>NC_090445.1:1720675689-1720975689 GCF_031143425.1 Pleurodeles waltl | reverse complement strand
GTGCAACTTAGAAAGTGATGAAGAAAGAAATATAGCAATTCGGGCACATAGAAGTTCTTTTTTTTTGGAGGAGGTTCAACACTTCACCATTTGCATCAAAACAACATAAATTGGGCACAAGAAAAAATAAACTTTAAAAAACAGACGAGGGTGACACAAATGTAGGTTCTGTGGGAGAAAAAGTACAAATATAATGGACAAGAGACAAGACTTAGGAACCATCAGTAAAGAAAAATTCTAGAATAAAGCTCACACCTAAGAACAAAATGTACAAACTAAAATGCCAGCAATTTTGTAAATTGATTTGCAAATTGTTGGATCACAATGAAATAAATGTACTTTCCAAAAATTGTTGTTCTTCCCAACTATATGATTATACAGATGTTCAAACCGATTTATATCAATTCTTTAGAAAGCTCAAGTTTAGTTTTTTTTTTTTAAATGAAATAGTTGACGTTACTATCAGAGGTTAGAAACATTCATACTTTGATAACCATTAATGATCCTACAATTATTTTAGAAGAAAACGTTTCACAAATAGATGTTGTGACTTTTGTGAGAGAGAACAGTGACTGCAAACCAAAATCTACATTCACACCAAGCTTTCTAGAATGTTGACATTTTCTTACAGTCTTCTGCATCTGTACTGGTGGGAGAAGAAAACTATTCTTACTAACGAAACCACGCCTAAGCCGCCTGAGTAACATACAAAATGATGTTATTTTAAAAATACCTAACTCTGTGGTACAGTACTGCGTGGTAAAGGTACAAGTACATACCTGCGTGTTAAAGATCAAATCAAATCAAATCAAATCATTAACATTTATAAAGCGCGCTACTCACCCGTGCGGGTCTCAAGGCGCTAGGGGGGAAAGGGGGGGTTATCGCTGCTCGAACAGCCAAGTCTTTAGGAGTCTCCGGAAAGCGGAGTGGTCCTGGGTGGTCCTGAGGCTGGTGGGGAGGGAGTTCCAGGTCTTGGCCGCCAGGAAGGAGAAGGATCTCCCACCCGCCGTGGAGCGGCGGGTGCGAGGGACGGCAGCAAGTGCGAGGCCAGCGGAGCGGAGGGGGCGGGTGGGGACGTAGAAGCTGAGGCGTCTGTTGAGGTATTCCGGTCCCTTGTTGTGGAGGGCTTTGTGTGCGTGGGTGAGAAGACGGAAGGTGATCCTTTTGCTGACTGGGAGCCAATGCAGGTGTCTCAGGTGTGCGGAGATGTGGCTGTTGCGGGGTACGTCGAGGATGAGGCGGGCCGAGGCGTTTTGGATGCGTTGCAGGCGGTTTTGGAGTTTGGCGGTGGTCCCGGCGTAGAGGGTGTTGCCGTAGTCCAGGCGACTCGTGACAAGGGCGTGGGTCACGGTTTTTCTGGTGTCGGCGGGGATCCAGCGGAAGATCTTGCGGAGCATGCGGAGAGTGAGGAAGCAGGCGGAGGACACGGCGTTGACTTGCTTGGTCATGGAGAGAAGAGGGTCCAAGATGAAGCTGAGGTTGCGGGCGTGGTCTGCGGGGGTCGGTGCGGTGCCGAGGGCCGTGGGCCACCAGGAGTCGTCCCAGGCGGACGGGGTGTTGCCGAGGATGAGGACTTCCGTTTTTTCAGAGTTCAGCTTTAGGCGGCTGAGCCTCATCCAATCTGCGACGTCCTTCATACCCTCTTGTAGGTTGGTCTTGGCACTGGCGGGGTCCTTGGTGAGGGAGAATACAAGTTGGGTGTCGTCGGCGTAGGAGGTGATGATGATGTTGTGCTTGCGTACGATGTCGGCGAGGGGGCTCATGTAGACATTGAAGAGTGTCGGGCTGAGCGATGAGCCTTGAGGTACGCCGCAGATGATCTTGGTGGGTTCTGAGTGAAACGGAGGGAGGTAAACTCTTTGGGAGCGGTTAGCGAGGAAGGAGGCGATCCAGTCCAGGGCCTGGCCTTGGATCCCGGTGGAGCCTGTGTGGTACAGTGTACTGTTAAAGACCGTGTGGTACAGTACTGTGTGGTAAAGGTACAAGTAAGTACCTGTGTGTGAAAGACCGTGTGGTACAGTACTTTGTGGTAAAGGTACAAGTACGTACTTGCGTTTGAAAGACTGTGTGGTACAGTACTGCGTGGTAAAGGTACAAGTACCCACCTGTGTGTGAAAGACCGTGTGGTACAGTACTGCGTGGTAAAGGTACAAGTAGGTACCTGTGTGTTAAAGACTGTGTGGTAGAGTACTGCGTGGTAAAGGTACAAGTACGTACCTGTGCATGGTAAAGCTACAAGTACATACCTGCGTGTTAAAGACTGTGTGGTACAGTGTACTGTTAAAGACCGTGTGGTACAGTACTGTGTGGTAAAGGCACAAGTACGGGCCTACGTGTTAAAGACCGTGTGGTACAGTACTGCGTGGTAAAGGTACAAGTAAGTACCTGTGTGTGAAAGACCGTGTGGTACAGTACTGAGTGGTAAAGCTTCAAGTATGTACATGTGTGTGAAAGACCGTGTGGTACAGTACTGTGTGGTAAACGTACAAATACGTACCTGTGTGTGAAAGACCGTGTGGTACAGTACTGTGTGGTAAAGGTACAAGTACGTACCTGTGTGTGAAAGACCGTGCGGTACAGTACTTTGTGGTAAAGGTACAAGTATGTACATGTGTGTGAAAGTCCGTGTGGTACAGTACTGCGTGGTAAAGGTACAAGTATGTACATGTGTGTGAAAGACCGTGTGGTACAGTACTGCGTGGTAAAGGTACAAGTACGTACCTGTGTGTGAAAGACTGTGTGGTACAGTACTTTGTGGTAAAGGTACAAGTACGTGCCTGCGTGTTAAAGACCGTGTGGTACAGTACTGCGTGGTAAAGGTACAAGTATGTACATGTGTGTGAAAGACCGTGTGGTACGTACCTGTGTGTGAAAGTCTGCGTGGTACAGTACTGCGTGGTAAAGGTACAAGTACGTGCCTGCGTGTTAAAGACCGTGTGGTACAGTACTGCGTGGTAAAGGTACAAGTATGTACATGTGTGTGAAAGACTGTGTGGTACGTACCTGTGTGTGAAAGTCCGTGTGGTACAGTACTGTGTGGTAAAGGTACAAGTATGTACATGTCTGTGAAAGACCGTGTGGTACAGTACTGTGTGGTAAAGGTACAAGTAGGTACCTGTGTGTGAAAGACTGTGTGGTACAGTACTTTGTGGTAAAGCTACAAGTACGTGCCTGCGTGTTAAAGACCGTGAAGTACAGTACTGTGTGGTAAAGGTACAAGTACCTACCTGTGTGTGAAAGACCGTGGGGTACAGTACTGTGTGGTAAAGGTACAAGTACGTACCTGTGTGTGAAAGACCGTGTGGTACAGTACTGCGTGGTAAAGGTACAAGTATGTACATGTGTGTGAAAGACCGTGTGGTACGTACCTGTGTGTGAAAGTCCATGTGGTGCAGTACTGCGTGGTAAAGGTACAAGTAGGTACCTGTGTGTTAAAGACTGTGTGGTACAGTACTGCGTGGTAAAGGTACAAGTATGTACATGTGTGTGAAAGACCGTGTGGTACGTACCTGTGTGTGAAAGTCCGTGTGGTACAGTACTGTGTGGTAAAGGAACAAGTATGTACATGTGTGTGAAAGACCGTATGGTACAGTACTGTGTGGTAAAGGTACAAGTAGGTACCTGTGTGTGAAAGACTGTGTGGTACAGTACTTTGTGGTAAAGCTACAAGTACCTACCTGTGTGTGAAAGACCGTGTGGTACAGTACTGTGTGGTAAAGGTACAAGTACGTACCTGTGTGTGAAAGACCGTGTGGTACAGTAGTGCGTGGTAAAGGTACAAGTATGTACATGTGTGTGAAAGACTGTGTGGTACGTACCTGTGTGTGAAAGTCCGTGTGGTACAGTACTGCGTGGTAAAGGTACAAGTATGTACATGTGTGTGAAAGACCGTGTGGTACAGTACTGTGTGGTAAAGGTACAAGTAGGCACCTGTGTGTAAAAGACTGTGTGGTACAGTACTTTGTGGTAAAGCTACAAGTACGTGCCTGCGTGTTAAAGACTGTGTGGTACAGTACTGCGTGGTAAAGGTACAAGTACCCACCTGTGTGTGAAAGACCGTGCGGTACAGTACTGCGTGGTAAAGGTACAAGTACCCACCTGTGTGTGAAAGACCGTGCGGTACAGTACTGCGTGGTAAAGGTACAAGTACCCACCTGTGTGTGAAAAACCGTGCGGTACAGTACTGTGTGGTAAAGGTACAAGTACGTGCCTGCGTGTTAAAGACCGTGCGGTACAGTACTGTGTGGTAAAGGTACAAGTACGTACCTGCGTGTTAAAGACTGTGTGGTACAGTGTACTGTTAAAGACCGTGTGGTACAGTACTGTGTGGTAAAGGCACAAGTACGGTCCTACGTGTTAAAGACCGTGTGGTACAGTACTGCGTGGTAAAGGTACAAGTACGTACCTGCGTGTCCCTCTTTCTTGTACTGATAAGACCTTCATTAAGACCTGTCTTAGTGAACTATCATGACTATCATGACAAGAGTTGTGTTGTACACAGCGGCAGTTCTCTGCACAATACACAACAGAGGCGGGGCTTGTTCTACATACATCATATTCAAGATGATACTTAACTAATGTGAAAGACCAGATTGCGCTTGCTCAACACACACCAAACGTACCTCGAAAACATGAATATGTACCATTACAATAATTATTTACAAATTCACATTTTGAACAGACTTTCTTTAACTCACATCCACAGTCTCTTTTATTCAATCAACATAATTTATGATTTATAACATATAAATCACTTTCTGCCCCATTTGGTTCCTCATGTAATATGGTTAGATTCAGTGCCTAACTTCCGAAGAATGAGTGCCGGGGCCACCACATATTACCACCATCAGCGCTGCCAATGGCAGTACCAACACCACTACAAGTGTAATAATTCATGTTGCTTGAGGCCCCCAAAGCTATAAGACTGACTTGGGTGGTAAATATTAGTTGTTTACAATGTAAATTGAATTAATAAACAACTAATGTTCTGGTCATCTTTAAATTACAATAAAGAGCGCCACCATGTGGTAGTTGTCAAGTGCAGCTCTTGGCAATTAAGGGCCACATTAGGAGTACTATGGACTGCGGTACTCCAGGTGGTAGTCCAACCGCTGGATCCTAGGCAATCCCACTGCCAGATTAGGATGCTGGCAGTCAGACGGCCGCAGGACCGCCGTCACCGCCAGGATTGTGGATCCCGACAGGTTGGCCGCGGTGCGAGCCATAGTAAAGCACAACAGTGTCGATGTTGGCACCACCATGCTGATCGCGACTTGCCTTTCCACCGGCCTTTCATGACGGGGACACCACCATGAAAAGGCTTTGCAGAAAGGCAAAGACAGGGCCACAGGGGGAGCCCTGAACCACCAATGACCCGGAGATCTTTCCTGTGAAACTTTAACCATGTGGCAGAAACCTGCTGTTTTCAGCAAAAACGTATCTAATGAGCAGTTGGCAAGATATTCTCCTGAAGATGTACTGGATGTCCTTAAGGAGGTAATATAATTCATAAATACAATACTGGGCTTGTTAGCCTCCAAAAATCCTGCTTCCACTTGTCAGGTTGGAAAGTGAGGTTGCGTTTCTTAGAAATGCGCAAATGTACATCCTCGAATAACATGGCTTCCAGGCCTACTTGAACCATGAAAATGAACAAGGATACCTAAAGCTATTGGGTGTTCCAAACCCTTCTCATGTAGATTTGTGTGGTGCAACTTATCGCCTGCGAGGGTATCCAGACGCTGCAGCATATTGCGTTTGTGTTTCTCCAAACTAAGCAGTCTCAACATGTAACGCCTGCCCAATATGGACCATATGTGATCCATACACCGCTCTCTTATGTAACGTTTCCTGTACATTGATTTACACACTTCAATGATTCATTGTGTCTGTAAATTGTGTGTGTGCTGTAAAGTTCTCTCACACCCTACATTACTATAAAAAATAAAGTGCTATTTAAATCGTTATTAGCATCACTAATTGTACATGACATTCATACTGTGCATGCTGATCTCTTACAAACAGGGGATCAACCGAGTCAGAACTCTGCCTCTAATCAGAGTTTGTCACAAGCACTTGTGAAGTGAAAACAGGCTGAGGGCCAGACGAGCTAAACACTGGTTGGAAAATATTTCCTGACTGATAGTGGGTAAGAAGGTAGAAATGGAAGAGGGACTCATATGCACTTCCCAGAATCCATTGCAGCACAATCCAAGTCCTTTCTCCAGGAAGGGCCCTTATCACTGAGCCAGTCCTGCAGTGGAGTCCTCCATGGGCAGAACCTGCAACCCGTGATGCTCCTGTTCAAGAGACTTCGCAACGGACTCCGCGTAGAGTGCACAGACGTCTAAATCAAGGATAGGGGGCGCCAGCACATCGCTTTTCCTTCCTCAGTGGCTCTCAGCCTCCTGCAGCTTCTGCTCACATTGTTCTGGTAAATGGCGCCGTTTGAGCCTTCTAGTGTTCCAAGAAGTGTTAATATTAGCCCACTAGCAGTGAGATGCTGGTTCATTAACCCATGACAGCCGACGACAGAAAGGGCAGAAACAAAGGAACTTCATTTTATTTTCCATTTCACAAGTCTGCCCAGTGGCATGTTGACATATGATTCCATCAGCCACACCTGGCATTTCAACCAATGCCAAGTTGCATTGTGGGGCTTGTAGTTCTGTCCATAGCACTCCAAACCCTAGCACGCAAAGCGCTGATGGGTTCAAGCAGAAGTGACGGAAGGTGTTATACATGACATGAAGGCACTCATCAGGACCATTTAAAAAACTGTTGCTTTGGCATGTAGAACAACATGTGAACTCTGCCCACATATTTTGTGAGGGTTCACTGCTTGATTCACATCATGCTTTAACACAAGCATTGGCAATGGCAACCATTTAGCCTTTGTGTAGTAGATAGTTTTATACCAAACTTCACAACACAATAGAGGTATAAGATGGACAGAAGCAGAACACCTTTCTATATCCAAAGAATAAGTGACAGACATGCAGCTGTAGCAGAGGGAACAACGCAAGCTTCTCTCACATGTGCAGGGCAGGTGCAACACCGGTAGCTCCACACTAAAGAAAAGATGAACTCAGCTAAAGGACTGTTGCAAGCTCACTGTAAACAGATCTAACCGTACAACAAGTAAAACACCCTTGGAAGACACGGCTAAAACTCTCAAGGGACTCCTGTGCACTCAGATACTCCTATAGAAGGTCAAACACTGACCTGTGAACTGCGGTGTCTTTCTTCAGCAGACGCTACTCCCAGCACTGGAAGCATCTGCGAGTAGAACTGGTCACTCGTGGGCAGTTTCCTAGTTATGGGCTCCTTTGCTTGGGTGAGGTTATGTCTCGTATGTTGACATTTATCTTCACCCTTTATTCAGCTGTTGAACATATTAATCATGGGGGGGGGGGATGATAAACATTTTTTACACAGATGTCTCCCTACAACAAGATTAAACACAAGAAGATTGAGAAATCGACCCTGATTCTCTTTAACATGTTTCAGCAATCACATATTGTCCCTACGGGGTCAGGCACTGTCCTCGTGAATGCAGCCTTGTCAGCTCACACATTTTGAAACATCCCTGGTTCATAGGGCATGTTCTATAAGTTCATTCAATATGTGCTTTGTTTTTTCATAAGAAGGGGCAACAGCAGTAGAAAGACCCCTTTACCACAAAATAGGTGCACCTTGGGCAGTGCAAGCTTCAGTCCTTCAGAGGAACATCAGGGCAATCTTCCCCATCACAGGACACATACAAACTGTGCAGCAGCAGTGCAAGCTTTGCTTCTTCCCAGAGCAGGTTCAGTATGGCAGTAGCAAAGCAAGCTTCCCTCTCTCACAGAAGGCAATAAGTGTAATCTCCCATTCCCTGCCGGACAGATCCAGCGGGGAGGCTAGTACAAGCTTCCCCCTCTCACAGAAGGCAATAAGCGTAATCTTCCATCCTTTGCAGGAGAGATCCAGCGGGGAGGCTAGTACAAGCTTCCCCCTCTCACAGAAGGCAATAAGTGTAATCTTCCATCCCTTGTAGGAGAGATCCAGTGGGGAGGCTAGTACAAGCTTCCCCCTCTCACAGAAGGCAATAAGTGTAATCTTCCATTCCCTGCCGGACAGATCCATTGGGGAGGCTACTACAAGCTTCCCCCTCTCACAGAAGGCAATAAGCGTAATCTTCCATTCCTTGCAGGAGTGATCCAGCAGGGAGGCTAGTACAAGCTCCCCCCCTCACATAAGGCAATAAGTGTAATCTTCCATTCCTTGCAGGAGTGATCCAGCGGGGAGGCTAGTACAAGCTTCCCCCTCTCACAGAAGGCAATAAGTGTAATCTTCCATTCCCTGCCGGACAGATCCACCAGGGAGGCTAGTGCAAGCTCCCCCCCCTCACAGAAGGCAATAAGTGTAATCTCCCATTCCCTGCCGGACAGATCCAGCGGGGAGGCTAGTACAAGCTTCCCCCCTCACAGAAGGCAATAAGTGTAATCTTCCATCCCTTGCAGGAGAGATCCAGTGGGGAGGCTAGTACAAGCTTCCCCCCCTCACATAAGGCAATAAGTGTAATCTCCCATTCCTTGCCGGACAGATCCACCGGGGAGGCTAGTGCAAGCTTCCGCCTCTCACAGAAGGCAATAAGTGTAATCTTCCATTCCCTGCCGGACAGATCCAGCGGGGAGGCTAGTGCAAGCTCCCCCCCTCACATAAGGCAATAAGTGTAATCTTCCATCCCTTGCAGGAGAGATCCAGCGGGGAGGCTACTACAAGCTTCCCCCCTCACATAAGGCAATAAGTGTAATCTTCCATTCCCTGCCGGACAGATCCAGTGGGGAGGCTAGTACAAGCTTCCCCCTCTCACAGAAGGCAATAAGTGTAATCTTCCATTCCCTGCCGGACAGATCCAGCGGGGAGGCTAGTGCAAGCTTCCCCCCTCACATAAGGCAATAAGTGTAATCTTCCATTCCTTGCAGGAGTGATCCAGCGGGGAGGCTAGTACAAGCTTCCCCCCCTCACAGAAGGCAATAAGCGTAATCTTCCATTCCTTGCAGGAGAGATCCAGCGGGGAGGCTACTACAAGCTTCCCCCCTCACAGAAGGCAATAAGTGTAATCTTCCATCCCTTGCAGGAGAGATCCAGCGGGGAGGCTACTACAAGCTTCCCCCCTCACAGAAGGCAATAAGTGTAATCTTCCATCCCTTGCAGGAGAGATCCAGCGGGGAGGCTAGTGCAAGCTTCCCCCTCTCACAGAAGGCAATAAGTGTAATCTTCCATCCCTTGCAGGAGAGATCCAGCGGGGAGGCTAGTGCAAGCTCCCCCCCTCACAGAAGGCAATAAGTGTAATCTTCCATCCCTTGCAGGAGAGATCCAGCGGGGAGGCTAGTGCAAGCTCCCCCCCTCACAGAAGGCAATAAGTGTAATCTTCCATTCCCTGCCGGACAGATCCACCGGGGAGGCTAGTACAAGCTTCCCCCTCTCACAGAAGGCAATAAGTGTAATCTTCCATCCTTTGCAGGAGAGATCCAGCGGGGAGGCTAGTGCAAGCTCCCCCCCTCACAGAAGGCAATAAGTGTAATCTTCCATCCTTTGCAGGAGAGATCCAGTGGGGAGGCTAGTGCAAGCTCCCCCCCTCACAGAAGGCAATAAGTGTAATCTTCCATCCTTTGCAGGAGAGATCCAGTGGGGAGGCTAGTACCAACTTTCATCGTTCACAGAACACCCACAGTTAAGACATGAATGAGAAGTGGGTTAGGGATAGATCTCTGGAGTGGGTGCTTAGCTCACTGAGTGGAATGTAGAGGTGTATGAGTGAGTGAGCATTCAAGATTTGGCAGCATTTCCTCTTGGGTGATATTCTCTGTCGTTATACTGAGGGTCCTGTGTTTTGTGTTGATTCTTTAGTTTTCCATATGTTGAGAAGTAGCCTTTACCTGGTAGGACAGAGTTATTTGGAGCAGCCCAGGTGTGCTAGGTATGCTCCAGGCACGCACACTAGTGCCAGCCTCTTTGAAAAGGTTTTCAATGCACACATTCAAGACGCTGTGAAATCCCAGCCTCGGTCTGCACCTTTTCACGATTCAGAGGCCGCCAGAGCTGTCCTAGAGGGATGGGAGTGGGCGTGGTTGTAACCGGTTCTTGCGGATTAGAGGTGAATCCAGGCCTGTTCCCTGCAGACCTGGCAGGGAGAGTTTGCACCATGCTCCCCTAGCGGGGCGAGTGGAGGACATGAGAAGGAGGCGTCAGACATACTTCTTCACTCCCCTCACCAGCCCCACACCTTGTGATTACTTTCTCCCTCCCAACATTCAAATACGTCCCACAGTCTCCAACTGGGGCATCTGCTCTTCAGATCTCACTCTTCGTGGAAAACAATTCATCACCTGCAGTGACACATTGGGCTCACAGGTTGATTGACTTCAATGGGATCAGACTTCCATGGACTTACAACACAATTAACTTCAATTAACTCAAATCTCCATTAACCTCAATAGAATCAAAATCTCCCTGGATGCTGGCAACTCCCACCTCTATTCACCTCAATGTGACGAACGTACCATTATCTCCAGTAGGAACACATACAACAAGTGGCTGCTTCAACCTCTGTTGAGAGACATGGTCTTAGGAGAGAGGTAGAGAGTGCTTGAATGCTGGCCTAGGGAGACTGTCAATCAACCAATCATACATTTATATAGCGCGTCAAATTACCCGTGAGGGTCTCGAGGCACTGGATAAGTTTGTTGCTGCTTGGTTGTTTGCTCATTCAAATATCCAGGTTTTGAGTTCTCTTCTGAATGGCTGGAGCGGCGGTGTGGCCCCAAGGTGCAGGGGAAGGCTCTTCCATGCCTTGGGTGCCAGGTGTGAGAAAGAGCATCCTCCGCTGTTGGTTCGGCGGATCCATGAGTTGTCGGCAAGGAAGAGGGGGAGGATCGTAGGTGTGTGCTTGGTTGGTGGAAGGTCAGGCATTTGTTGATGTATGCTAGTCCTTCATTGCGTAAGTGTGGGTCAGCATCTAGAACTGGCAGCTCCTCTGGATTGGGAGCCAGTGAGGCTTTTTGAGATGGGATGTGATATGGGTTTTTCTGGGGAGGTTGAGGATGAGTCACTTGGGCCATAACCATTTGGAAACAATGAATTATTGGGGTAATTATTTAGTTGGAGAGAGTCATTGGAGAAATAGAGGGATTGTGGGTAGACACTGGGGCAATAGATTGAGGTACTGGTATGAAAGACGCAGATATTAAAACCGTAGAGGGCTTGGGCCAGTTGATGGATTGCATGAGAGAGAAAATGAGGTACTAGAGAGAATGGGGCAGATAACAAATTTGGGTACAAGAATGGGCAAGGAAGAAACTGGATGACGGTGCTGGAGCATAAGATATATTGACGATAGAGAGTTGAGGCATTAGAGTATTTGACGTAATTGAGAAGTAGGATGGCACGATGGGGTGTTAGAAAGATTGGAGCCTGGGAAAGATGTGGACAAGAAACTGGTACGACAGATATTTTCTGACCATAGTGAGACTGGGGCAATAATGGTGCTGGGGTGATAGACTGGAGTGAGAAAGACATTGGGGTGAAAGATTGAGGTGTTGGGTGGAGGTTGTGGAGGCAATTTAGTGAGACAAAGTTAGGGCACTCTATTTGGAAGTTAGAAAGGCTATGAAAATGGAGAAACTGAAGTCAAAGAGAGGTAAACAAGCACTGGCAAGACAGATTTGGAGAGAGATTGATAGAAGTGACTGAGATAACCGAAGTAACAGAGAGGGCCCCTGGGGAGACTGGGGTGATGCAAATGGACAAAAGACAGGTTAAGGGGGTGGAGGGATTGGCGTGCTAGAAAGATTTTGGGCTATTAACAGATTTTGGGAATAGACCGGACGAGAGATCGAGGCAACAGAGAGATTGGGTGATGGTGTGATGGAAAGATTGGTGTTATAGTGAGATTGTGGTTAAACTTGTGGAGTTAGAGGGGTTATGGTGATGGAAAGATCTGGCAGACTGAAAGATTGGGGTGATCAGAGGAGATAGATTGAGGTGATCAGATGAGATGGATGATAGATTGGGGAGGTCAGAGGAGAGGGATCATAGATTGAGGTCATCAGATGAGAGTGATCATAGATTTGTGAAGATCAGAGGAGATGGATAATAGAATGGGGTTATCAGAGGAAAGGAATCATAGATTGGGGGATCAGAGGCGAGGGATCATAGATTGAGGTCATCAAATGAGAGTGATCATAGATTTGGGGGGATCAGATGAGAAGGATCGTAGATTGGGGTGATCACAGGAGATGGATAATAGAATGGGGTTATCAGAGGCGAGGAATCATAGACTGGGGTGATCAGAGGAGAGGGATCATAAATTGGAGTGTTCAGAGGAGATAGATAATAGAATGGGGTGATCAGAGGCGAGGAATCATAGATTGGGTGGTAAGAAGGGAGGAATCATACATTGATGTGATCAGAGGAGAGGGATCATAGATTGGGGTGATATACAGATTGAGGCAACAAAGAGATTGCTTTGTGCACAGATTTGGGTGATAGGTTAGGAAGTTTCGAGTTTAAGATTTGGGGTAATCAGGAAGTTAAAGTAATGGAGAGACTGGGCGTATGTATTGGGAACATGGAAATTTTGGTTGACAGATTTCGCAGATAGATTGGGGCGATAGAAGGTTTGGGTGACAGAAAGAGTGGAACAATAGAAAGATTAGGCTTTGAAGAGATTTACCTGATTAAGAATGAAGATTTGGAGAACAGTGCAATATATATGAGAGATAGTAAAATGTTGAGAGCGGGATGAAGCGCTGGGATGATGGAGAGACTGGGAAGGTGTCCTGGGATAAAGAGATTGGAGTGACAGAGGCAGGGCTGTAGGAGTGTTTGAGTTTTGAGGCTTTGGAGAGAGTAATATGATGATAAAAGGATTGGGGTGATGGAGAGCATGTGGTGATAAATTGGAGAAACGGAAAGGCTGGGTTTAGAGAATGGAATGATAGAATGATTGGGGAATTAGAGAGGTAGAAGAGGTAAATGGATCAGGGCAATAGAGAAATTTGGCAATGGTGAGATCAGGGCGTAAGTGCAATAACGAGATTGGGAAAAGAGAGAATGAGTTTATGGAGATAAGGAATTGACATGCATTGGGGTTATGAAATGTTCTAAGCACTAGGTCACGGAAGCGAGATACTGTGTTTATGCAGCGTAAGGTGCAAAGTAATGGGGGTTGAGGCAATACAGGAATTAGGGCTATTTAAAGAGTGGGTAGTGGATTTAGGTTAAAGACTTGGGGCATTTAGAGAGCCAAGAACCATCTGAGGGATTGTTTTTCAGCCCTAGATGAGACCTGACTGGTGGCCCAGTCTGGAGCAGCCCAGCTTCAGCAAGAAGGTGCCTCGAGCAGTGGCCAGCGGCTGAGACTTCTGCAAGCGCTTCACTTCTCTCCTTTGTACAGGGAGAGAGTAGGCGGCCCCCCAGACCTGGGTGCAGGTAGAAAGGACTGTGTCCTCTGATGTAAGCTAGCTGCCTCAACTCTTGGTCATGTCACGGACACGACGCGAGGACAGTTGTCATCAAAGACACATCTGAGCAGGAACATATACCGGGTTAGTCAGAAATGTTGAAGCAGGGAGGTGTAGGGTTACCCCACCTCCTGGAGAGTGTGCACACGCTGACTTCTCTCACGCCCTGATTGTGTTTATGGCTTCTGTGCTATATCCATCTTCATGTGACCTAACCTGTGTGGTTCTCTAATCTCTGCCTGTAGTCTGTTGTTGGCTTAGTCAAGAGTCCATTCATTCCAGGGGTGTCTGTGATCTGAAAGGCACAACTCACTCCAGGGTGGTGTGGTGAACGTTTCAGATACATCACACTTGATAAACTCCAATGAGTCAGCAGCTGTATTTCTTGAGGTGATCATTGAGAAAACAAACTCATAGAACATCAGCTGGGGGCAAACTTCTCCTAAACTGTCCCATAGGAATGTTTAAGAGAAACGCCATTGGCCATCTATTAGAAACCAGTTGATAGAATGCCTCTTTTTAACTTATATGTCAAAATTCCTTAGCAGTTTTTCTAACCCCCTGTTACCTGCTGTACACTTCTTTGAATGTCAACTAGAATTCTGAAGGTAGATCAGTAAGCTTTGCTAATGCTGTAGTATTTTGGTCCAAAATCCAATACTATTAAGTTCAAGCTAAATTACAACTTTTTCTTTGATAAACTTGAAGTGACCGAGGGGCAGACAGTTGATCCTAGCATTTTGAACTCTCCCTTGCAGGACCTGACCCCAGGCACTGTACTTCCTAATGTGAAAGTGACTGCCTGCACGACAGTAGGAGTTTGGAGCAGTTTCTCAGGGAGGTTGGAGCAGTGTCTCAGGGTGTTTTGATCAGTGTCTCAGAGTGGCTGGAGCACAGTCTCAAGGTGGTTGGAGCAGTATCTTAGGGTGGTTGGAGCAGTGTCTCAGAGTGGCTGGAGCACGGTCTCAGGGTGGTTGGAGCAGTGTCTCAGGGTGGCTGGAGCATGGTCTCATAGTGGTTGGAGCAGTGTCTCAGGGTGGCTGGAGCAGTGTCTCAGGGAGGTTGGAGCAGTGTCTCAGAGTGTTTTGAGCAGTGTCTCAGAGTGGCTGGAGCACGGTCTCAGGGTGGTTGGAGCAGTGTCTCAGGGTGGCTGGAGCATTGTCTAAGGGAGGTTGGAGCAGTGTCTCAGAGTGGCTGGAGCACGGTCTCAGGGTGGTTGGAGCAGTGTCTCAGGGTGGCTGGAGCATGGTCTCATAGTGGTTGGAGCAGTGTCTCAGGGTGGCTGGAGCAGTGTCTCAGGGAGGTTGGAGCAGTGTCTCAGAGTGGCTGGAGCACGGTCTCAGGGTGGTTGGAGCAGTGTCTCAGGGTGTTTTGAGCAGTGTCTCAGAGTGGCTGGAGCACGGTCTCAGGGTGGTTGGAGCAGTGTCTCAGGGTGGCTGGAGCATTGTCTCAGGGAGGTTGGAGCAGTGTCTCAGAGTGGCTGGAGCACGGTCTCAGGGTGGTTGGAGCAGTGTCTCACGGTGTTTTGAGCAGTGTCTCAGAGTGGCTGGAGCACAGTCTCAAGGTGGTTGGAGCAGTATCTTAGGGTGGTTGGAGCAGTGTCTCAGAGTGGCTGGCGCAGTGTCTCAGGGTGGTTGGAGCAGTGTCTCAGGGTGGCTGGAGCATGGTCTCATAGTGGTTGGAGCAGTGTCTCAGGGTGGCTGGAGCAGTGTCTCAGGGTGGCTGGAGCAGTGTCTCAGGGTGGTTGGAGTTGAGTGTCAGGGTAGTTGGAGCAGTTGCGAGAAAAGGCATCTTTATGAAAAGGTTAGCCCCCACTTTGTGCCTGGTATATGATGTAGCCTAGAAGTTATTAGTGCCCAGGGACCCTCCTAACCAGGTTCCCTGGGCAGAGCTCCTTCCCTAAACTGTTGTAATGCATCGGGAACTGGAGACACCTTTAGCTACCACTATAAGTCCCTAGTAAAAGGTGCTCATGTACCCAGGGCATGGGGTACTAAAGATAGGTCCCTTAAGGGAGCAACACTGATTGTGCCACCCTCTAGGGCCATGCACCCAGGTGTACCCAGTCCTACCACCGTAGTCTGAGTGTTCTGGTGCAAACCTAAAACACAAACTTGACATGGCACACTACCTGTGTGACCTGCCCACCATACCCTGCATATGCTATGAGTAAGACACCCCTCTGGCAAGCCTTCCAGCCCTAAGACAGGGTGCACAATATTTTATGTGAGCGCATAGCTGCATGGGGAATATGCCTCCACTGTGTCCTTGACAGTGTCTCAGGCTGGTTGGAGTTAAGTCTCAGGGTGGTTGGAGCAGTGTCTCAGAGGGGTTGGAATTGAGTCTCAGGGTGGTCGGAGCAGTGTCTCAGGGTGGTTTGAGCAGTGTCTCTGGGTCGTTGGATTTGAGGCTCAGGATGCTTGGAGCAGTGTCTCAGGGTGTTTGGAACAGTGTCTCAGGGTGGTTGGAGCAGTGTCTCAGGGAGGGTGGAGTTGAGTATCAGGATCGTTGAAGTTGAGTCTCAGGGTGGTTGGAGCAGTGACTAAGGGTGGTTGGAATTGAGTCTCAGAGTTGTTAGAGTTAAGTCTCAGGGTGGTTGGAGCAGTGTCTCAGAGGGGTTGGAATTGAGTCTCAGGGTGGTTGGAGCAGTGTCTCTGGGTCGTTGGATTTGAGGCTCAGGATGGTTGGAGCAGTGTCTCAGGGTGTTTGGAAAAGTGTCTCAGGGTGGTTGGAGCAGTGTCTAAGGGTCATTGGATGTAAGTCTCAGGGTGGTTGGAGTTGAGTCTCAGGGTGGTTGGAGCAGTGCTTCAGGGTGGTTGGAGCAGTGTCTCAGGGTGGTTGGAGTTAAGTCTCAGGGTGGTTGAAGCAGTGTCTCAGGGTGGTTGGAATTGAGTCTCAGGGTGGTTGGAACAGTGTCTCAAGGTGGTTGGAGCAGTATCTCAGGGTGATTGGAAGTGAGTGTGAGAAAGTAGCCTCTTTCTAGCCTTGTTACCCCCACTTTTGGCCTGTTTGTGAGTGTATGTCAGGGTGTTTGTCACTGTTTTCACTGTCTCACTGGGATCCTGATAGCCAGGCCCCAGTGCTCATAGTGAAAACACTATGTTTTCAGTATGGTTGTTATGTGTCACTGGGATCCTGCTGGTCAGGACCCCAGTGCTCATGGGTTTGTGGCCTATATGTATGTGTCACTGGGACCCTGTCACACAGGGCCCCAGTGCTCATAGGTGTGCATGTACATGTTCCCTGTGTGGTGCCTAACTGTCTCACTGAGGCTCTGCTAACCAGAACCTCAGTGGTTATGCTCTCTCATTACTTTCAAATTGTCACTAACAGGCTAGTGACCATTTTTACCAATTTACATTGGCTTACTGGAACACCCTTATAATTCCCTAGTATATGGTACTGAGGTACCCAGGGTATTGGGGTTCCAGGAGATCCCTATGGGCTGCAGCATTTCTTTTGCCACCCATAGGGAGCTCTGACAATTCTTACACAGGCCTGCCACTGCAGCCTGAGTGAAATAACGTTCACGTTATTTCACAGCCATTTTACACTGCACTTAAGTAACTTATAAGTCACCTATATGTCTAACCTTTACCTGGTAAAGGTTAGGTGCAAAGTTACTTAGTGTGAGGGCACCCTGGCACTAGCCAAGGTGCCCCCACATTGTTCAGAGCCAATTCCCTGAACTTTGTGAGTGCGGGGACACCATTACACGTGTGCACTACATATAGGTCACTACCTATATGTAGCTTCACCATGGTAACTCCGAATATGGCCATGTAACATGTCTATGATCATGGAATTGCCCCCTCTATACCATCCTGGCATAGTTGGCACAATCCCATGATCCCAGTGGTCTGTAGCACAGACCCTGGTACTGCCAGACTGCCCTTCCTGGGGTTTCACTGCAGCTGCTGCTGCTGCCAACCCCTCAGACAGGCAGCTGCCCTCCTGGGGTCCAGCCAGGCCTGGCCCAGGATGGCAGAACAAAGAACTTCCTCTGAGAGAGGGTGTGACACCCTCTCCCTTTGGAAAATGGTGTGAAGGCAGGGGAGGAGTAGCCTCCCCCAGCCTCTGGAAATGCTTTGTTGGGCACAGATGTGCCCAATTCTGCATAAGCCAGTCTACACCGGTTCAGGGACCCCTTAGCCCCTGCTCTGGTGCGAAACTGGACAAAGGAAAGGGGAGTGACCACTCCCCTGACCTGCACCTCCCCTGGGAGGTGTCCAGAGCTCCTCCAGTGTGCTCCAGACCTCTGCCATCTTGGAAACAGAGGTGCTGCTGGCACACTGGACTGCTCTGAGTGGCCAGTGCCACCAGGTGACGTCAGAGACTCCTGCTGATAGGCTCCTTCAGGTGTTAGTAGCCTTTCCTCTCTCCTAGGTAGCCAAACCCTCTTTTCTGGCTATTTAGGGTCTCTGTCTCTGGGGAAACTTTAGATAACGAATGCATGAGCTCAGCCGAGTTCCTCTGCATCTCTCTCTTCACCTTCTGATAAGGAATCGACCGCTGACCGCGCTGGAAGCCTGCAAACCTGCAACATAGTAGCAAAGACGACTACTGCAACTCTGTAACGCTGATCCTGCCGCCTTCTCGACTGTTTTCCTGCTTGTGCATGCTGTGGGGGTAGTCTGCCTCCTCTCTGCACCAGAAGCTCCGAAGAAATCTCCCGTGGGTCGACGGAATCTTCCCGGTGCAACCGCAGGCACCAAAAAGCTGCATTACCGGTCCCTTGGGTCTCCTCTCAGCACGACGAGCGAGGTCCCTCGAATCCAGCGACACTGTCCAAGTGACCCCCACAGTCCAGTGACTCTTCAGCCCAAGTTTGGTGGAGGTAAGTCCTTGCCTCACCTCGCTGGGCTGCATTGCTGGGAACCGCGACTTTGCAGCTACTCCGGCCCCTGTGCACTTCCGGCGGAAATCCTTCATGCACAGCCAAGCCTGGGTCCACGGCACTCTAACCTGCATTGCACGACTTTCTAAGTTGGTCTCCGGCGACGTGGGACTCCTTTGTGCAACTTCGGCGAGCACCGTTTCACGCATCCTCGTAGTGCCTGTTTCTGGCACTTCTCCGGGTGCTACCTGCTTCAGTGAGGGCTCTTTGTCTTGCTCGACGTCCCCTCTCTCTGCAGGTCCAATTTGCGACCTCCTGGTCCGTCCTGGGCCGCAGCAGCGTCCAAAAACGCCAAACGCACGATTTGCGTGTAGCAAGGCTTGTTGGCGTCCTTCCGGCGGGAAAACACTTCTGCACGACTCTCCAAGGCGAGTGGGATCCGTCCACCCAAGGGGAAGTCTCTAGCCCTTTTCGTTCCTGCAGAAACCTCAGCTTCTTCTGTCCAGTCGAAGCTTCTTTGCAACCGCAGCTGGCATTTCCTGGGCATCTGCCCATCTACGACTTGCTTGTGACTTTTGGACTTGGTCCCCTTGTTCCACAGGTACCCTAGATTGGAAATCCACAGTTGTTGCATTGCTGGTTTGTGTCTTTCCTGCATTATTCCTCTAACACGACTACTTTGTCCTTAGGGGAACTTTAGTGCACTTTGCACTCACTTTTCAGGGTCTTGGGGAGGGTTATTTTGCTAACTCTCACTATTGTCTAATAGTCCCAGCGACCCTCTACAAGGTCACATAGGTTTGGGGTCCATTCGTGGTTCGCATTCCACTTTTGGAGTATATGGTTTGTGTTGCCCCTATCCCTATGTTTCCCCATTGCATCCTATTGTAACTATACATTGTTTGCACTGTTTTCTAAGACTATACTGCATATTTTTGCTATGGTGTATATATATCTTGTGTATATTTCCTATCCTCTCACTGAGGGTACACTCTAAGATACTTTGGCATATTGTCATAAAAATAAAGTACCTTTATTTTTAGTATAACTGTGTATTGTGTTTTCTTATGATATTGTGCATATGACACTAAGTGGTACTGTGGTAGCTTCACACGTCTCCTAGTTCAGCCTAAGCTGCTCTGCTAAGCTACCATTATCTATCAGCCTAAGCTGCTAGACACCCTATACACTAATAAGGGATAACTGGGCCTGGTGCAAGGTGCAAGTACCCCTTGGTACTCACTACAAGCCAGTCCAGCCTCCTACATTGGTTGTGCAGTGGTGGGATAAGTGCTTGAGACTACTTACCACTCTTGTCATTGTACTTTTCATAAGAGAAAAATATACAAAACAAGGTCAGTGTATATACACATAGCCAAAAAGTTTTGCATTTCCTCTTTTCACTCTTTTCTAAGTGCTGAAAAGTACTTCTAAAACTTTCAAAAAGTTCTTAAAAGTTTAAAAAGTTTTTTCTGTCTTTCCAAAAAGTTCTGAAAACTTTCTTCACTTTTTCTATCACTTTAACTCTCTCTAAAAATGTCTGGCACAGGCCAAAATGTTGAACTGTCCAAACTTGCATATGATCACCTTAGCTGGAAAGGAGCAAGGAGTCTCTGCATAGAGAGAGGTTTGAGTGTAGGGAAGAATCCTTCCTTAGAACTGTTAATTAACATGCTTAGAGTACAGGATAAGGCCATAAGTGCCCAATCTGGTGAAAAAGTAGCTAATGGTTCGCAATCTGATCCAGGGACTCCCCCAGGAAAAGATTCAGGAAAGAAACTTCTCAGCCTGCACATTACTAGACAGTCTAGCATAGTTGGTACAGAGGTTGAATCACACCATACTGATGGTGTGCTCTCACATTATACTGTTAGCCAAGCTGTTAGGGTGCCCTCTGTAAGGGACAGGTCTCCTTCTGTTCATTCCCATCATACCTCTGTATCTAGAAATGTCCCTCCCACCCACCCTGATGACAGATTGTTAGAAAGGGAGCTCAATAGATTGAGAGTGGAACAAACCAGACTGAAGCTCAAGAAGCAACAGCTGGATTTGGATAGACAGTCTTTAGAATTAGAGAAGGAAAGACAGAAGTTGGGTTTGGAAACCCATGGTGGCAGCAGCAGTATTCCCCATAGTCATCCTGCAAAAGAGCATGATTCCAGGAATCTGCACAAGATAGTTCCCCCTTATAAGGAGGGGGATGACATTAACAAGTGGTTTGCTGCACTTGAGAGGGCCTGTGCTGTACAGGATGTCCCTCAAAGGCAGTGGGCTGCTATCCTATGGCTATCATTTAGTGGAAAAGGTAGGGATAGGCTCCTTACTGTGAAAGAAAATGATGCCAATAATTTTACAGTTCTTAAGAATGCACTCCTGGATGGTTATGGCTTAACCACTGAACAGTACAGGATAAAGTTCCGAGAGACCAAAAAGGAGTCTTCACAAGACTGGGTTGATTTTATTGACCATTCAGTGAAGGCCTTGGAGGGGTGGTTACATGGCAGTAAAGTTACTGATTATGAAAGCCTGTATAACACAATCCTGAGAGAGCATATACTTAATAATTGTGTGTCTGATTTGTTGCACCAGTACCTGGTAGACTCTGATCTGACCTCTCCCCAAGAATTGGGAAAGAAGGCAGACAAATGGGTCAGAACAAGGGTGAACAGAAAAGTTCATACAGGGGGTGACAAAGATGGCAATAAGAAGAAAGATGGTGAAAAATCTCAAGATAAGCATAGGGATAAGGGTAAAACCAAAGATCCCACTTCAAATCTTAAACACTCTTCAGAGGGTGGGGATAAAACAAATTCTTCCTCTTCTTCCCAACCTGCACATATTAAAAAGCCTTGGTGCTTTGTGTGTAAAAACAGAGGCCATAGGCCAGGGGATAAGTCCTGTCCAGGTAAACCCCCTGAGCCTACCACCACTAATACATCAAGCTCTAGTGCCCCTAGCAGTAGTGGTACTAGTGGTGGGACTGCTGGCAACAGTCAAGCAAAGGGTGTAGTTGGGTTCACTTATGGGTCCATAGTGGAAACTGATGTAATCAGTCCCAAGACAGTTTCTGTCACACCTAGTGGCATTGGCCTTGCCACACTGGCTGCTTGTCCCCTTACAATGGATAAGTACAGGCAGACAGTTTCAATAAATGGTGTTGAGGCCTTGGCCTACAGGGACACAGGTGCCAGTTTCACTTTGGTGACTGAAAACCTAGTGCCTCCTGAACAACACATCATTGGACAACAGTATAAAATTATTGATGTCCATAACTCCACTAAGTTTCTTCCCTTAGCTATAATTCAGTTTAGTTGGGGTGGAGTTACTGGCCCTAAGCAGGTGGTGGTATCACCTAGCTTACCTGTAGACTGTCTCTTAGGTAATGACCTAGAGACCTCAGGTTGGGCTGATGTAGAGTTTTATGCCCATGCAGCCATGCTGGGCATCCCTGAGGAATTGTTCCCTCTCATTTCAAGTGAAATGAAAAAGCAAAGGAGAGAAGGCCTGAAAACTCAGGATCCCTCTCCATCAACAGGTAAAAAGGGTATCACAGTATCCCCTAACCACCCTACCATTCAGGATACTATTCCTGTGGTGGGAGAAACCTCTCCTGGGGTGGCACCTGTTCCAAGGGAATCATCAGCTGGCAAAGCTGGACTCCCTGAGGTGGAAGTACCTCTCTGTGGGATAACTAACATTGGTGAGAAAAACAGCACCATTTTAGTTAACATGGAGCATCCCTCCAACCCTCCCAGAGAAACTTTAGTGCAGAAACCCTGTACTGCCTCACAACACTTAGGACAGCATCCCTGCCCTAGTGTGGAGCTCATAGGACAGCATCCCTGCCCTGCTCCAACTCAAGAGAAACAGCATCCCTGTTCTCTCTTCCAGCCAAATGGACAAAGTTTTTGCCCAGCTATGGCTTTACTGAGACAGCATCCCTGTCTGGCATTTCCATCATTACAAATAGGTTCAGTGGATAATTGCCACTGCTCTAAACTAAAACTTACTGATAGAAACTCTGAAAATACATCTTCACATTGTTGGCTAGCTAAAAAACTTCAAACAGGGTGGTTTACATCCCCACAGGGAAGTAACCATATAGTGGATGATAAAGGGAGTAACCAGTCTATTGCAGAGCTACTCTCTACTTATCACCACTTAGACAATAAAGTCTCAACTGGCCAAGGTTAGCCTTATTGTCCTTCGTTTGGGGGGGGGTTGTGTGAGAAAGTAGCCTCTTTCTAGCCTTGTTACCCCCACTTTTGGCCTGTTTGTGAGTGTATGTCAGGGTGTTTGTCACTGTTTTCACTGTCTCACTGGGATCCTGATAGCCAGGCCCCAGTGCTCATAGTGAAAACACTATGTTTTCAGTATGGTTGTTATGTGTCACTGGGATCCGGCTGGTCAGGACCCCAGTGCTCATGGGTTTGTGGCCTATATGTATGTGTCACTGGGACCCTGTCACACAGGGCCCCAGTGCTCATAGGTGTGCATGTACATGTTCCCTGTGTGGTGCCTAACTGTCTCACTGAGGCTCTGCTAACCAGAACCTCAGTGGTTATGCTCTCTCATTACTTTCAAATTGTCACTAACAGGCTAGTGACCATTTTTACCAATTTATATTGGCTTACTGGAACACCCTTATAATTCCCTAGTATATGGTACTGAGGTACCCAGGGTATTGGGGTTCCAGGAGATCCCTATGGGCTGCAGCATTTCTTTTGCCACCCATAGGGAGCTCTGACAATTCTTACACAGGCCTGCCACTGCAGCCTGAGTGAAATAACGTCCACGTTATTTCACAGCCATTTTACACTGCACTTAAGTAACTTATAAGTCACCTATATGTCTAACCTTTACCTGGTAAAGGTTAGGTGCAAAGTTACTTAGTGTGAGGGCACCCTGGCACTAGCCAAGGTGCCCCCACATTGTTCAGAGCCAATTCCCTGAACTTTGTGAGTGCGGGGACACCATTACACGTGTGCACTACATATAGGTCACTACCTATATGTAGCTTCACCATGGTAACTCCGAATATGGCCATGTAACATGTCTATGATCATGGAATTGCCCCCTCTATACCATCCTGGCATAGTTGGCACAATCCCATGATCCCAGTGGTCTGTAGCACAGACCCTGGTACTGCCAGACTGCCCTTCCTGGGATTTCACTGCAGCTGCTGCTGCTGCCAACCCCTCAGACAGGCAGCTGCCCTCCTGGGGTCCAGCCAGGCCTGGCCCAGGATGGCAGAACAAAGAACTTCCTCTGAGAGAGGGTGTGACACCCTCTCCCTTTGGAAAATGGTGTGAAGGCAGGGGAGGAGTAGCCTCCCCCAGCCTCTGGAAATGCTTTGTTGGGCACAGATGTGCCCAATTCTGCATAAGCCAGTCTACACCGGTTCAGGGACCCCTTAGCCCCTGCTCTGGTGCGAAACTGGACAAAGGAAAGGGGAGTGACCACTCCCCTGACCTGCACCTCCCCTGGGAGGTGTCCAGAGCTCCTCCAGTGTGCTCCAGACCTCTGCCATCTTGGAAACAGAGGTGCTGCTGGCACACTGGACTGCTCTGAGTGGCCAGTGCCACCAGGTGACGTCAGAGACTCCTGCTGATAGGCTCCTTCAGGTGTTAGTAGCCTTTCCTCTCTCCTAGGTAGCCAAACCCTCTTTTCTGGCTATTTAGGGTCTCTGTCTCTGGGGAAACTTTAGATAACGAATGCATGAGCTCAGCCGAGTTCCTCTGCATCTCTCTCTTCACCTTCTGATAAGGAATCGACAGCTGACCGCGCTGGAAGCCTGCAAACCTGCAACATAGTAGTAAAGACGACTACTGCAACTCTGTAACGCTGATCCTGCCGCCTTCTCGACTGTTTTCCTGCTTGTGCATGCTGTGGGGGTAGTCTGCCTCCTCTCTGCACCAGAAGCTCCGAAGAAATCTCCCGTGGGTCGACGGAATCTTCCCGGTGCAACCGCAGGCACCAAAAAGCTGCATTACCGGTCCCTTGGGTCTCCTCTCAGCACGACGAGCGAGGTCCCTCGAATCCAGCGACACTGTCCAAGTGACCCCCACAGTCCAGTGACTCTTCAGCCCAAGTTTGGTGGAGGTAAGTCCTTGCCTCACCTCGCTGGGCTGCATTGCTGGGAACCGCGACTTTGCAGCTACTCCGGCCCCTGTGCACTTCCGGCGGAAATCCTTCGTGCACAGCCAAGCCTGGGTCCACGGCACTCTAACCTGCATTGCACGACTTTCTAAGTTGGTCTCCGGCGACGTGGGACTCCTTTGTGCAACTTCGGCGAGCACCGTTTCACGCATCCTCGTAGTGCCTGTTTCTGGCACTTCTCCGGGTGCTACCTGCTTCAGTGAGGGCCCTTTGTCTTGCTCGACGTCCCCTCTCTCTGCAGGTCCAATTTGCGACCTCCTGGTCCGTCCTGGGCCGCAGCAGCGTCCAAAAACGCCAAACGCACGATTTGCGTGTAGCAAGGCTTGTTGGCGTCCTTCCGGCGGGAAAACACTTCTGCACGACTCTCCAAGGCGAGTGGGATCCGTCCACCAAAGGGGAAGTCTCTAGCCCTTTTCGTTACTGCAGAAACCTCAGCTTCTTCTGTCCAGTCGAAGCTTCTTTGCAACCGCAGCTGGCATTTCCTGGGCATCTGCCCATCTACGACTTGCTTGTGACTTTTGGACTTGGTCCCCTTGTTCCACAGGTACCCTAGATTGGAAATCCACAGTTGTTGCATTGCTGGTTTGTGTCTTTCCTGCATTATTCCTCTAACACGACTACTTTGTCCTTAGGGGAACTTTAGTGCACTTTGCACTCACTTTTCAGGGTCTTGGGGAGGGTTATTTTGCTAACTCTCACTATTGTCTAATAGTCCCAGCGACCCTCTACAAGGTCACATAGGTTTGGGGTCCATTCGTGGTTCGCATTCCACTTTTGGAGTATATGGTTTGTGTTGCCCCTATCCCTATGTTTCCCCATTGCATCCTATTGTAACTATACATTGTTTGCACTGTTTTCTAAGACTATACTGCATATTTTTGCTATGGTGTATATATATCTTGTGTATATTTCCTATCCTCTCACTGAGGGTACACTCTAAGATACTTTGGCATATTGTCATAAAAATAAAGTACCTTTATTTTTAGTATAACTGTGTATTGTGTTTTCTTATGATATTGTGCATATGACACTAAGTGGTACTGTGGTAGCTTCACACGTCTCCTAGTTCAGCCTAAGCTGCTCTGCTAAGCTACCATTATCTATCAGCCTAAGCTGCTAGACACCCTATACACTAATAAGGGATAACTGGGCCTGGTGCAAGGTGCAAGTACCCCTTGGTACTCACTACAAGCCAGTCCAGCCTCCTACAGTGAGTCTCAGGGTTGTTGGAGCAGTGTCTCAGGGTGGTTGGAGCAGTGTCTCTGTGTGGTTGGAGTTAAGTATCAGGGTGGTTGGAGCAGTGTCTCAGGGTGATTGAAGCAGCATCTCAGGGTGGTTGGACCAGTTGCTCAGGGTGGTTGGATTTGAGGCTCAGGATAGTTGGAGCAGTGTCTCAGGGTGGTTGGACCAGGTTCTCAGAGTGTTTGGAACAGTGTCTTAGGGTGGTTGGAGCAGTGTCTCAGGGTGATTGGAAGTGAGTCTCAGGGTGTTTGGAACAGTGTCTCAGGGTGGTTGGAGCAGTGTCTCAGGGTGATTGGAAGTAAGTCTCAGGGTGGTTGGAGTGGTGTCTCAGGGTGGTTGGGGTTGAGGTTCAGGATGGTTATAACAGTGTCTCAGGATGGATAGGGCAGTGTCTCAGGGTGGTTGGACCAGTGTCTCTGTGTGGTTGGAGCAGTGTCTCAAGGTGGTTGGAGTTAATTCTCAGGGTGGTTGGAGCAGTGTCTCAGGCTGGTTGAAGCAGCATCTCAGGGTGGTTGAAGCAGTGCCTCAGGGTGGTTGGACTAGTTGCTCAGGGTGGTTGGATTTGAAGCTCAGGGTGGTTGAAGCAGTGTCTCAAGGTGGTTGGACCAGTGACTCGGGGTGGTTGGAGTTGAGTCTCAGGGTGTTTGGAGCAGTGTCTCAGGGTGTTTGGAGCAGTGTCTCATGGTGTTTGGAGCAGTGTCTCTGGGTTGTTGGACCAGTGGCTCAGGGTGGCTGGAGTTGAGGCTCAGGGTGGTTGGAGCAGTGTCTCAGGGTGGATGGAGGAAAGTCTCAGGGTGATTGGAATTGAGTCTCAGGTTGGTTGGAGCAGTGCCTCAGGGTGGTTGGAGCAGCATCTCAAGGTATTCTTAGGGTGGTTGTAGCAGTGTCTCAGGGTTGTTGGAGCAGTGGCTCAGGTTGGTTGGGTTAAAGTCTCAGGGTGGTTGGAGCAGTTGTGTAGGAAAGTCCCTCTTTCTTGGCATGGGTACCCCCATTCTCTGCCTGATGTCAGTGTGCTTGACTGTGTTCACTGGGATCCTGCTAACCAGGACCCCAGTGATTATGCACTCTCTCCCAAAACTCTGTATTTCACCCACAATTGGCATACTGGAACCCCCTTAGAAGTCCGTAGTATATGGTACCTAGGTACCCAGGGCACTGGGGTTCCAGGAGATCCCTATGGGCTGCAGCATATTTTTTGCCATCCATAGGGAGCCCATACAAAGGGTTCTGCAGGACTGCCATTGCAGCCTGCGTGAAAAGTTCCAAGCACCCTTTCACTGTAATTTTCACTGCGCCAGGTCACTTATAAGTCACCACTTTAGCAGGCCCTCCAGCCCTGAGGGCAGGGTGCAAAGTACATGTGTGTGAGGGCACCCCTGCACTAGCAGAGGTGCCCCAGTGAACTCCAGGACCATTTTCCCAGACTTTGTGAGTGCAGGGACACCATTTTATGCATGTAGTGGACATAGGTCACTACCTATGTCCAGCTACATCATCGTAACTCCAAGCAAGGGCATGTTTGGTATCAAACATGTTGGAATCATACCCCAAGGCTTTTGCAAGCATTGGTTGTATGTTTCCATGTACTCTGGGGGCTCCTTAGAGGACCCCGAGCATTGCCATTACAGTCTTCTGAGGTTTTCCAGGCAGCCCCGGCTGCTGCCACTTCACAGACAGGGTTCTGCCCTCCTGTTGCTTGGAATGCTCACGCCCAGGAAGGTAGAACCAATGATTTCCTTTGGGAGAGGGGTGTTACACCCTCTCCCTTTGGAAATAGGTGTTATAGGCTTGGAAGGAGTAGCCTCCTCAAGACACTGGAAATGCTTTGAAGGGCACATTTGGTGCCCTCCTTGCATAAACCAGTCTGCACTGGTTCAGGGACCCCCAGCTCCCTGCTCTGGCATGAAACTGGACAAAGGAAAGGGGAGTGACCACTCCCCTGTCCATCTCCACCTGAGGGGTGGTGCTTAGAGCTCCTACAGAGGGTCCGTGGGTTTTTAATCTTGGATTCAAGGTTGGCAGGGAACTCTGGGAGCATCTAAGTGATCAGTGCCAGCAGGTGATTTCAGAGCCCTCCCCCGATAGGTGCTTAGCTGGTTAAGTGACCAATCCACCTTTCAGGGCTATTTAGGGTCTCTCCTTTGGGTTGTTCCTCAGATTCAGACTGCAAGACTCCAGCAGGAATCCTCTGCATCCTCCACTTCGACTTCTGACCAAAGAATCTGAATCTGGACCCTCCAGGAACTCCACAAACTGCAACAAAGAAGCAAAATGCCTCCTGCAACATTGTATCTCTGGCTTCTGCCACCAACTGCAACTGTTTCACAGTCGTGCATCCTCTGAAGTAAGCCCATCTTCAGCCTACATCAGAAGAGCGAAGGAATCTCCCTTGGGTTGAAGGAGTCGCCCCCCTGCTTCTTCAGGCACCAGCTGCAACGACGACCGGCTGCGTGGATACCCTCTCCTGCTGAGCTGTGTGGATCCTGCATCACTTGTGGTAGACTGACGTGGTCCATACAGTCCTCTCTTCCAGCTGTTCCACTTTGGTGGAGGAAAGAACTTGCCTCCCTATGCAAGACAGTACCCTCATGCACAGTGTCTTTTGTAGCTGCTAAGGCTTGTTGGCATCCTTCCTCCAAGTCTTTTGTGCATCTTGTAGCTCCGGCCCCCAGCACTCTTACTTGTGATGCACAGCTTCCTGAGTGGTTCTCCAGCGGCGT
Source organism: Pleurodeles waltl (assembly GCF_031143425.1). Taxonomy (NCBI): domain Eukaryota; kingdom Metazoa; phylum Chordata; class Amphibia; order Caudata; family Salamandridae; genus Pleurodeles; species Pleurodeles waltl. The sequence goes on along the minus strand of NC_090445.1, from coordinate 1,720,947,217 downwards.
GGGTGCCTTTGTCGTAGTGCTGCATGGGCCTCTTCTGCAACTTTCTTGTCCCTGTGCTGTGGGACTCCTGTGCACTGCCTGGTCTTCTGTGGGCTCTCTGAGTTGCTGAGAGCCCCTTCTGACTCCCCCACCTGAGTAGAGTTGACCTGGTCCTTCCTGGTCTCGGGCAGTGCCATTTTCTGTTAACCGCAAGCTTTGCGTGTGCCAAGGGTTATTGGTGGACTCCGATGACTCAAACCCAACTGCAATCCTCCATCCAGCATGGGACATCACTTGCACCCTACAGGAGCCTGCCTTCATCTTCTTGGGTGCAGTGCTGACTTTTCTTCTCCACTGGTGGTTCTCCTTTTGCACCTTCATCCGGGTTAGCAGGGACTCCTGCCCTTCATGGACTCTTCAGTGCTTCTTGGACCTGGTCCTCTTCTTCCACAGGTCTTCAGGTCCAAGAATCCACTGTTGGTGTCTTGCAGTCTCCTCTGGGTTTTGCATAATTCTTCTTCTCGTTTCTGTTTGTGTTTTGGGAAAGTTACTGTGATTTACTCCTGCTTTCCTAGTCACTGAGGTGGTTTGTGGTACTTACCGTTGGGGTTTTCTAATACTCCCAGCGCCCCTCTACACACTACACTTGCCTAGGTGGGAGACCGACATTCGCATTCCAATTTCTTAGTATATGGTTTGTGCTCCTCCTAGGCCCATTTCTAACTAGTGTGATTTCCACTAATTGCACTGTTTTCTAACTGTTTTTATGCGTATTTCGGCATACTAGTGTATATAATTTGTGTATTACTTACCTCCTAAGCAAGTATAGTCTCTATGGTATTTTTGATATTTGTGTCACCAAAATAAGGTATCTTTATTTTTGTAAACCTGAGTATTTTCTTCCATGTGTGTGAGTACTGTGTATCTACAGTGGTAATGCATGAGCTTTGCATGTCTCCTAGATAAGCCTTGACAGCTCATCCACAGCTACCTATGGAGAGCCTGGCTTCTTGACACTACCTACACTACACTAAGAGGGGAACCCTGGACATGGTATAAGGTGTAAGTACTATAGGTACTCACTACACACCAAGCCAGCCTCCTAGAGGTTGGAAATAAGTCTCAGGTGGTTTGACCAGTGGCTCAGGATGGTTGGAGTTGAATCTCAGGGTGGTTGGAGCAGTGTCTCAGGGAGGTTGGAGCTGTGTCTCAGGGTGGTTGGAGCAGTGTCTCTAGATATCTTAGAAAATGCATGAATAACAAACTGCTGCAGATTTGGCAATGTACATCAGCTGTGCTGTACATCTCATTCCATCAAGAGGCGGGATGGGCAGGGGTTGTCCACGGGTACCTGGTTGGGCAGGGGTTATCCACGGATACCTGGATGGGCAGGGGTTGTCCCCGGGTACCTGGTTGGGCAGGGGTTGTCCCCGGGTACCTGGTTGGGCAGGGGTTATCCACGGGTACCTGGATGGGCAGGGGTTGTCCACGGGTACCTGGATGGGTAGGGGTTGCCCACGGGTACCTGGATGGGCAGGGGTTGCCCACGGGTACCTGGCTGGGCAGGGGTTGGCCACGGGTACCTGGTTGGGCAGGGGTTATCCACGGGTACCTGGATGGGCAGGGGTTGTCCACGGGTACCTGGATGGGCAGGGGTTGTCCACGGGTACCTGGCTGGGCAGGGGTTGTTCACGGGTACCTGGCTGGGCAGGGGTTGTTCACGGATACCTGGCTGGACAGGGGTTGTCCACGGGTACCTGGATGGGCAGGGGTTGTCCACGGGTACCTGGATGGGCAGGGGTTGTCCACTGGTACCTGGCTGGGCAGGGGTTGTTCACTGGTACCTGGCTGGGCAGGGGTTGTCCACGGGTACCTGGATGGGCAGGGGTTGTCCACGGGTACCTGGCTGGGCAGGGGTTGTTCACGGGTACCTGGCTGGGCAGGGGTTGTTCACGGATACCTGGCTGGACAGGGGTTGTCCACGGGTACCTGGATGGACAGGGGTTGTCCACGGGTACCTGGATGGGCAGGGGTTGTCCACTGGTACCTGGCTGGGCAGGGGTTGTTCACGGGTACCTGGCTGGGCAGGGGTTGTCCACGGGTACCTGGATGGGCAGGGGTTGTCCACGGGTACCTGGCTGGGCAGGGGTTGTTCACGGGTACCTGGCTGGGCAGGGGTTGTTCACGGATACCTGGCTGGACAGGGGTTGTCCACGGGTACCTGGATGGACAGGGGTTGTCCACGGGTACCTTGCTGGGCAGGGGTTGTCCACAGGTACCTGGCTGGGCAGGGGTTGTCCACGGGTACCTGGCTGAAGAGAGGTTGTCCACGGGTACCTGGCTGGGCAGGGGTTTGTTCACAGGTACCTGGCTGGGCAGGGGTTGTCCACGGGTACCTGGCTGAAGAGAGGTTGTCCACGGGTACCTGGCTGGGCAGGGGTTTGTTCACAGGTACCTGGCTGGGCAGGGGTTGTCCACGGGTACCTGGCAGGGCAGGGGTTGTCCACGGGTACCTCGCTAGGCAGGGGTTGTCCACGGGTACCTGGATGGGCAGGGGTTGTCCATGGGTACCTGGATGGGCAGGGGTTGTCCATGGGTACCTGGATGGGCAGGGGTTGTCCATGGGTACCTGGATGGGCAGGGCTTTGTCCACGGGTACCTGGATGGGTAGGGGTTGCCCACGGGTACCTGGATGGGCAGGGGTTGCCCACAGGTACCTGGCTGGGCAGGGGTTGGCCATGGGTACCTGGTTGGGCAGGGGTTATCCACGGGTACCTGGATGGGCAGGGGTTGTCCACGGGTACCTGGATGGGCAGGGGTTGTCCACGGGTACCTGGATGGGCAGGGGTTGTCCACGGGTACCTGGCTGGGCAGGGGTTGTTCACGGGTACCTGGCTGGGCAGGGGTTGTTCACGGATACCTGGCTGGACAGGGGTTGTCCACGGGTACCTTGCTGGGCAGGGGTTGTCCACAGGTACCTGGCTGGGCAGGGGTTGTCCACGGGTACCTGGCTGGGCAGGGGTTTGTTCACAGGTACCTGGCTGGGCAGGGGTTGTCCACGGGTACCTGGCTGGGCAGGGGTTTGTTCACAGGTACCTGGCTGGGCAGGGGTTGTCCACGGGTACCTGGCAGGGCAGGGGTTGTCCACGGGTACCTCGCTAGGCAGGGGTTGTCCACGAGTACCTGGATGGGCAGGGGTTGTCCACGGGTACCTGGATGGGCAGGGGTTGTCCATGGGTACCTGGATGGGCAGGGGTTGTCCATGGGTACCTGGATGGGCAGGGCTTTGTCCACGGGTGCCTGCTAGGCAGGGGTTGTTTACAGGTACCTGAATAGGGAGGGGTTGTCCAGTGGCCAACGAACAACTGGAAATGCCAACTGTGCCCATGGAGCCCTCAGCAATCACCCTGGAGGCGGCCACGGGGCACCAGAGAAGTGGTGAGAGAAGGACCTGTGCGTCCAGAGAAAGCCGTGGCTACAGTTCTGCGTCCTCCCAGCTGCTTCTTTCAGTCACAACAGCTCCTGCATTTATAATGAAGGGTGGCGAGAAGCTGTGAACACAGCAGGACATCCCTTGAGGCCCCTCCCCTCGCTCTCCCCCTTCCCCTCCCCCAGGGGTTTACTGACGACCCATATTTTGTGATGACGCTGAATGTGGGCATATTCTGCACAATATGTGTGCGTCAGATGCGTCCCACAGGTGTGTCCAGTCCACAGGGACCGGGTCACCATGAGCCGCCCTAGTGAGAGGCAGGACCCGCGGCAGGCGGGGGGGGGGGGCCTCACCCCCCGGGGGATGCTGCAGGGCCATGCTGGACTGAAGGAGCCAGGGCTTCACGTGCCCAAGCATCAACACCCGGAGTCTGCTGGGGGCGCCTCCTCGTCTGCAACTAAAGGGCCACGTTTCTTACCTTCATTCTACCCGGCTATTTATTACAAAGTGTAACAGCGTTTGACTGTAACAGTCCCTTATCTCAATAGCCACACCTGCCACCGGGTCCCTGCTGTAAATACGCATCAATGCACAGGGATTGTGGAGGATAAACTACGACCAGGGAATGGCGCAAAGTCAGACAGCTGCCAGCTCTTCACCTCCCAGGCCACCGCCTCACAACCCTGGGACCACCATTCCTGGGCAGCTGGCGAGTGTGGCAGGGCTGGCACAGTTGTGGCCACACTAGAGACACAGTTGTGGCCACACAAGAAACCACTGTAGGGTCACCATTTCTGGAGCAGCTGGAGAAGCCCTGTGTAGGAAAGCCCCCATTTCTGGCGTGGTTACTCCCACCTTTTGCTTGTTGTCAGTGTGCTTAGACTGGTTTTCACTGGAATCCTGCTAACCAGGACCCCAGTGATTGTGGTCTCTCTTCTAAAGTTGGTTGTCTTGGTACCTTTTACATTCCACATTTGGCATGCCGGTGTACCCCTATAAGTCTCTAGTAAATGGTAATTAGGTACCCAAGCCATTGGTACACCAGAGGTCCCCCATTGGCTGCAGCATGTATTATGCCACCCAGGGGTGCATATGCACACTGTCTCTGCAGGCCTGACATTTTCAGCCTATGTGAAAAGGTGCATGCACCCTTTCACTGCTGGTCACTACACCAGGTCACTGTAAGTCACCCCTATAGTAGGCCCTTCCAGCCCTAAGGGCAGGGTGCAGGTCCCTGTGTGGGCACCCCTGCAGGAGCAGAGGTGCCCCTACGAACTCCAGTTCCAATTCCCTGGCCTTCATAAGCTTCATTAGCTATGTACTGGCCATAGGTCACACTCTATGATCCAACTACATAATGGCAACTCCGAACCTAAGCATGTTTGGTATCAAACATGTCGGAATCATACCCTAATACTGATGCCAGTATTGGTGGTATGATTCCATGCACTCTGGGGGCTCCTTAGAGGAGCAGGGGAAGGCAGAACAAAGGATTTCCTGGGAGAGAGGGGTGCAACCCCCTCTCTCTTGGAAATAGGTGTTACACGGGTAACACCTATTTCCAAGCCCCCCCATGCCACTGGTTTGCTTTGAAGGGCACATTTGTTGCCTTCCTTGCATAAACCAGTTTGCACCAGCCGAGGGACCCCGGTCCCTGCTCTGGCATCAAACTGGACAAAGGAAAGAGGAGTGACCAATCCCTTGTCCATCACCCCTCAGGGGTGGTGCCCAGACCTCCTCTATGTGGCCACTTGATTCTGCTATCTTGAAAGCAAGATGGCCAGAGGTTCCTGGGAGCATCTGACTGGTCAGGTTAGGCAGATGACGTCAGTGACCCCCTCTTATAGGTGGTCACCTTGCAAAGTAACCAAGCCCCTTTTTGGGCTATTTAGGAACTCCCTTGTGGGTGGGTCCCCAGATTTGGCATGCAAGACTCCATCAGGACTCCTCTGCAGTGACCTCTTCTGCTCCTAGCCACTGGAACTGATGCTGGACTTCAGAGGAACCAAACACGACTGCAACGCCTGATACAACCTCTCCTTGCAACACTGTTTCAGCGACTCCTGTCAGTAACGTGGCTGTGCATTCAATGGGGTCGGTAAGACTTCAGCTGCACCAAAGAAGGAAGAAGAAATCTCCCTTGGAATAAAGGAGTCACTCCCCTGCATCTGCAGGCACCTATGGCAATGATGTCCGGCTGCTGGGATCTGCTGTCCTCTGGACCTGCGAAGATTCTCCAACACAGGTGGTGGTTCTGAGGGGTTCCCTGGGCCCTCTCTGCCTTCTTTCCAAATTGGGAGATGGTGAGCCCTTCCCTCCTCCTCCAGGACAGAACCCCTGTGCATCACAACTGTTGCAGGACCTAAGGCTTGTTGACTCCTTCTCTGAGGGATATTCAGGCTCCAAGTAGCCCTGGCCCCCAGCACTCTACTACTGCAAGGACAGCCTCCTCTCTGCAGCTTCAGCGACGTGGGACTCCCCTTCAGCTGGGCCTCACCCCGACTTACTGTGCCTGCTGCCTGTGGATTGCTTGTGGGGTTCCGACTGCTTCTGCTGGCTCTCCTGTCTTCTGAGGGTCAGCACAGACTCCTCTCCAAGAGTCGAGTCCCCAGGGCCTTGCTGGTCCTCTTCAGCTCTGCAAATCTCCAACAGCTCTAGTTGCATCTGCTTGTGCTTATTGGTGGTCCTCCTGACCACTGACCCATCTGCAATCCTTCAGGGACTCCTCTGCAGCTTCTGGACTCCATCCTATCCATCTATATCCATCAACGTCGACCTCGATCGTCACCCACAGAACGGCAGGCATTGCATCATTGTAGGAGGCTGGCCCTCTAGGCAGTGTGCAAAGCTAGGCACACTGTGCAGGAGATCCAGGCAACCACACGTTGGTTTACAGGGGTGAAAACTAGACCACCTACTGCTCTAATGTTTAGAGTAGCTTGGTCGAGCAGTTAGGCCAATTTGGAGAAGTGCAAAGCATTTGTTCGACTCACAGCATCAATCTTGCAACTCACACACTCAGAGGAATAAATCAAGACAAATTTATAAAAATACTTCAGATTTTTATGAAAGTTTTAAGACCAAAATCATCAAAATTGGTTACGTTTTTTTTCGAGATATGAATTTTTGAAGTTTAATAAAAGTAGTCTTTTTGTGCGTAGTTACGCACCATAGGAATCTATGGTGGATCACCTTTAAAAATATCAGGCAGAGCAGTTACCAAGGGCCAGATGTAGCAACGTCTGAGTTTGCGACTCGCAAATTGTGAGTCTGAGCGACTCACAATTTGCAAGTCGCAAACCCGGATGCAGGATGGTGTCCCTGACACCATCTACGAATTGCAAGGGGTCGCAAAGACACACCTCATTAATATTAATGAGGTGGGTCGCAATTTGGACCCCCTTGCGATTCGCAGCACTCACAGGGATGGTGGCCTGCTGGAGACAGCAGACCTCCATGTCTGTGACTGCTTTTTAATAAAGCAGTTTTTGTTTGTATTGCAGCCCGTTTTCCTTAAAGGAAAACGAGTTGCAATACAAATGAAAAAATGAAATGTTTTTGTTTCATTTTTGGCCTGCTCTGAAAAAATGTTTGCAGGGCCATTCACAAAGGGGAAGGGGTCCCATCGGGACCCCTTCCCTTTTGCGAATGTGTTACGACCAGTGTGAAACTGGTGGTAACTGCGAATTGCGATACAAATCGCAAATAGGAAGGGGAACATCCCTTCCTATTTGCGAGTCGCATTCCCATTTTGCGAATCGGTAACCAGGTTACCGACTCGCAAAATGGGAATGAGCATCGCGATGTGCTTTTTGCATGTCGCAAACAGCGAAATTCACTGTTTGCGCCATGCAAAAGGCTTCATACATCTGGCCCCAAGTTCTTCTCTTGCAGGTTGGTTGAGGCCATTGATGGCCACTTTCGGTCAGCTGCAGAAGTTTGGGCAGCTCCCGGTTCCAGCAGGAGCGGTGGGAGAAGGTCTCTGGAGCTGTTTTTTGTCCACTGCGGAGGACTACTTGGAAAAGGTCTGCACAGTCGATGTTAAAGATGGATCCTGGGGGTCTCCTTGGAGTGTCGAGGTCACACACACGCACACACACACACAGCTGGTTGCTCGGTGCAAGCCTCAGAGCGACCGGGTGCAGAGGCAGTTGGTGATCTGGGAGCTGCGCTCAAAGATGCCCTCAGAAGCAGGGGGTCGGTGGGTTCAATGGTCAATTGTAGGACAAGGGGGGCACTCTGGTGGGAGGTCTGGATTGTTCTGAAGTCCCTCGACTAGGGCTTCCTTCTGGTCCTTCTACAGTCCCAGGTGGGCTGTTTTTCATGATGTCCGATGTCAGGTGACCAACACCCAGGGTATTAGTATGGTTTAGCCGCTAGCGGGCACAGTGCCGCCAACCTTGGCACACTGGTAGGGTTTGCCCTCACGGTCATCAGGGTGAGGTTTGGTCTTATTGTGGCATCCGGTTCTGGAGTTAGCATCTGGTCAGTGAAGTGGACGCTGGTTTGCAGGTTCCTTGTGAATTTAGATGGGTACCTCCACTCTGGAGGGAGTTCTATGGTGATTTGTGAATCCTGGAGGTCCTCTGGGGTTCTTTAGAGTTTTTCCAGTTGATCAGCAGCTCCTCGGTGGCGATTGTCGGGTCCTGGGTGCAGAAGACAGAGTTTGACGTCTTCTCTTTGTGCAGTCAGGTCCACAGTTCTCGTGCCTTGGATCTTCTTGTTGTTGGTCCTATTCTATCATCAAATCTGATTTCTTGGTCTAAGGTTGCCCACTAAATACTGTATTCAGTGGACATTTTAGGTGAAACCTGGTAGTGATCAATGGGTCATCTAGCTAAGGGTGGCTCCACCCACCAAGTGACCACTTCCGGTGGGTAGAGGTCACTTCCCTACACCTGATAGGCCATTTTCCTTCAATCCAATTGATGTCACCTCGCATGCAACACCTTGGGGGTGGTGCATGCGAGGTGGGGTGACTCCTCCTGTCCTTTGTTTGAATTTCCCGCCATTGCTCCCACCAAAAGTGGGGGTTTGCGACTGGTTGGCCATCTGCTGCTAGCAGCAGGCCTGGAGTTTGAGTTTCCAGGCGGTAAGCCCTTTGAAGAATGCCAGCAGGACGGTGCGCATTCCTGAGGGAGGGGGAGATGGCACCTTCACCCAGGAAGGGCTTTGTTCCGAATCCCAGAGGGCAGAGGCCCTCACTCAAGTGAAGAAGACTTGTGTCTGGAGGTGGAAGGCTGGATGTCACAGGCCCGTAACCATGCCAGGTGTAGCCGGACGTCTGTCGATGCCGGTCCAAGTACGGCTACAGGGGCCGAATTGACATACCCCCGGGGCACTCGAGAGAGCCTCGGGGGTATGACGTCAGACGCAGGAGGCGTCGCAGGAGGAAAAGAAAGGAACGACGGACCCGATAGCGAGGAGAGAGACGGAGGAGACTGGTGGAACACAACGAAACGAAAGTGGGAGCCGAGAGCCGAAGAGCGCCGGAACGAAGTCCGACGCGAAAGGAGAACCACGGAAGAAGGAGAAGGAGAGAAACCCCAGGGCGCCTCCCGCCCCTACCGAAGTGAAGTCGGGAGACCACGGAACAGCCGGCCATGTCCCCGGAGGGGCGTGGCCCCCACAGTTACGTTCATACCGAAACTGGGTATTCTGGCCAAAGTGGTTAAGGGGAACGACGGCACTAAAAGGGAATACGGGGAGGACAGAGGGGAGGTCCTGCCAGGAAGGGGAAACCCTGTGATACGAGGGCAGCCACATTAACTATCCCCCCCCCTCCTTTAACCTCACGGGGAAGCCAAGAGAAAGAAAGAGAGAAACTCACAAAAAGGAGAGAAAAACCTAGGAAACTCACGGGAAGGTGACGCTCACCAATTGAATGAAGATTATCCCCCCACAAACCCCACATATACATATCCTCTCACCCCCTATTAACCCTATATAGACCTTACTTTACCTCAACACTTACCTGTTTTCTGTTCTGCTTTTATTTTGGGGAAACCTCTGCTACTTCCACACGGGAAAGACCGGACCCCTTCCAAATCAGGACCAGACCACAGCGGGACCGCGATAAGAGGCCTGGAAAAGAGAAAGGGGAACTGGATGAACGTAACAGGAAGTTACCTTGTGGAACAAGAAGAGATAAAAAGCCAACCTTAATAGTATCTAAATAAATCACTTATCCCTTCAAACCTGCACCTATCGAATTATTCCAATATCTTTTCCACTTGGAGATAAAGAACCCATTACACCAGGATAGTTAGCTTTTTGAAGGGGCACCTCTAAGGTGACCCCTGGGTACTTTTTATAATAAATCCCGTACTGGTACCAGTTTGGATTTATCATTCTGAGTTGTTTGATACCAAACAGCTCAAGGTTCAGAGTGGCCCTCATGTAGCTGGGAAACTCGTACTGACCAGTGTCTAGCACAAGCATTTCAAATGGCTGCTCTGTTCACTCACTATGTCCTGAGTGTGGCAAGGACATAGCAGGGGCATATTGCTCATGCAGCTATGCCCATGCATACAGTATAGTGCACCCTGCCTTAGAGCGGGAAGGCCTGCCAGAAGAGTGACTTACTTATAGTGCATGCAGTGTGTAGTGGACCGGGCACACAGGCAGTGTGCCATGTTGAGTTTGTACTTTAGGTTTGCATCAGGACACTCAGGCCCTCATTCTGACCCTGGCGGTCGGCGGAGAGACGGCGGTCGGACCGCGAACAGACCGGCGGTATTAAAAATGGCATTCTGACCGCGGCGGTCCCCGCCGCGACCGACCGCTACTTCTCCACTCCGACCGCCACGGCGGTCATGACCGCGGGGCTGGAGTTTGCGCACTCCGGCCCGGCGGTCGTCCCAAGACCGCCAAGGGTATTATGACCCTGCCTACCGCCGCGGTTTCTTGCGGGCGGGAACCGCCGTGCGAACCATGGCGGTAAGCACTATCGGGGCCAGGGAATTCCTTCCCTGGCACTGATAGGGGTCTCCCCCACCCCCCACTACCCACCCGAGTCCTCCCCCCACACCCTCCACCCCCCTGCCACCCCCCAGAGGTGGTACGAACCCCCTCCCCACCCCCACCCCGACATGCACATACATGTACCCCGACATGCACACACCCCCAACATGCACATATACACACCCCCTACACACACATACACAACGGGGACACATACCCGCACACATACATGCCGACATGCGCACCTGCCGAACAGCACACATTACCCATAGACACAGCGGCACCCCCCGCCCGCATACACGCACTCACACACTCCCTCTACACACTCACACGCACACCCCCATGCACGCCCACATCACACAACACCCCCCCACCCCCTCCCCTCACGGACGATCAACTTACCTTGTGCGTTGGTCCTCCGGGAGGCGACGGGAGCCATAGGGACGTGACCGCCAACAGAAGACCGCCAACAGAAGACCGCCACACAGAAATGTGGGTCGTAATTCTGTGGGCGGTGTTCTGCTGGCGTGGCGGTGGAGGTTGACCAGTCTCCACTTTCCCGCCGACCGCCAGTGTGGCTGCTGGCGGTTTTCCGGCGGAACGCTCCCAGCGGTCAGAATGCGCACAGCGGCACACCGCCGCGGTCGGCGGTCTTCACCGCGGCGGTAACTCAGCGGTCTTGCGAAAAGACCGCCAAGGTCAGAATGAGGGCCTCAGTCTGCAATGGCAGTGCTGGGTGCACCTCAATGCATGGCCCTAGAGGGTGGCACAATCAGTGTTGCTGCCGCCAGGGTCCTACCCATAGTACCTACTGCCCTGGGTACCTAAGTACCTTTTACTAGGGACTTATAGTGGTATCTAAAGTTGCATCCAATTACCTTTACCATGTTTTTAGGGAAAGAACACTGGGACTGGGAACCTGGTTAGCAGGATCCCAGTGCAATCCTGGCCAAGTTGCAGCCAGAAACCAGGCAAAAAGTGGGGGGTACTGCAACAGGGTGACAGTTTCTCACACCAACTTTGATAGAGATTCTGGGTCAGTGACAGAATGTGTGCAGCCAGGGAGCCCTCAGACACTCCGGGACTCATTCACAAACTGCATTTAGTAGTACTTGCTGTTCACAAACTGCACTTCTAAAATACTACTGCACACAGTAATAGGTCCAGGACTACACAGGGCAAGGTACTGGTAACCACTGGTGCTCCAACACCCACCCATATGAAATAATTGAGGTTGAGGCTTAAATAAATCTCCATAAGAAATAATGTTATATACAATTAAATGATTTAAAATAGTTAAAAATGTAAAGGCATTTATTGTAATGTTTAAAGCATCTAAAAGTAGAACATATTAATTATTTACTTATAAAACATTTTAGCAACCTTTTTTAATTTAAACATTAAAGTAACTTTTTAATATGCAAATATAATTAAATTCCTTTTAATTAATTCTGTACATCTCTTTTAATAATTATTTAAGCGACTAAAATCACTCTCAACGTCCCACACCACACTCACACAACTTCACACCTGAATGAGCTCCACCGGCACCCCAAATACAAATGAACACAAGTCAAGCTCCTCATCCACAATTTCAAGGCACTGCATAACCCTGGCCCAGCATACATCAACAATCGCATCTGCTTTCACAACTCTTCAAAACACCTCTGCCTGTCCTGACTCCTACTTCACAAATTCTACACATACAGAAAACCAGGGGGCTCTTTTACTGGGACCCAGAGGCACACTGCACAACCGGAGTGCCATTTTATTTTTATAGTCCTGTGGCACAGTGTGCCAGCCCATAATTACAAGGCCACACGAAGCCACTTTGCAAGGCTTTTCATAACCTTGTAAATAGGGACCCCTTTCATGCATAACACTGTGTGAAAGGGGTGCTCCATGGGTGTTGCTTGGGGTGTTCCCACACAACACCCATGGAACCCGAAGGAATCTGACACATTCCCAGATTTGCAAATCCGGTAATACATCAGATTCCTAATCCACCTCCAGGGTAGCATAAGAATGTCGCAACGGGGAGAAACATCTTTATTTCTCCCGTTTGTTCCTCTTTCTATGTGTCCTGCATTCTGCATTCAAAACACCTCTAATGATTGTTTTTGTGCAGGAAGGTGACACTTTCTGTGCTACACTGCACCATGTGCCTCGTAAATGAGACTCATGGTATGTTCTCCTGGGGTCATGGATTCAATGACTCAGGAGACTTATTGGGCCTGATTTAGAACTTGGTGCCACCAGCCTCGCAAATGAGGCCCCAGTTCCGGCGGGCTCGTCATCTCCTATAGTGCTCCTACAGCGTTCAGCGGCGTGCAGCGACATGCAGTGACGTGAGGTAACGTGCAACGACGTGCAGTGGCATGCAGTTCCGTGCAGTTACGTGCAGCAGCGTGCAGCGGCATGCAGCGATGTGCAGCGACATGCAGCGGCGTGCAGCGACATGCAGCGGCGTGCAGTGACGTGCAGCGGCATGCAGCGATGTGCAGCGGCGTGCAGCGACGTGCAGCGGCGTGCAGCTCCACATCAGAGCCTCCTCCTCACTCCTTGGATTCTGCAAGAAGGAGAAGGCCTGGCTTTTCGAGCCATCCCACTAGGCCTCAGGGGCACCTAGAATCACACCCACTCAGTGCCAGGATACCCTCCTGGGTGTTACTGCCCTCTAAAAATCTGCATAACATAACATAATAAAAATTAAATATGTTCTATTTAGGTGGGAATTTATTATTCAATTTAAACTTCAGAACATTCATTTTTATTTAATAAAGTTAAATTAATTAAATAATGAATTCAAGATAAAGTTAATAGAGTTGCATTTTACTTTTCATTTTCCATTCAAAATACATATATATATATTTATATATACATATATATAATTAATTTATATTAATACTTAACATACACTATTTAAAATAATTTTGTAGAGTTTGATAGATTTTTTAATTTTTCTATACACTTTACCACTGACTCCCCGTTTATTTTGAATTTATTCTACTGTTTTGCAGTAGTACTTTAGAAGCACAGCTTGCGGGTAGCAGTTTGTAGTTCTAAAGTAGTAACTGAAACATACTACAAAATGCAGATTATGAATTTGACCCTCAGGGCCGATTTACAATTTTTTATTTAGACGTGAAGTCTAACTTTAGACCAAAAGCCTATCTTTATCACTTCTCAGTATTCACAAAGGTAAATTACTACTAGTTACTTTATTGCTAATAAACTTACTAGTAGTAAAGTTGCCAGTAGTAGAGTTAATACCAGTAAACCTACGAGTAGTAAAGTTATGAGTTTTAAAGTTAATACTAGTAAACCTACGAGTAGTAAAGTTATGAGTAGTTAGTTAATACCAGTAAACCTACGAGTAGTAAAGTTATGAGTAGTAAAGTTAATACCAGTAAACCTGCGAGTAGTAAAGTTATGAGTAGTTAGGTTAATACCAGTAAACCTACGAGTAGTAAAGTTATGAGTAGTAAAGTTAATACCAGTAAACCTACGAGTAGTAAATTTATGAGTAGTTAGGTTAATACCAGTAAACCTACGAGTAGTAAAGTTATGAGTAGTAAAGTTAATACCATTAAACCTACGAGTAGTATATTTATGAGTAGTTAGGTTAATATTAGTAAACCTACGAGTAGTAAAGTTATGAGTAATAAAGTTAATACTATTAAACCTACTAGTAGAAACCTATGTTTGTGAATCGTGTAAATACAGCTCCCCTTTTAAAAGAAGTAGCAGCACTGTGTGAGATGAAAACACAGACCAGTTTGTGCTTGAATGCAGGCCTCTCCATTGTTAATTATCCATCTAAACTCCATCAAGGACCGCAGCACACCTGGCCCCTCTAGTCCCACTACATGACCCCGGCCCAGCGTACGTCAAAAATCGCATCTGTTTTCATGAATCTTCAAAACACCTCTGCACGTTCAACTCCTACTTTCACGAATCCCACACATACAGAACACCAGGGGGCTCTTTTACGAGGCCCTAGACGCACACCGCGCCACTGGAGTGTTGTTTTTTTTCACACTCCGGTGGTGCAGTGTGCCAGCCCATATTCACAAGGCCACGTACAGCCACCTTGCGTGGCTTTTCATGGCTTTGTAAATATGGACTCCTTTCACGCATAACACTGTGCCAAAGGGGCGTTCCATGGGTGCTGCTTGGGGTGCTGAGTAGAAGTAATTTTGGTCACCTAGGGTTTCACTGCTGTAGCCCACATAGGCCACACTACAAATACACTACCTTCTGACCTAGCATCCCCTCACGGTGTAATATTCTGCCTGTCCGACAATACGCTCTGGTGCTTCACAAGAGATATGAAGCAATATCCAATTACAAGCTCAATGTGTGTCACTTTCCCAACGGAAATGTAGCTTTGTTAGCGCAGATATCATTGCAGGAGCTTAAATGTCACTTTGGTGATGTACTTTGGTGTCAGTGATGCACCTATGACTTTGAGGGTTAAATTTTTGTTTAATTGTTGCACGCCTCTTGTTTTAGTAGCTAAGGTGCCTTTTGCTGTTGTTTAGCTGTAGTTTTGATAGTGTGAGCTTTCTGGACATAGTCACATCCGATTCTAGGATTTTGAGTCCGGACAGAGTAAATGTGTGACGCCCCTCTAATTTGCATACAATGTGACATTCCAGGAAGTGCCATAAATTCACTCCTAAACCTCTGGCATTCTTAAAGTGACTTTGCAAGAAGCAATTTTCCTGGTGTTGCAGTAAATAAAACAATAAACACATTAATAACAACCTTAATGAAATAAATACATATATTTTAGAAATATAGTAGATGGCAATCAAAGTCACCACCAGCTCCCAAGACACTATTGACAACACAGAACACATGCACTTCCTAATCCACATTAACAACAACTCCACCCTCAGAGGTACACTAATCTACAGACCACCAGGACCACGCCCCGCCTTCTGCGACACCATCGCCAACACCATCAGCTTGCACGCCCTCACCCTCACAGACTACATCCTCCTCGGTGATTTTTACTTTCACTTGGAGAATCTACAAGACCACAACTCTACCTCCCTCATAGACAACCTCACCAACCTCGGGCTGAAACAACTGGTCACCGCACCCACCCACTCAGCAGGACACACGCTCAATGCAATTTTCACCTCAAGCCAACACATAGCCTACACCCACACCACCGAACTCCTCTGGACTGACCACCACTGCGTCCACTTCTCCTTCACCAACCCCCCACACACCACCATCAACACACCACACCCTACCGCATGTGGGACAAGATCCAGAACGCCTGAACTCCCAACTGGCTCACAACCCCCCCCACACGAAAAACCCCAACACAGGAGCACACAACCTCTCAAAATGGATCACTACCTGCGCAGACACACTAGCCCCCCTCAGAAAACGCATCGCCACCCGCAACATCAAGAACGCCCCATAGTTCACCCCCAAACTCCAAGACTCCAAGCGCAAATGCCACCAAGCGGTGAAAATATGGTGACAAGAACCCTCCACAACCAACTTCTCCACCCTCAAAGCCACCATCCGCACCCATCACCAACTCATACACACCGCCAAAAGAGATCACTCCAAGACACGCCTTGACAACAACTCTCAAAGCAGCAAAGAACTCGTCACCATCATTAAGGAACTAGCCAAACCCAAAACCATCAACATAGACCCTTTCCACACACAGCCCCTATGTCACGCCCTCTCCAACCACTTCCACCACAAACTCCTGGACATCCACAACAGCTTCATACCACACACACCCACCACACACACCCCTCACTCACCAAACTCAACCCCTACTCATGACCACCCCCACCACACTCACCACCTGGGCCCCCACCACACACGAAGAAACCGTAAAAACCATATACTCCATCCACTCCTGCTCCCCCTTTGACCCCTGCCCACATCGCTTCTACAACAAAACCAGCCCAACCATCGCCCCCATACTCTGACATAATCAACTCCTCTTTCGACTTCGCCACCTACCCAGACCCCTGGAAGCACGCGGAAATCACCGTTCTCCTAAAAAAAAACAAAGCCGACCCGGAGACCCTCTCCAACTATCGCCCCTGCTCCCTCCTCCCTTTACCCGCTAAGGTTGCCGAGAAACTAGTCAGCGCCCGCCTATCCCTCTTCCTCGAAGCAAACAACACTCTTGACCCCTCACAATCCGGGTTCCACAAGAACCACAGCACGGAAACCGCCCTCATCGCATGCACTGATGACATCAGTACCAAAGTCGACAAAGGCGAGACCGTCGCACTCATCCTCCTAGACCTCTCCGCAGCCTTTGACACTGTCTGCCACCACACACTCCACTCACGACTCCACAACATAGGAATTTGCCACAAAGCCTTAGACCTCCTTCCTCACCGACTGGACCCAGAGAGTCCGCCTTCCACCTTTCCACTCCACCGCTACCAAGATCATCTGCAGAGTCCCCCAAGGGTCCTCCCTCAGCCCCACACTCTTCAACATTTACATGATCCCCCTAGCCAACATCCTCCTATCACACAGAATCACTATCCTCTCCTACGCAGATGACACCCAACTCATCCTCTCCCTCACCCGCAACCCCACCACCCACCAACCCCGCCAAAACCAACCTACACTCTGCTCTCCCCGACACCGTAAACTGGATGACAACTAACCACCTCAAGCTTAACTCCAACAAAAACGAGATCATCATCTTCGGCCCCAACAAAACCATATGGGACGACTCCTGGTGGCCCACCGCCCTAGGCCCCGCACCCACCTCCGCAAACCATGCACACAACCTCGGCATCATCCTGGACCCTTACCTCTCCATGACACAGCAAATCAATGCTCTAACCTCCTCCTGCTTCCACACACTCTGCACTCTAAAAAAATCCTTCAAATCAATTCCCACAGAGACCAGGAAGACAGTCACCCATGCACTCATCAGCAGCAGACTAGACTACGGGAACGCCCTCTACGCCGGCACCACACTCAAACTCAAAAGCAAACTCCAGAGAATCCAGAACACAGCCGCACGCCTCGTCCTTGGCCTCCCCCGACACAAACAAATCTCACCACACTTCAAATACCTTCACTGTCTCCCCATAGACAAGAGAATCACATTCAAGATCCTCATCCACGCACACAAATCCCTGTACAACACTAGCCCAACCTACCTCAACGACAGAGTGAACTTCCACACTCCCACCCACATCCCCCGATCAGCCGACCTCAGCCTAGCCACAGTCCCCCGCATCCAACGCACCACACAGGAGGCAGGTCCTTCTCCTACCTCACCCCCAAAACCTTGAACTCCCTCCCCACCAACCTCCGCAAAACCAAAGACCTCCTGCTCTTCAGAAAGAACCTCAAGACGAGGTTATTCGAACAGTGACCCTCCTTGCCCCTCCCTCCCAAGCGCCTTGAGACCCTCATGGGTGAGTAGCACGCTCTATACATTTTTTGGATTGATTGATTGGCTATACATCACCCCGGGAGGACAAACTTTTCTTAATACTCAACGTCTTACAACTCCTTGACACCACTCAGTCTGGTATCTTCAGACCCAACCACATCACAGGAAGTGCCCTCATCGCTGCCACAGATGACATCCACCACCACCTTACACCACACCTGAAGGAGATCCACTGCCTCCCCGTTCACACACAAGCAGTGTCCAAACCCCACCCACACTTTCAAGGCATGACTTAGCACTGGCCAAGCTTACCTCGACAATCACATCTGCTTCACAAACCTTCCAGACACCTCCACTCATCCAGACTCCTACTTGGACACGTCCCACACATAAGGAAAATAGATCCGGAGGTTGAGTGTTCTACATCACTTCTGAAGTTTGGAGCAATCTGCGGCTATACGGAAGAGCCTCCTACTCACTTGTTACATTCCAGAAGAAGCTGAGGGCCCAGCTTTCTGAGTCGGCCCTCTGGGCCCTAGATTTGGCTGGTCTCACACCTGCTCAGCTCTACAAATTCACATAACAAAACACAACATAACATTATGTTACATAACAGAAAATAACATAGCATAGCATAACAAAACACAACATAACATTATGTAACATAACACAACATAACATAACATTATGTTGCATAACACAAAATAACATAACATAGCATAACAAACCACAACAAAACATAACATTATGTAACATAACATAACACAACTAACACAACATAACATAACATTATGTAACAGAACATAACTAACATAGCATAACATAACACAACATAACATAACTAACATAGCATAACCTAACATAACTAACATAGCATAACATGACACAACACAGCATAACATAACTAACATAGCATAACATAACACAACACAACATAACATAACTAACATAGCATAACCTAACATAACATGACAAAACATAACATAACATAGCATCACCTAACATACCATAACAATATAACATAACGTAACATAACATGAGTAGTAAGATAACTTCCTGTTCACAAGTAGAAGAGACCGTTTCTTGCAACTGACCAGCTGACCAGTGTCAACTGGGTTGGGCTCTCAGGTTGGGCTGTCTATGACCCTCTGGGACTTAAGGGCCTGATTTATGAAAAGTTAGAGCCGCTTTTGTGTAACTTTTCATAAACCCCGCCCCGCGTGCCTCCCCTGAAGTCACAGTAGGCTTTCGAGAGTCCTCCTGTGGTGGATTCGGGCCCGAAGGACTAAGGCCAGAAGGTAGAATCTTTGACCAGGACGAGTCTGGTTAGTGCACGCGACCCGGGCTCTGTCGCAGTCAGCATTTATTGTATCTGGTCCCGTTTAACGCAGCATTGGCCTATCGTTGGCACCTCATGCGTCTCATTGCTATTTCTACTTAGAACTTTAAAAAAATCACATCTCTTTTCCCCCTTATTGGATTTTTGCCATCTTGGTGTCATTTTGTTTATTAAATTTTACTCTTTTTTCTAATTTGTTTTGGTATTTTTGTGGATTTGCACTTTACCTCCACTACTTTGTTCGTGCTGCAGTCGTACTTGGCACGTGGCCTCCTCGTTACGCCCGTCTGCTCTGTGCCACATTGTAGGAGGCTGGCCTGGCATGTAGTGGGTACCAGAGGCACTTACACTCTGTACCAGGTCCAGTTATCCCTTATTAGTGTAGAAGAGGTGTTTCTAGCAGCTTAGGCTGATAGAAGGTAGCTATAGCAGAGCAGCTTAGGCTGAACTAGGAGACATGCAAAGCTCCTACTATACCACTGGTGTCATATGCACAATATCATAAGAAAACACAATACAGATATACTAAAAATAAAGGTACTTTATTTTTATGACAATATGCCAAAAGTATTTCAGTGAGTACCCTCAGTATGAGGATGCCAAATATACACAAGATATATGTACACAATACCAAAAATATGCAGAAATAGCAAAAGGAAGTAATGCAAGCAATGTAAAGTTACAGTAGATTGCAATAGGAGCACATAGCTATAGGGGCATCACAAACCATATACTCCAAAAGTGGAATGCGAACCACGAATGGACCCCAAACCTATGTGAGCTTGTAGAGGGTCGCTGGGACTGTAAGAAAACAGTGAGGGTTAGAAAAATAGCCCACCCCAAGACCCTGTAAGGTAGGTGTAAAGTGCATCTACAACCCCCAGAGAGCACAGAAGTCGTGATAGGGGGATTCTGCAAGGAAGACCAACACCAGCAACGCAACAACAGTGGATTTCCAGACCTGAGTACCTCTGAAACAAGGGAACCAAGTCCAAGAGTCGCGACAATGTCGAGAGTGGGCAGATGCCCAGGAAATGCCAGCTGAGGGTGCAAAGAAGCTGCCACCAGATGGTAGAAGCTGTGGATTCTGCAAGAACGAAGAGGGCTAGAAACTTCCCCTTTGGAGGATGGATGTCCCACGTCCTGAAGATGCTTGCAGAGGTGTTCCTACGCAGAAAGACCGCAAACAAGCCTTGCTAGCTGCAAGGGTTGCAGTTATGGTTTTTGGATGCTGCTGTGGCCCAGGAGGGACCAGGATATCGCCACTTGGATGAGGAGACAGAGGGGGTGCCCAGAAAGTCAGGGAGCCCTCACAGAAGCAGGCAGCACCCGCAGAAGTACCGGAACAGGCACTTGGATGAGGAGTGAACCCGGAGTCCACCCGAAGTCAGAAAAGGAAGTCCCACGACGCCGGAGGACAACTCAAAAGGTTGTGCACTGCAGGTTAGAGTGTCAGGGACCCAGGCTTGGCTGTGCACAAAGGAAATCCTGGAAGAGTGCACAGGAGCCAGAGCAGCTGCAAATCACGCGGTACCCAGCAATGCAGTCTAGCGTGGGGAGGCAAGGACTTACCTCCGCCAAACTTGGACTGAAGAGTCACTGGACTGTGGGAGTCACTTGGACAGAGTTGCTGAGTGTCAGGGACCACGCTCGTTGTGCTGAGAGGGGACCCAGAGGACCGGTGATGCAGTCTTTTGTTGCCTGCGGTTGCAGGGGGAGTATTCTGTCGTCCCACTGGAGATTTCTTCAGAGCTCCAGGTGCAAGAAGGAGGCAGGCTACCCCCAGAGCATGCACCACCAGGAAACAGGCGAGAAAGCGGCAGGATCAGCGATACAAGGTTGCAGTAGTCGTCTTTGCTACTTTGTTGCAGTTTTGCAGGCGTCCTGAGCAGTCAGCGGTCGATCCTTTGGCAGAAGGTGAAGAGAGAGATGCAGAGGAACTCTGATGAGCTCTTGCATTCGGTATCTGAAGAGTTCCCCAAAGCAGAGACCCTAAATAGCCAGAAAAGGAGGTTTGGCTACCTAGGAAGGAGGATAGGCTAGCAACACAGGTAAGAGCCTATCAGAAGGAGTCTCTGACGTCACCTGCTGGCCCTGGCCACTCAGAGCAGTCCAGTGTGCCAGCACACCTCTGAATCCAAGATGGCAGAGGTCTGGGGCACGCTGGAGGAGCTCTGGGCACCTCCCCTGGGAGTTGCAGGCCAGGGGAGTGGTCACTCCCCTTTCCTCTGTCCAGTTTCGCGCCAGAGCAGGGCTGGGGGATCCCTGAACCGGTGTAGACTGGCTTATGCAGAGATGGGCACCATCTGTGCCCATCAAAGCATTTCCAGAGGCTGGGGGAGGCTACTCCTCCCCAGCCCTGACACCTTTTTCCAAAGGGAGAGGGTGTAACACCCTCTCTCTGAGGAAGTCCTTTGTTCTGCCTTCCTGGGCCAGGCCTGGCTGGACCCCAGGAGGGCAGAAACCTGTCTGAGGGGTTGGCAGCAGCTGCAGTGAAACCCCGGGAAAGGTAGTTTGGCAGTACCCGGGTCTGTGCTAGAGACTCGGGGGATCATGGAATTGTCTCCCCAATGTCAGAATGGCATTGGGGTAACAATTCCATGATCTTAGACATGTTACATGGCCATGTTAGGAGTTACCATTGTGACGCTATACATAGGTAGTGACCTATGTATAGTGCACGCGTGAAATGGTGTCCCCGCACTCACAAAGTCCGGGGAATTTACCCTGAACGATGTGGAGGCACCTTGGCTAGTGCCAGGGTGCCCACACACTAAGTAACTTTGCACCCAACCTTCACCAGGTGAAGGTTCGACATATAGGTGACTTATAAGTTACTTAAGTCCAGTGGTAAATGGCTGTGAAATAACGTGGACGTTATTTCACTCAGGCTGCAGTGGCAGACCTGTGTAAGAATTGTCAGAGCTCCCTATAGGTGGCAAAAGAAATGGTTCAGCCCATAGGGATCTCCTGGAACCCCAATACCCTGGGTACCTCAGTACCATATACTAGGGAATTATATGGGTGTACGAGTATGCCAATGTGAATTGGTAAATTTAGTCACTAGCTTGTTAGTGACAAGTTTGTAAAGCAGAGAGAGCATAACCACTGAGGTTCTGGTTAGCAGAGCCTCAGTGAGACACTTAGTCATCACACAGGGAACACATACAGGGCACATACTTATGAGCACTGGGGCCCTGGCTGGCAGGGTCCCAGTGACACACACAACTAAAACAACATATATACAGTGAAATATGGGGGTAACATGACAGGCAAGATGGTACTTTCCTACACACATGTACCAGGGGCTTCAGCTCGGGTCAGGTAGGGACTGTGGTGCTTCACCCAGACAAGGACTGTGATTATCACTTGAGGAGGGTACTCACCGCTCGCAAGTAACACCCCGATCTCTTGCAGCACACGCCACCTAAAGTGCTGCATTGACACAGTGTGGTGATTTTGATTAACGGGAGTAACACAAAGTTCTTGAAATTGTGCCACCCAGGCGTAGTTTTCACGGTGGCGCGGCCGGGCAGGGGCACCCCGCGAGTCCTCCAGGATGGGGCGATACGGTCATGTCCCTTCAGAGGAGGCGTGCTGCAGCATGTCGGAAGCTCTCAAGGATGGGTCAGAATGGATTAAAATTCCAAGATGGTTTCTCAGACGCCCAGTGCAAGGTGCGGCCCAGAACATCTCTGAGGAATTAAGATATGAAAGCAAACAAGAGTGAAGCCGGCGTGGGCGCTGAGAGGCAGCGCTCAGGTCACGGTGCAGCCAAGCGATGGGGCTCAGTGACATGAACCTGACCTCGGACATTTACCTTTTGACCTGAAAGATTACAGCGCAGGGATCAGGCCTCGGGAAGGGCACCAGAGCGCTACCAGCATTATTCTTGAGGGGTTTTCAGACCGGGATTGGCATTCTGGGATTTTTCAGCCGAAAGCCTACATTGATAAATGTGAGATACCAGAAAGTAATGATATGTGGGCTAAAAAGGGTTCATGAGCCCTAAGTCATGGATGCAAACCTCTGCCGCCCTCGAAAGCTGTAACACTAATGATTAATACACACCTTGGTGGTCCCAGAGGCACTTCTTGTTGTAAACGATCATGGTGCAGATTCACTGAAGTTCTCCTGCATGCCCTGATCCCCCCAGCTCTGGCAGACCTGGAAAGCCAATGTCCGAATGCAGTGAAATGATGCTGCAAGCCCGTCTCCTAGCAGCCCCCATCCTGGGCCCAGGGGAGGTGGGTCAGCCATCTAGGGCGCGTGGGTTGCGACCTGGCCGGTATTTCATTGACGTGGTCTCTATTTTCATGGCTGAACCAGAACACATTGAATATGGGAGGAAACGCTGGTATCTGCCCGCGTTACCTACAGGAGGGCAGGGCTGGTTGGCATGTCCTGGCCTCACCTGAGCACGGTAACCAAGGCAACGATGGCCCGGAACCTTTACCACAGTACTTACCAGGGGCTAAAATCCTACCACATTCAGAACCGCAGTAACAACCTGGCTTTTCAATCAATCACTTCTATGTTCTCCTTTGAGGCTGGTTGCATCAGGAGAAGTGAACGTGTGCTCTGAAAATCAGTGTTTGATGTACTCAGGTTGGCGCCATAACCCTCAGATCCTGGGTGTCTTACATATACAATTCCAGGATGATTATAATGAGAAGACGATACCAACGGAAATAAGTTTTAGAATATGAACTTTTTGGTAAGGGGTCAAAGAATCCCTCTTAAACAGGTTACGTAGTGACTTATAATAACACACCACTTGGCGAAAAACTAAAGTATATTCAAGAATGCTGAGAGAACAGTATATAGAAGGGTGTGATAGAGCGGTCCGTACTAGTAATTTTACCTGTATTCGGACGCTCTTTAGGCCGATGAATCTTTTGACTAAGTGGGACTCTCTGTACTCCTAATCGATCAATTGCGTCAAATCAATAATCAATAACGAACATAAGCAATGCCCTGATCAACATAACACTTAACAATTAATCCAGAATACATTTCGGCGAACCCTGACCTTTCAGTCAGGAATAACCACACCAGTTTATTCAAAGTTAGTGAATTTTATTTCCCTATATTAACAAAGCTAGCACAATGTAAATGTGTCTCAACACCAAATGATAAACGTAAATGAACATTAATAGCTGTCCATAGCGGCGAAACAGGTGCAATCTATGTAGCATTTGAATCACAAGGCATTCGATAATGGCAATGCAAATCACTAATACGATAATCTGTAATGAACTAATCGCATACATTTAGTCAGCATAACAAGATCTCAAATTGCATCGTGCGACATATGGAATCCTCGTCTAACCTCAAATTAGCATCGGCATGTGGGACTTCATGCAAAACAATTTAACAACATTAATTTAGAAAACTCCTAACTAGGGCTCTTATCAAAATCAGCAGTTGGTTACCTAAGAGAAACACAATGCAATTTTACAATTTCCTTTCATATTTACCAATTACGATCAGCAATCAAGGAAGTCTTCGTCTCACAGGTACCGTTCTTCGATCAGCATGGGACGGGGCAAAGGGGCAGGGTGGACGGGGCAATTGCCTCACGTCGGCAAGGTAAAACTACTACTTCATGCAAGGAATCAAAGTTAAAGTCTCTAGGGCAAGAATCATTAAAGTCTCTTTCTCTCGATTAGAGAAAGCATCAAAGTCTCCCTCAAAATGGCGTCGCAGCAAAGTGGGCCATAATAGCTACGAAGTCTACAAAATGGCGGGATGTCCAATAATGGCCTAATTTCTCCTCGTGCACCTGGGTTTTTATAGACAACAGTTCGAATCCAGTAGGGTCTCCATTGGAGGGTTCATAGGTTAGCTTCAAATTGTCCAATCAAAAACGACAGTTCTCAAGCTTTTACTTGAGCATACATTATCCTTGGAGATGGGTACGCAAGTTGCAACATTGTATACCAATTAGCTCACTTTCAGAGCCTCCATTGTCCGCACCTGCAAATCGACCTTGGAGTAAAGAGAAAATATGCCAGGCTGGCACGAAACTTTAAGATAAGCATGTGAACGATCTCAGTGGAAAAGTACAGCTTCAAGCAAAAATACACGTTTAATAGCACATTGGAAAAATACGAGCATCTAAACCGTGAGACCAGGCCACTAGGCCGAAGCCTGCACTAAAGTAATGCTAAGCTAAAACATTTCAAGCAAGCAAATCATAGCACACGTTTACGATTATGTCGGATTAGTGCAATTCTAATACACCACGTTATATAAAGCACGCTTATAAATGTTGGCAAACTACTCTGAGGGCACATTTTGTCCCCGTACAATCTTTATTAGTTCGGTTAAAGTCACACATGATTATTTCACACTACGTTTACGCGTTAATAAATGTAAAACCTTCATTTTCTGCTTCATCAATCCCTCCTCTGATGACTACTAGTCATCACACAAATCATTCCCACAAATTTTATTCCATTAAAATTCTGTCAGTTCCCTTTTCCTTTTAATTCCCCTAGTTTGCGCTTTGTATTCTTCTGCCATTCTTTTCATAATTTTCTCTTCTTTTCTTCTTTTAATTCTTTCCATAATCATTATTATCCCCCTTTTTATTCCCCAAATTCCAAATATACAAATTATCACTATTAATATTCCCTCTATTATTTTTAACAATATTCCATTCCAAATTCCCCCAATCCAATGTCCCACTGATGCAAGTCCTTTCCCAACCTTCTCCCACACTCCTGGTTCTTTCAGTTCCTTCAAGTCTGCACTTTCTTTTGTTAGATTAGCAAGCATAGTTTTAATTTTCACACTATTGTCAGGAATATAAGTACAACAGTGTCGTGCACCAAGCATTTTGCAAACGCCACCATCCTTTGCTAAAAGAATGTCTAAAGCAAGCCTATTTTGAAGAGTCATAGCGCTTTCCGCTGCAAGTTCAGCATCTATCAAGGATTATAACACCTGAAAACTTTGTCAACATGTTATCCGCTATAGTAGACAACTTTCTTATTTTGATGGAATTCAACACACCTCCCAATGAAGGAATCATGGCTCCAAATATATCTCCTACCACAGCAGCTGCGGTCTCTCTTTTCTGGATACGATGGGATCCAGATGTCTTTTGAATCATCGATAGGTCATCCAGTTGATAAACCTTTGGGAACACTATACCCAAATAACATCTCCCCCACCATCCCTTTGGAAGACGATAATAGGCATTATACCCACAAATGTAATATACACCTGGAATGACAGGGTCAAGTCCGTTCATCATGAATGTCCATTTGGCCTTAAAAATAAACGTATGTTTACACTCACTCGCTCCTACAAAAATGTTGTCATAATAAGATTCACCTCGATATATACAAAATTTCCCTACATGCCAGGCATCTAAAGCTATTTTCCCTTGTGTCTTTATTGCAGCAAAATCATAATTATCTACTGAAGCCCTCTTATGTAGTTCCTTTTCTAATTTCGCATTCATTTGTGCCCTTCTATCATCTGTGCGATCTAAAAAGCTTATCTCTACTGCAGATAGCGAGCAGGTAAGGTTTTCCCTATGAGCGTGAGCCGTTTCAAAAGGTTGCATTGGCTCGAAAAATTCCCTCATTATCTTAGCATTCCAATCTTTAGCAATCTGGCTTAGCTGCGCTATTATAGGAACATATGCAAAGGTAACATCATAATTTGAGTAAAAATACTGTATGTTAGTTTGACCATAAAACCTAGACATTACTATACTACATGTAATCCCGTATGTAAGAGGCATGTGGTGATATGTCACCCCTTCCTTCACTGATGTCGGTATCTGTGTACACACATAACAATCTTTCGCATCCATAGTCTCAACATATTCTGTTAGCAAGCGATAGAAAACGTTATACGAAAGCTCTTTCTTATCGTGCAAGAGTCTCTCATCCAATGCTAGTCTTTTCAATGCGGTTAGTTCGGTGACAGTGACAGGAGCAAAAGTAGAAGCATCAATCCTCTCATTCTCACCCTTACCATGCATTCCGAGTACAATTGCCATTATTATTAGTACACATGCAATTATTAAGCCTATACACACATATTTACAATATTTCTTTCTACTGTTTTGCGTCATGATCTGTATAGAATCAGAGAGCTAGAAGCACCTATAAAAAAATTATTTAGCAATTCAATTACGAAGCTGAACGAGCACAATGTTCACACAGTTTTCTTCAAAAGGCCAGTCACTTATCCGTTAGCAGCATTTGTCTCAATTCGGCAATAACTCAGTCTTTATCGGTTTAGCAAATGTCTCATCCGGTTTAGCAATGTCTCAGCTGGTTGTTTTTTTTTCACGTTAGATTGTAGCAAGCAATGTCATTTATTACCCTTTCAATCAACACTGTCCATAAAACTTTTCTTTTCTATTGGTATCTCTTCTTCTTCTTCGTTCTCGATGCTTAGAAATACAAACTCGTCAGTCCAATCGTCATTGACTACATATGCCCATTCAGGACCGGAATATCTCCTGTTTGGTATCCTTTTCCTTTTCAATTTTGCTTCTCTTTTCGATTCTGCTTCGCTGGTACTTTCCTCTTTTGTCAAGTCTTTTTCTTCACTCGAGGTTGGTACCATGACAGACACTTCCTTCCTTTTCTCTTTCACTTTTGGCCTTTCTCCGTCGTTCAAACTTTCTTCGGTCCTTTGTTTTACTGGTGATATACTTAGTCTTCTCTTCGCACCATGTCCATTTGATGGACCTGCGACCTTTTCTGTGGAAGCTTGAACCCTTTCGTTCTGTTCGGCCTTGTCCCCTCCTTCTGGGGAATCAATCACGTTCTCTTTTTCTTTTTCTGTATCGTCTGCTTCTGGGAAAGCCCTCCTCTGATCAGGCTCTCCTGCTTTTTCACCTTTTTCGAGCCCTTCGTCACCGTTACTTTCGTCAGGCTCTTTATCACTCTCAGCTGCTTCAGGTTCTTTGTCACCTTCAGCTGCTTCAGGCTTTTTGCTACCCTCAGCTGTTTCAGGTTCTTTGTCACCTTCAGCTTCTTCGTCGCTGTCTGAACTTTCTTCCCCAAGTGAGTCGGACTCTTCGCCCTCCAATAATATCCCTCTCTCTCCTGCTTCTGCCTTTTCGCTTTCAGTTCTGTTTCGCTCTGTCTCAGCACTCAGCACTGTTTTGTCAGGCACTGGCAGTTTTAGCGCTTCAACTTCCTCATCTGTAGGACACAACACCTTCTTTGTGTGACTGGCGTGAATCCAATTGGGAACTCCCGCACACTTCACAGCGGTAGTTGTCGTCAGGATCACTTGGAAAGGGCCTTTCCAACGGGGTTCCAGACACGACTTTCTCACGTGCTTCTTTACCACGACCCAGTCACCTGCTTTCAGTGCGTGTCCTGGACCTTGGATCGGTGGCAAGGTGGTCGCTTCCACCTGGTGAGAGAAAGAGCGAACCACGTCAGCTAGACCCTTGCAGTAGTCTAACACCATATCATCTGTAATATTCAAAAGCGCGTTTGCGGGAACTGCAGGAAGTCTCATAGCCCTGCCCATGAGAATTTCGTGTGGAGACAATCCAGTCTTTCTATCAG
Source organism: Pleurodeles waltl (assembly GCF_031143425.1). Classification (NCBI taxonomy): domain Eukaryota; kingdom Metazoa; phylum Chordata; class Amphibia; order Caudata; family Salamandridae; genus Pleurodeles; species Pleurodeles waltl. The sequence goes on along the minus strand of NC_090445.1, from coordinate 1,720,918,538 downwards.
GGGTGTTTCTCATTGACATTAGCACTAAGGGCAATGCGTCAGGCCATTTCAAATTTGTAAATGCACATATTTTCGCCATTCTTGATTTCAGTGTACCATTCATTTGCTCCACCAGTCCTGATGCTTCAGGGCGATAGCTACAATGCAGCTTTTGCTCAATGTTCAGCGCTTCGCAGAGTAACTTTATCACCTCGTTATTGAAGTGACTTCCCCTATCTGATTCTAAAGAGATCGGGAATCCGAAACGTGGTATCAACTCCCTCAACAATAGCTTTGCAACTGTAAGGCTGTCATTTCTACGTGTGGGGTATGCCTCAATCCAGTGACTAAAAATGCACACAATCACCAACACATATTTCAGACCTCCATGCACAGGCATCTCAATGAAGTCCATCTGCATACGACTAAAAGGCCCACTGGCCCTGCCAATGTGGCTCGCGTTCACAACTGTTCCCTTTCCTGGGTTCATCTGCTGGCAAGTGACACATCGATGGCAAACTGCTTCTGCAGCTTGACGAAATCTGGGGTTAAACCAATCAGTTTTGAACAATCTTATCATGGCATCTCTCCCTAGGTGAGCCTGCCCATGATAGAACCGCGCAAGCTGTGATAAAAGACTATTTGGCAAAACAAATTTTCCCTCATTTGAAACCCATAACTCATCTGGTCTTTTTATACATTGTGATTTAATCCAGGAATCTCTTTCATCCTCCCTGACATTATTCTGTAATGCTTTTAGTTCATCTATTGTATCTACGACCTTCAAGGCAAATGCTTCAGCTGGTTCTAGTTCTGGCTCACTTATTGAATTCCATTCGTCCCTGAGTAATATACAATTCAAGGCACAAAATCTTGCCACTTGATCCGCATATGTATTTCCCAGAGAAACATAGTCCTGTCCTTTCGTATGAGCACTACACTTTACCACTGCAACTTCTGCTGGCACTTGAATGGCGTGTAACAATTCCCTTATTCTCTCCCCGTTTTTCACTGGGGATCCCGAAGAAGTCAGGAAACCTCTCTGTGACCATAGTTGTCCAAAGTCATGCACAATCCCAAACCCGTATTGACTATCAGTGTAAATGGTGACTTTCATCAATGCAGACAGTTGACATGCTCTTGTAAGGGCTACAAGTTCTGCTACTTGTGCAGAATAGACTCCTTGAAGCCATCCCGCTTCCAAGACCCCTGTTACAGTACATACAGCATATCCTGCTTTCAAAATCCCTATCCCGTCTCTTAGACATGAACCATCAACAAAAAGAATTTGGTCATTTTCATCAAGCTTAGTATCCTTAATGTCCGGTCGAGGTTTTGTGCAAAATTCAGTCACCTGAAGGCAGTCATGCTCGACGTCTTCAGCGTTCTCAATTTCAGCATTTTCTCCAGGGAGCAAGGTTGCTGGATTCAATGTAGTGCACCTTTTCAGCTGCACATTCGGTGAGCCCAGAATTATCGTTTCATACCTTGTGAGTCTTGCTCCAGTCATGTGCTGCGTTCGGGAGCGGGTCAAAAGTATCTCAACTGAGTGAGGGACCATGACTGTTACTGGGTGTCCCATCACTATTCCTTCACTCTGAGTGAGGCTGATACCAACTGCTGCTACGGCGCGCAAACACCCTGGGAGTGCTGCTGCAACCGGATCCAAAGTAGCTGAAAAATACGCTACTGGTCTGTTTACGCCACCATGGGCTTGAGTCAAGACAGACAAAGAACATGCGTCACGTTCATGACAAAACAATGTGAAAGGCTTTGTGTAATCAGGCATACCTAAAGCTGGAGCCCTGCACATGCATTCTTTCAATTCAACAAAAGCATCCATCTCATCTCCTTTCAGCTCAATTTGGTCCAAGGCATCCTTCAGGGTCAGTTTCAGTAGAGGCTTTGCTAGAGTCGAGAAGTTGGGAATCCACTGGCGACAGTAGCCCACCATTCCCAAAAACTTCCTCACCTCCCTCCTTGTCTTTGGTGGACTCATTTGAAGTACGCTTGTTATTCTTTCCTTCATTATTCTCCGTGACCCTTTCTCTATTTGGTGACCCAAGTATTTCACTTTCTTCTGACAGAACTGCAATTTGGAAGGAGACACCTTGTGTCCATTCCTTCCCAAATGATTCAACAGAGCAATGGTATCAGCTGTGCAGCCACTTTCTGTCTTTGATGCAACCAGTAAGTCATCAATGTACTGTACTAGGGTTGACTCGAATGGCAATTCTAATGCTTCCAAATCTTTCTTTAGAATCTGATTGAATATTGACGGTGACTCAGAAAACCCTTGAGGAATTCGACACCAACTGTACACTCTGTCTAAGAATTTGAAACAAAAGAGAAATTGGCTGTCCTCATGAAGAGGCACCGAGAAGAACGCTTGTGACAAATCGATGACTGAGAACCACTCGGCATCGCAAGGGACTTGAAACATTATCACAGCTGGATTTGGTACGACAGGGCAGCATTTGACTATGATGTCATTTATTTTCCTCAAGTCCTGCACGAGTCGGACCTTTCCACTTGGCTTTATTAGTCCCATTATTGGTGAATTACATGGACTGCTTAACACTTCTTTCAGTACTCCCTGTTTTACAAATTCGTCAATAAGTTGAGCAACTTTCATGAGGGTGTCTTGTGCCATGTGGTATTGTGGGGTCTGGGGAAAGATTGCATTGGGCTTTACAGTCACTTTCACTGGTTCCACTCCTTTCATCAATCCCACCTCTTTCCCTGTCATGTCCCACACTTCCTTTCCGACTGTCTCCCGTAATTCGGCTGGAATATCTTCTTCAGTTATCATCGCGGGAAAAGACAAATCAGAGGATATTCTTCATCGACAGTTTCCATCTCATCCCCCTCTACACTGTCCTCTTCTTCCCCATCACTGCTCGTCTGTATTGTTATTCCCTCGTTCGAACACATGATCGAACAACCCAATTTGCACAATAGGTCTCTCCCTAACAGTGCTATCGGGCTTGAGTCACATACCACAAACTGATGTACCCCTTGATAGTTACCGATGCTGACTGGTACCGGATCTGTTATTGGGTTCGTCAGGTGCCTGTTTGCTACTCCCACCACTTGAACTGTCCTCCCGGAGAGTGGCAAATTTGGTACTTCACTGCTCTTAACAGTTGAACGTGTGGCTCCTGTGTCAACCAAGAATGAGACACGATGACCCATTACTCTTCCCTCTACGTACGGACCCTTTTGATCAACTTCCAAGGATGCTGCAAGCACACAATCTCCTTCTTTTTCTGAGCTTTCACTCTCCCATACATTGTTTATTCCACTCTCACTGTGTAATGGGAACTGTTGTACGGTGCCATTTGTACTCATTACCTGACCCGAGACCTGTGGAGGAACCATCACTTGCTGCTGACTCATTGGCGCCAAGGGTATTTGCATTTGCTGATTGGGTACCATAGGTAACTGCTGTTGCATTGGCTGCATTTGCGTCATCTGCATACGGGGCATCTGCATCTGCTGCGGCTGCATAGGTTGCAATCCCTGCAATTGATTTATGGTCTGAAAATTTGGGCTTGGACCTCTCATTTTCGGTCCCCTCATTGTCTGAAATGCATTGACATCATTGTTTTGCTGACCAACACCTGCACCTGCACCTTCCTGCACCACCATCGGGCACTCGCGTTTCCAATGACCCACAATTCCGCACACGTGACACGGCATCACCTTCTTCATTGCCTGCACACCCGTCACAACAGTGTTCAAATCCGGACCATTATTCACAAAACCTCCTCTGCCTCTGCCTCTCGCCTGTGGCTGAAACGCCATGTTTCCCTGCAACTGCGGCTGCGGTTGCGGTACCTGCTGTTGGAACCCTTGCATCCCTTGCAAACCCTGCAGACCTGTCTGAGCTGCCTTAAGGTGCATCATCATCACCTTCTCTTTCAACTTTTTCTGCTTCACTTCAATTTTGTCGCTACAGTATTTTGCATAATTCAACACCTCATCAATCGGTTTCGACTGCCAACAAATCAAATGCGACTTTATCATCTGACTTATCTCTGGTCTCAGCCCTTCCACAAATCTGAACACAAAATGAAGCATGTCCTTCGCCTCTATTGTCTCTGTGCCACTGTAGTTCTTAAACGCCTTCAACAACCTCTCATAGTAACTATGAATCGATTCTTTAGCCTCTTGGGCAGTTCGATCAATCTTCTGCCAATCCACATTTTTCGCGGCAACCTTCGTCTTCAAATGCTCAATCACCTTATAGTACAAGCTCATCACCATAGGTGATGGTGCACCCGTCTCCCTGTCTCTCTCTGGTTCACTTGTCGGCCAACCTACAGCTCTTTTGCAATCCTCCCACAAATCTGCCGGAACCACAATCTCAAAGAGAGTGTTCAGGTCTTCCCAGAGACATTTTGCAAGCTTCACAAACCTATCAGTCTGTTGATACCATTCAATCGGCTTCTCTCTCAGTTTGGAAAAATCGTCCGTAAATGACTGAATGTCACTTCTGTGCCATGGTACATGTATTCATTTTCCCCCTGCTGTCTCCCTCATTGGTAACATGGTTACTGTCTCGCTACTCTGTGGTCTTTTCTCGTTGAGCTCTGTAGCACTGTCCCTCCTCTTTTCCTTTCTCTTTACCCATCTGCTTTCCCACTTGTCTAAGCACCTCCACACTTGTGCACTCTGCAGCAATTCTCTAAGGTGCGCCTTCATGCCTGCTGACCTCATGTGTTCAAAATCTGCAGTCCCAAAATCCAGCCTGTAGCTTCTGCTCAAGTGTTTCATCTTGTCTATGTCAACCCCGTTTCTGTCAGCTACTTCCTGCAAACTTTTATGTACCTTGTTCACTTCTTTTGTTATCCTGGGACATAGATACCTCAGCTCTTCTTCCGAGTAGGACTCCAACCTATTCACACCCATAGTCCCTTCCACCAATTCTTGTGCTTCCATGTTCAGCCTCATCCTGTTCATATAATCTTCTCCCTTCCCACTGTCTGAGCTTTGTGTGGAATTCAGACTGTTGAACCACTGTGTCAGCTGTTGCGCATTCAACCCCATAAGTGTAGCATTTACATCGACTGCCATTGATGGTTGCGGCAACTTTTCAGTGTTCGATGACAGAGGTATTATCAGTGGGGGACTCGACCTCACCAGTGTCGACTGAGCACATACGGGACTAAACTCCTTCAGGGATCCAGATCCATTTGGCTGAGCCGCTATCGGAGTTATCCCTGGAGTGTTTTCTATGCACCTCCTCTCTGTCCCATTCTGCAGCATTGATCCCTGACTGCTCATACCTAGATTAGGCTGACTGTACAAAGGTACCAGTGGACCTACAGTAATGGGTAGGGATATCGCATCTGGGTTCTGTCCATTTCGGGAAAGTCGCGGTGGACCTAGCCCATCATCATTCTGTCAATCTATTTTATCCAAGAAAAATCTAATTCAACTTCTCGAGTGGGGTCTCAAAATGCGTAACCGTTAATTCAACACCATGTACTATAAGAGTACAGGGTCCCAAAAGACGAAACCGTCCTCTGCTACCATCCACTGATAGAGCGGTCCGTACTAGTAATTTTACCTGTATTCGGACGCTCTTTAGGCCGATGAATCTTTTGACTAAGTGGGACTCTCTGTACTCCTAATCGATCAATTGCGTCAAATCAATAATCAATAACGAGCATAAGCAATTCCCTGATCAACATAACACTTAACAATTAATCCAGAATACATTTCGGCGAACCCTGACCTTTCAGTCAGGAATAACCACACCAGTTTATTCAAAGTTAGTGAATTTTATTTCCCTATATTAACAAAGCTAGCACAATGTAAATGTGTCTCAACACCAAATGATAAACGTAAATGATCATTAATAGCTGTCCATAGCGGCGAAACAGGTGCAATCTATGTAGCATTTGAATCACAAGGCATTCGATAATGGCAATGCAAATCACTAATACGATAATCTGTAATGAACTAATCGCATACATTTAGTCAGCATAACAAGATCTCAAATTGCATCGTGCGACATATGGAATCCTCGTCTAACCTCAAATTAGCATCGGCATGTGGGACTTCATGCAAAAACAATTTAGCAACATTAATTTAGAAAACTCCTAACTAGGGCTCTTATCAAAATCAGCAGTTGGTTACCTAAGAGAAACACAATGCAATTTTACAATTTCCTTTCATATTTACCAATTACGATCAGCAATCAAGGAAGTCTTCGTCTCACAGGTACCGTTCTTCGATCAGCATGGGACGGGGCAAAGGGGCAGGGGTGGACGGGGCAATTGCCTCACGTCGGCAAGGTAAAACTACTACTTCATGCAAGGAATCAAAGTTAAAGTCTCTAGGGCAAGAATCATTAAAGTCTCTTTCTCTCGATTAGAGAAAGCATCAAAGTCTCCCTCAAAATGGCGTCGCAGCAAAGTGGGCCATAATAGCTACGAAGTCTACAAAATGGCGGGATGTCCAATAATGGCCTAATTTCTCCTCGTGCACCTGGGTTTTTATAGACAACAGTTCGAATCCAGTAGGGTCTCCATTGGAGGGTTCATAGGTTAGCTTCAAATTGTCCAATCAAAAACGACAGTTCTCAAGCTTTTACTTAAGCATACATTATCCTTGGAGATGGGTACGCAAGTTGCAACATTGTATACCAATTAGCTCACTTTCAGAGCCTCCATTGTCCGCACCTGCAAATCGACCTTGGAGTAAAGAGAAAATATGCCAGGCTGGCACTAACTTTAAGATAAGCATGTGAACAGTTTCTGTGGAAAAGTACAGCTTCAAGCAAAAATACACGTTTAATAGCACATTGGAAAAATACGAGCATCTAAACCGTGAGATCAGGCAACTAGGCCAAAGCCTCCACTAAAGTAATGCTAAGCTAACGCATTTCAAACAAGCAAGTCGTAGCACACGTTTACGATTATGTCGGATTAGTGCAATTCTAATACACCACGTTATATAAAGCACGCTTATAAATGTTGGCAAACTACTCTGAGGGCACATTTTGTCCCCGTACAATCTTTATTAGTTCGGTTAAAGTCACACATGATTATTTCACACTACGTTTACGCGTTAATAAATGTAAAACCTTCATTTTCTGCTTCATCAGGTGTTCCACGAGGTGGGATGGGCGCAGCGCTCGTGAACCTGAGATCACCATAAAAGACAGCGCTGCAAGATTTATTACATTAATAAGAACTCGTGAACAGTTATACGTCTAGGGCGTCACTTTTTATAACAGTCCGGCGGGGCAGGCTGCGGACCCACGCCTATGAAGCACTTTGCGTGGCTTTTCATGGCCTCATAGATATGAAGTAAGGCAACGCAGCGCAGATCGCTGCGTTGCCTTACTCTGCCTCGGGGGGGTATTCCATGGGCGTTGCGGTGGGTTTTCCAACGCAACAGCCATGGGTTTTGATGCATCCCCAGATTTACAAGAATCTGTAAAGTTGGGAATGTGTAAAAACTGTACGCCTGCCAGGGTAGCTGTCATGCAGAGAAATATCTTTATTTCTCCTTGTTCTGCAGCACACATGGAAAGAGGAAAAAGCCTCCCAGGATTGTTTTTCCGTGGGATGGTGTTCCTTCCTGCACAAAACCAATCCTGTCTGCAGCACAGACACCTTTGCACCATGTTGGAAGGGTGCCCGCATTGGCACTAGGCAGTCAAAAGCGCACTAACGCATGGGGAAGGACAGAAATGCACCATATTTCAAGGGTACGGTGCATTCTGCCCTTCCTGTGGCACAGGGCAGCACTGCACGGCCACTTGCTGCACAGCCCTGTGCCACTACTCTTGTCAGTATGCCCCAAAGTTTGATAAAGAGCCCACCTTGTCACCTCCTTGTTTAGTCCCGTAACAGCAAAGCTGCATCAAGCTCATGATGTAAATTGTTTTGACGTTTCGACCTACGTATGCTTTGGAACGAGGCCTTCCTCAGGATAGCAAGGAGGGGATACACCCTCCAACATCACTTAATAGGTTTTACTACAGGGCCTTCATCCTTGGAGCTAGCCACTGTATTTGTATCTGGGTCAGTGGACTTCGGAGATACACTGCACTCATGTTCATGATTTAAGGAACTGCGCGCTACCAGGCCCTGGGGACAAGAGTCCTCTGCCAAGGATCTTCAGCGATAACTCAGCACTCTCAGTCCCAGCAGTGGAGGGGAGATGAGGGGGTGGCTCCTAATGCCATGGATGAGCGCTGCGAGTCCTAGGAAAGGAGGATCCCCCCACGGGCACGCAGGGATGATTAGGACTCTGAGCCCCGGAAGAAAAGCAGTTTTTCTGCCTCGCTCTACTGGGTCTGAGAGGGAGAGAAAAATCAGAGAAGCAAGTGATGGCAGATTGGTGCATGGCCTCATGGTGCTGAGGGAGGCGCAGGCCCCCTGGCGCCGTCCCCACTGCCCATGCCCACTGCCGGCCCTGTGGTAGCGTCACTCTCTTTGGTGGTACATACCTCATGTCTATAGCACAGATGCCATCTCAGTGACGTCGTTCCTGTTTTGCTTGGGGCGTCAATGCTTTGGTGGTGCAGATGTTTCCGTGTAGTAGCCACTCCCTGAGCCCTGAGTACATAGCCTCACAGGACTGGTTCTGCTCTGTGTGTGGAAACCCCTGCTCCACCCCTGGCTCTTTCATCTCTCCTGATGAACTTGTAATCCTGACTCATCCTGTTCAGTAACACACAGCTGTGCACACCCTGCACTCAACTCTTCCTGCCACAGGCCAGCAGTGGCTGAGCCAGGGCCTTCTGTTCTGAACCATTCCTCCCAGCACCATCCTTGCTCATCATTTCACTCATAATTAGTGACAGGTGCAATTGACTAGCAATTGAATCTTAGTAGCATGCCATTTACCTAATTGGACCCAATTTGTCACTTTAATTGAAGGGACAATTATGCGCCATCACTTAGGCTCTGAAGTCGGGTGACGCCCGGAGCTGGGATTGTGCTCTGAGTTTTACATTTTCTAAGAAGAGTCCAGTCAAAGTGGCACAAGAGCTCACAATGAGGCCACAGCAAGTAAAGGCGGTTTCTTGTGTCCTCGTCAGAAACCAGTTCTTTTTGAGACGCTATCAGGGCCTCTTGTTCACACTGGTTCCCTTGAATCAATGCATTTACCGGTTGTTCCTTTGATTCTGTCCTCATCACAATAGTAGGATATTTCTAATGAATAACTCTTTTATTATTGTGTTATTTATTACACCCTTGCATAATAGATTTTCAAACGCATGTCTTGTAGCTCATTGAAAAAGCTTTCCACTTTGTCCTGAAGAAGGGTGGCATAATTCATCAACTTGCCGAAACACTGACTTACAGCTCTGGTAATGATTTCCTTAGTCTTCCATTTGATGTTTCAACATAATTACCACATCTTTCGCCATAACATTTTTCCCTGGTATGTTCTTTGTCATATGTTGAAAGCCGCCTTATAATTGTGCTATCATTGGTTGAGAATGCAGCAGGATTTTCCTTTACGATGTGTATAGTCAGATGTGCGGTGTAATGGGGTACTTATTACCACTGGGGAGTGTGGGAGACGCCTTGAGTGGGTCATGATGCCTCCTCTCCCTCAAAAGGGGTCACAAATAGCACATTTGGTTTGTGCCATGGCATTGTTTCCTGTTCATTAGTGGTGAACCCAGGATGCCAGGGATGACATTGGTCCAAGAAGGTAAAAGCATATGGAGGAGGCCTTGTGACTGCTTACAGAATTGTTTCCCTGTATGAAATAATGGAATATGCATTCAGGGCGACAGTAAACATTGTTTTTCTCAAGATAGTTCTGCTCTGCTGTGGTGATAACTAGGCCTGGATGTAACTCGTGTAATTCCGCGTAGTGTAATCACCTGGAATGATTCTAGAGTTCTCCAAAGTGAAGTTAGAGTTAGCTTTTTTTGTTTTGCTTATAACTTTGGTGCCATTTGACAAATCTTTAAGAAACTCTCTAAAAAAGGTAACCAAACTCAGCTCCTTCTTGGAAAGTTTCGGGGTGATCCATCAAGTTTCAGAGTGATCCATCAAAAATTGATAAATGGAATTACACCAAATTTGTCAGGAAGCTAGACCTTGCTGCAGAAAGTGTGCTTTCTGTGATTCTGTGTAAATCTATTCAATAGTTTGTAAGAAATTAAGCTTCAAAATGTATGTATATATCACACTGGGGAGGAGCCGCTGATCCCACAGATCAAAAGGTTTGGTCTGATTGGCTGCAGCTATTGTAGGCCTCGGTGGCACCGGCCCCTTTCCCATCAAAAATGTGAAAGTAACATTTAGGGGGCAGTGTAGGCATACACTGCCCCTCTTTGGCCTGGTGGGGGGAGTCCCAAGGAAATCCCCCCCCCCTTCCTGGGCCAAAAATGCAGCTTCCGGCCCTTTCTCTGACACCTAGGGTGGGCTACAGCTCGGGTAGCACGTTGATTCTTTTTTCGAACTGGGGTGTGCTGCACCCCCTTCCTCAGACTTTTTTAGGCTTTATCGACCCCGTCTCCTAGGCCCCCAGGGGTGACTATTCTTAGTTGGGCAGGGGGGCACATGGGCCGCCTCCCCAGCCCTTTTAGACCCCCTGTCCCCATCCCATGGGACTGCTTTTCATAAAATTGGGGGGGGGGGTGTAGTGCTTCCTCTTATTTAGTTTCTAAGCACTAACATAACACAACAGAAATGCACTTCTGAGGTCAAAGAAGACTTTTATTGTTGTTAATTCTTCCCCAACCACAATATTTATGAATGACGAATTAGTAGCTTTCAAGTCCGCGTTAATCAAACAAAATATATCAGTTTGCAATATACACAGCAGGTTATATTTATAAGATATTGAATGCAAAGCAAAACAAATACTTCACCGTGTGGGAACTATCTACAGCTTCATCTTTCTAAGGTCTGCAAGCTGATGACCCCTGTCAGCCGCGAGAAAGAGAGATTCATCTACCCACACGGGATTGCTGGCAGCCTGCGCCAAGCTCCAGCACGAGGTCCGGCAGATTCGAATCTAACCCTCTGCAGCCTGTTACATTCGTTACAAAGGTGTGCCCCCTCCTCTCAGACCCGGGAAACTGAGCAAGCCTTTTGGAGACTGGCCAGGTCTCCAAGACTACTCCTGTTCCCAAGCTCAAGCGGTGAAAACAACACCCATGTACTCTCTCTTATCATGTCTAGTCTACTGTGAGAAAAACATCTTGGTTCTCTGGTGCAAAAACACAGCTTGGAAAAATACAGCTTGGATTCTCAACTGCAATGTCTAACTCCACGTTAAAGGCAATAGGCAGCTAACCTAGATATCAAATGCAATGTCTAGTGTCATGTCAAAGCCAATAGGCAGCTGAGCTGAATACAAAATGCAATGTCTTATATCATGTCAAAAGCCCATAGGCAGCTGAGCTGAATATAAAATGCAATGTATAATATCATGTCAAAGCCAATAGGCAGCGGAGCTGATCATGTCAAAGCCAATAGGCAGTTAAGCTGAATACAAAATGCAATATATAATATCATGTCAAAGCCAATAGGCAGAATATCTAATAGCATGTCAAAGTCAATAGGCAGCTAAACTGAATACATCATGTCAAAGCCAATAGGAATGCAATGTCAAAGCCAATAGGCGGCTAGACTGGATACAGCATGTCAAAGCCAATAGGCAGAATACAGAATGTAATGGCTAATGCAATGTCAAAGCCCATAGGCGGCTCAACTGAATACAGAAAGTAATGGCTAATGCCATGTCAAAGCCAATAGGCAGAATACAGAATGTAATGACTAATGCAATGTCAAAGCCCATAGGCGGCTAAACTGAACAAAACATACCATGTGCTACTGGTGAACATTGAGCAACTAATATGCGCAGTGGTGAAACACAAAGTCATTGGTCAAAACAAAACTTATCAAATGGCAGTACATTCCGCCCTTTGACCAATGAATTTTTGTTTCACATATCTCTTGTTTCAAACAAAAACAAAAAAAACATCAGATCAAAGCAATCCCTGTAAAGCAATAGAAGTGGATTAACACATTGATTTCATAACCTTTCACATCAGATACATCTACATAGAAAAGACTGAGCAATTTTTTTTTTTCTCTGAATGAGTCTCTAATTCAACAGTGTTAGCAATTTGATGTGGCATGAGTTCTACTCATGTAAAGGGGCACGGTGCACCTGAAAGGTTTGCTGGAAGGTAAGCAAAAGTCAGAGTTCCATATGAGAGGGGAAAAAAAAAAAAACACAGCTTAGTTCCAGTGGAAGAATGCAATCAAACAAGTTGAACTTGAACTGAAGGCGCAGTTTGCTCAAAATGGATCCATGGTGCTGGCACTTTACTCAGCCAGGTTCAGGTTGGGGGTTCGGTCCCTTCCCCGACCCCACACGCACACACCGGAAGGGGGACCACACAGCACACTCAGGGACAGTGGCGAAACGTGGTAGGATCTGCAAAAGAAACAAGTATGACTTTTCTTGCAAATAACATTTTTCATTTAAACTGCACCCTTCCTCTTTCTTTCCCTGTTTTATAATCAGCAGGACGTTTTTGAGGCCCTTTGTTATATTTTCTGCAGGTTCTGGAGGATCACTTGGGGCTTCAGCCCACACATCAGCACTGAGGTTTTCATCTGCTGCGCCACAGCTTCCCTTTTCTTGCACTGTCAGAAGGGCTGGAGCAGACTCCTTCTTTACCAAACCTCCATTCACTGCATTTTTGTCAATTTGGGCCATTCTGTCTCCAATTTGTATGAATGAATCAGATTCTTTTCTAGGTATCAGCATAATTTTGATTTTTCCTTGGTAATTTGCAGCAATCACTCTCCCTAAAACCTGATCAATTTGCCATTTCTGTCCTGGTAACTTTCCTCTCCCCAACTGCTCTGTGACTGCTTGCATGACAGATTGCTTTTGTGCGTGCTGCACAGTTTTTATCAAATCTAGGGGAATGTGCATCTCTCTCATCTCTGCCCACCTGTAAGTGGCTTTTTCTCTCAGCTGTTCACATTTCTGGGGCACCCACTTAGCCATCCCCACTAAGGCAGAATTCTGGGTGTACACTTCTCTCTCTGAATTTTTCTCATTAACATCTGCAAGGTAATTGAACCAGTTAGGTACAAGCCATGTGGCTAAAACATTATCAAAGAACCAAAAATCAGCATAAAAATGACACATCTCACGTAGCTCTTGCTTTAAAATCTGACACACATTATACAACGCTGTTCCTTCTACGGTGCCAGAAAACAACATTTCAGTCAATGAATCATTAGTAAAACAAACATGCTTTTTATCTTCAGTGGACACGAATTCAAATGGTGCACACAATTTCTCCGGTAATTCTTTTACCTGTGGTACTCTAGCCCTGTCTTGCAAGTACCAGATCCATTGTATGATTCTAGCTAGGGGCACTATTTTCTTTCCTTGTTCTTGAGTTACATGTACATAAGTATTTCCTTCTTGCACTGCGCAGAAACCTAAAGTCTGCATTATTTCATTTGCCAAATCACAAGCGCGCAGCTGCATATAATTTTTCACAGTGACCATATACAAAAGTGTTAGGATTTCACTCAAATGAGGGCTATTCTTTTTCCAAAAATCAAACAAGCTAATGAAACTCGGTGTCTCTTTCTCTAAAATCTTTCGTTTTACTTGTGCATTTTGCAACGGTAACTCGTAAATCACATTCTGAGCTCTCTCGTCCGTCCGTGTTATCAGTTAAGGAATGCATTTTGTCTGCCAAAAACCCTGGCTCACACGAAAACTCAGTGCAGCTCGGAGCTGTCTTAACCCCCTCATTACTGGAATGGGACAAGAAAGATTCTTCAAAAACAGCCCTTTTATAACTTTCAGTCGGGCTAATTTGCTCACGTAAATTCCTATTTTCATGTTCCAACTTCTTACATTTCTCCTGCATTTCTCTGTAAGCAGATAAAGGTATCCAGACCTTTCTGTCATCATTACTTCCAAAAGACACGTTTTCTACATATGTACAACAGGAATTATTTCTCAAAGCATTATCAGGCCTTTTAGCTACACCTGCATTTTCTTCTGTAATTCCCCAAACAGAAAACAATTCACAGTTTTTCTTAGCACCATCAGGCAGTTTATCAACACATGTATTCTCAGACATGGTCTGCCGTGCTACTGTGATTCCCCAAACAGAAAACAATTTCTGTAATTCTCCAAACAACAAAAAAAACAATTACACTTTTAAAGTGTGCACTTAGAAATCTACTAACTCGTCAAACCCCTTCTTAATCACCTCTTAATGACCGACGCCACGACTCCTGGTACCAATTGTAGTGCTTCCTCTTATTTAGTTTCTAAGCACTAACATAACACAACAGAAATGCACTTCTGAGGTCAAAGAAGACTTTTATTGTTGTTAATTCTTCCCCAACCACAATATTTATGAATGACGAATTAGTAGCTTTCAAGTCCGCGTTAATCAAACAAAATATATCAGTTTGCAATATACACAGCAGGTTATATTTATAAGATATTGAATGCAAAGCAAAACAAATACTTCACCGTGTGGGAACTATTCACAGCTTCATCTTTCTAAGGTCTGCAAGCTGATGACCCCTGTCAGCCGCGAGAAAGAGAGATTCATCTACCCACACAGGATTGCTGGCAGCCTGCGCCAAGCTCCAGCACGAGGTCCGGCAGATTCGAATCTGACCCTCTGCAGCCTGTTACATTCGTTACAAAGGTGTGCCCCCTCCTCTCAGACCCGGGAAACTGAGCAAGCCTTTTGGAGACTGGCCAGGTCTCCAAGACTACTCCTGTTCCCAAGCTCAAGCGAAGAAAACAACACCCATGTACTCTCTCTTATCATGTCTAGTCTACTGTGAGAAAAACATCTTGGTTCTCTGGTGCAAAAACACAGCTTGGAAAAATACAGCTTGGATTCTCAACTGCAATGTCTAACTCCACGTTAAAGGCAATAGGCAGCTAACCTAGATATCAAATGCAATGTCTAGTGTCATGTCAAAGCCAATAGGCAGCTGAGCTGACTACAAAATGCAATGTCTTATATCATGTCAAAAGCCCATAGGCAGCTGAGCTGAATATAAAATGCAATGTATAATATCATGTCAAAGCCAATAGGCAGCGGAGCTGATCATGTCAAAGCCAATAGGCAGTTAAGCTGAATACAAAATGCAATATATAATATCATGTCAAAGCCAATAGGCAGAATATCTAATAGCATGTCAAAGTCAATAGGCAGCTAAACTGAATACATCATGTCAAAGCCAATAGGAATGCAATGTCAAAGCCAATAGGCGGCTAGACTGGATACAGCATGTCAAAGCCAATAGGCAGAATACAGAATGTAATGGCTAATGCAATGTCAAAGCCCATAGGCGGCTCAACTGAATACAGAAAGTAATGGCTAATGCCATGTCAAAGCCAATAGGCAGAATACAGAATGTAATGACTAATGCAATGTCAAAGCCCATAGGCGGCTAAACTGAACAAAACATACCATGTGCTACTGGTGAACATTGAGCAACTAATATGCGCAGTGGTGAAACACAAAGTCATTGGTCAAAACAAAACTTATCAAATGGCAGTACAGGGGGGCAGTTGGCCACCCTCCTTGAGCCTTTTTATGTCCCTTGGTTTCCATTTCCCAGGGTCAATTTTTACATTTTGGGGAAGGGTGTGTTTGGCCGGGATGGGTACCTGGGCACCCACTTATAAAAAATTATGCTGGCACCTGGATGAGTGCTGACTGGGGATCCGGCTATGCCGCAGGGGCCTTGGGGCTCCCCCTGGGGCCCTCGACATGGAAATATATGGTTCTTGCCATGGGTGGGCACCGGGGCACCCACTTTAAAAATAGGACAGACGCACATTAACACCTAGAACACTGTGGGTGAATCATAAAGGATCCCCTTATGGGGTACATTTAAAAAAAGTAATCTGAAGTGAGTCACGAGATCTGCGGTACAGTTTTCGGATCTGTGAATCCCCAACACGCTGGCTGGCACGCTATGTGTCAGTGATCAGTTGTTTCCGAGACTGTACCAGGAATCCAGGGCAATCACACCAGGGCATGCTTTCTTGGCCTATTTCTCTCCTGGTGCAGATTCACAGCTCTGGAACCACAACCCTCCTGAAGGGTGCTACGGGTGGTAGAAGCGATAATGTATTTGCACCCATGGTTCAATACTAGGAAAGTGAATCCCAAAAATCAATAAATAGCAACAATAAACCAGACCAAAGACCAAGCTCTCTGGGATGGGGCATCTGCGGCACGCTGGACGCAGGGCCTGGCCAGCGGTCATGCTTTACCGTCTAGGGTTTGCACCCTGTGAAGGGATGAGCGCAGGGTCAATGCCCAGCCATCCACGGCAGATTGGGCAGAGGGGTTTTGCTGGAGGCCGGGCACATTGAGGGTCAGCTATCTGTGGTCTGTCAGGCATTGGCCAGGCGTTTGGCCACCCCATGCAGCAGATGGACACAAGTGTGTGCGCATGTGTTGGCTGCCTGGGCTGGGCGCAGGGAGACCCAGTGGCCAATGCTCCCAGCAGTGGAGTTGGCAAGCTAGCGCCCACTTCCGTGCAGAGCCCTTCCGCTATTGGATTTCTTGACCCATAAATTACCTTTAGCTCAGGTTTTTCATTGACTTTATGAGCCCTGTGTTTTGTTTCTCTGAATGTATCCATGTTAAGGGAGATCTGAGTCATATTGTCAGGTATCGCTGTGAAGGGTTTGTGAGGCATCGCACGCCTTGAGGCCGAGGGCTGGGCCATCAGAGCACAGAGAAGGCGACATGTGGTGCCGTTTATGTATTTTTAATATAGCTCGGTTATCTTGGGGTGGTTACCTGCATTTTGTGAAATTAAAACAACCAACCATGTTTTATAAACATTCACTGAAAAGCCAGAGTGAAACCTGTTATGATTGTGACTCAAACGCGCAAAGCACTGAAGTTCGCTGTTTGTGGAGTGATCCACTCATATCTCGGCCACCCACCACATTTAACCATTCCTGGTCACCTCTTACCCACTGCTGTTTGCACGTAGGTGTTTGTGCATGGGGGCGATGGGAGTTATGGCATTGCATACAGTAACTGGCAAATGTAAGTAGATCTTCACCTTTGAGCCGCAGCCATAACTCATTTAAATGCTTATATCTCAGAAACTACTTAAAAAGCTCTTCATTCACACATAGTTTGTCATAAAAGTGTTCAGTCATTTGTGCTGTATATACAAGCAAAATGCCCTACAAGAGACGGCATGGGAACAAAAGAATGTTTTTCACCCCTTTGACTTTCTCTCCCTGAAAAAAGTGCACAACATTCTGCAAGCCACGCCTCGGCCGGCTAAACTCCTGTGCACATCTGGCCATGTTAGGTGCAATAGTCCGAAGTGCCACTGTGTGTATGTGTGTGTGTATCTATATCTGTATCTATCAGTATATGTATCTGTACCTATACCCATAGCTGTATCTGTATCTATGTCTATTGCGGTATCTGTATCTATATCTGTATCTGTGACTCTGTCTGTATATGTATCTAGATCTGTATATGTATCTATATCTGGATCTGTATCTATATCTATAGCTGTATCTCTATCTATATATATAGCTGTATCTCTATCTATATCTATAGCTGTATCTGTCTATATCTATATCTATAGCTGTATCTCTATCTATATCTATAGCTGGATCTGTACCTATATCTATACCTGTATCTCTATCTGTATCTATAGCTGTATCTGTATCTATGCCTATTGCGGTATCTGTATCTATATCTGTGTCTGTGTCTCTGTCTATATATGTATCTAGATCTGTATATGTATCTATATGTATAGCTGTATCTGTATCTGTATCTGTATCTATATCTATAGCTGTATCTGTGTCTCTGTCTGTATATGTATCTGTATCTGCATCTATGTGTATAACTATATCTGTACCTATATCTATATCTACAGCTGTATCTGTATCTGTATCTGTATCTATATCTATATCTATAGCTGTATCTGTATCTATATCCATAGTATCTGTATCTGTATCTATATCTGTATCTATATATCTGTATCTGTATCTGTACCTGTTTCTGCATCTGTCTATATCTGTAAATGTATCTGTACCTACATCTAAATCTGTGTCTATATCTATTGCAATATCTGTATCTAGATCTGTATATGTATCTATATGTATAGCTGTATCTGTATCTGTATCTGTATCTATATCTATAGCTGTATCTGTGTCTCTGTCTGTATATGTATCTGTATCTGCATCTATGTGTATAACTATATCTGTACCTATATCTATATCTACAGCTGTATCTGTATCTGTATCTGTATCTATATCTATATCTATAGCTGTATCTGTATCTATATCCATAGTATCTGTATCTGTATCTATATCTGTATCTATATATCTGTATCTGTATCTGTACCTGTTTCTGCATCTGTCTATATCTGTAAATGTATCTGTACCTACATCTAAATCTGTGTCTATATCTATTGCAATATCTGTATCTAGATCTGTATATGTATCTATAGCTGTATCTGTATCTGTATCTATATCTATATCTGTATCTATATCCATAGCTGTATCTATATCTATGTCCATTGCGGTATCTGTATCTATATCTGTATCTGTGTCTCTGTCTGTATATGTATCTATATCTATATTTGTATCTGTATCTATATGTATAGCTGTATCTGTACCTATATCTATACCTGTATCTCTATCTGTATCTATAGCTGTATCTATTTCTATATCTATATCTGTATCTATATCCATAGCTGTATCTGTATCTATATCTATAGTTGTAACTGTATCTATATCTGTATATGTATTTGTATCTATATCTATAGCTGTCTCTGTATCTATATCTATAGCTGTAACTGTATCTATATCTGTATTTGTATCTATATCTGGATCTGATTCTATATATCTGTATCTATATCTGTATCTGTGTCTCTGTCTGTATATGTATCTATATCTATATTTGTATCTGTATCTATATGTATAGTTGTATCTGTACCTATATCTATACCTGTATCTCTATCTGTATCTATAGCTGTATCTATTTCCATAGCTGTATCTGTATCTATATCTATAGCTGTAACTGTATCTATATCTGTATATGTATTTGTATCTATATCTATAGCTGTAACTGTATCTATATCTGTATTTGTATCTATATCTGGATCTGATTCTATATATCTGTATCTGTATCTGTAGCTGTTTTTGTATCTACAGCTGTATCTATGTCCATATCCCTATCCATATATGTATCTGTATCTGTATATGTGTCTATATATATCCATATCTACATCCACATCTATATCTCTATATCTATATTCTATATTCTTCACAGCTGCGAGCTGTGTTTGTTCTGACTGCCAAGCCACAGCAAACTGCTATGTCCCGAGGAGGACACCCCATGACTGCTGCCAAGCCACAGCAAACTGCTATGTCCCGGGGAGGACACCCCATGACTGCTGCCAAGCCACAGCAAACTGCTATGTCCCGGGGAGCGCACCCCATGACTGCTGCCAAGCCACAGCAAACAGCTATGTCTCGGGGAGCGCACCCCATGACTGCTGCCAAGCCACAGCAAACAGCTATGTCTCGGGGAGCGCACCCCATGACTGCTGCCAAGCCAGAGCAAACAGCTATGTCCCGGGGAGCGCACCCCATGACTGCTGCCAAGCCATAGCAAACAGCTATGTCCCTGGGAGCGCAACCCACAGCTATGTCCCGGGGAGGGCACCCCATGACTGCTGCCAAGCCAGAGCAAACAGCTATGTCCCGGGGAGGACACCCCATGACTGCTGCCAAGCCAGAGCAAACAGCTATGTCCCGGGGAGCGCACCCCATGACTGCTGCCAAGCCAGAGCAAACAGCTATGTCCCGGGGAGCGCACCCCATGACTGCTGCCAAGCCACAGCAAACAGCTATGTCCCGGGGAGCGCACCCCATGACTGCTGCCAAGCCACAGCAAACAGCTATGTCCCGGGGTGGGCACCCCATGACTGCTGCCAAGCCACAGCAAACAGCTATGTCCCGGGGAGCGCACCCCATGACTGCTGCCAAGCCACAGCAAACAGCTATGTCTCGGGGAGGACACCCCATGACTGCTGCCAAGCCACAGCAAACAGCTATGTCCCGGGGAGGACACCCCATGACTGCTGCCAAGCCACAGCAAACAGCTATGTCCCGGGGAGCGCACCCCATGACTGAAGAACAAACTGCTATGTCCCGGGGAGCGCACCCATGACTGCTGCCAAGCCACAGCAAACAGCTATGTCCCGGGGTGGGCACCCCATGACTGCTGCCAAGCCAGAGCAAACTGCTATGTCCCGGGGTGGGCACCCCATGACTGCTGCCAAGCCAGCCAGAGCAAACAGCTATGTCCCGGGGAGGATACCCCATGACTGCTGCCAAGCCACATCAAACAGCTATGTCCCGTCCCGGGGAAGACACCCCATGACTGCTGCCAAGCCAGGGCAAACAGCTATGTCCCGGGGAGGATACCCCATGACTGCTGCCAAGCCAGAGCAAACAGCTATGTCCCGGGGAGGATACCCCATGACTGCTGCCAAGCCAGAGCAAACAGCTATGTCCCGGGGTGGGCACCCCATGACTGCTGCCAAGCCACAGCAAACAGCTATGTCTCGGGGAGGACACCCCATGACTGCTGCCAAGCCAGAGCAAACTGCTATGTCCCGGGGTGGGCACCCCATGACTGCTGCCAAGCCAGAGCAAACAGCTATGTCCCGGGGAAGATACCCCATGACTGCTGCCAAGCCAGAGCAAACAGCTATGTCCCGGGGAGGGCACCCCATGACTGCTGCCAAGCCAGAGCAAACAGCTATGTCCCGGGGAGCGCACCCCATGACTGCTGCCAAGCCAGAGCAAACAGCTATGTCCCGGGGAGCGCACCCCATGACTGCTGCCAAGCCACAGCAAACAGCTATGTCCCGTCCCGGGGAAGACACCCCATGACTGCTGCCAAGCCAGGGCAAACAGCTATGTCCCAGGGTGGGCACCCCATGACATAGCAGGAGCCAGCCCTGGGCGGGGTGGCAGTCCCCAGGGCCATCATTGGCTCCTTGAGGGGGCTGCGTAGACCTCCTCCAACATAATCTGGCCCCAGGAAGATGGTGGTCCCCAGGTCTGCAGGGTGATACAGCAGACTGTGCTATGGCGATGGCAGAGGGGGCTGGCGCTGTGTGATAGGGCAGTCTGTGCTATGAGGGGGGCAGAGGGGCTGGAGCTGTGTGATGGGGCAGAGGGGGCTGGGGCTGTGTGATGTGGCAGTCTGTGCTATGAGGAGGGAAAAGGGGGCTGGAGTTGTGTGATGGGGCAGGCTGTGCTATGAGGGGGGCAGAGGGGGCTGGAACTGTGTGATGGGGCAGGCTGTGCTATGAGGAGGGTAGAGGGGGCTGGAGCTGTGTGATAGGGCAGTCTGTGCTATGAGGGGGGAAGAGGGG
The DNA here is from genome assembly GCF_031143425.1 of Pleurodeles waltl. Taxonomy (NCBI): domain Eukaryota; kingdom Metazoa; phylum Chordata; class Amphibia; order Caudata; family Salamandridae; genus Pleurodeles; species Pleurodeles waltl. The sequence continues at coordinate 1,720,897,110 of NC_090445.1, read as the reverse complement.
CCTGGAGCTGTGTGATGGGGCAGGCTGTGCTTTGAGGGGGCAGAGGGGGCTGGAGCTGTGCGATGGGGCAGTCTGTGCTATGAGGGGGGCAGAGGGGGCTGGAGCTGTCTGGTGGGGGCAGTCTGTGCTATGAAGGAGGGCAGGGGGGGCTGGAGCTGTGAGGTGGGGGCAGGCTGTGCTATGAAGGAGGGCAGAGGGGGCTGGAGCTGTGTGGTGGGGCAGTCTGTGCTATGAGGAGGGCAGAGGGTGCTGGAGCTGTGTGATGGGGCAGAGGGGCTGCAGCTGTGTGGTGGGGGCAGGCTGTGCTATGAAGGAGGACACAGGGGGCTAGAGCTGTGTGGTGGGGGCAGGCTGTGCTACGAGGAGGGCCGAGGGTGCTGGAGCTGTGTGATTGGGCAGGCTGTGCTATGAGGGAGTCCAGAGGGGGCTGGAGATGTGTGGTGGGGCAGGCTGTGCCTTTAAGGTGGGCAGAGAGGACTGGATTTGGGTGGAGAGGAGGTGCAAAACGCGGTTGATGCAGCACAACAAAGGAAGGTTCCACGCCGCTGGAGAACAACACAGTGAGCTGAGGTTGCTGGGTGGAGTGATGGGGACCTGGGCCAGGCTGTGCAGGAAGGAATTTTGCAAAGAGTGCACAGAGGCCTCAGGAGGCGACGAAGACACAAAACACAGGGTACCGTCGATCTTGGGGAAGGCAAGGTCTCACCTCCTCAAAATTGGGTCAGCAGGACCTCAGGGCAGTCTATATCGATGATGTCCACCCTCTGTGTCCTTAGGAGCACGCTCGGAACCGTGAGAGGAGTCCTAGGGTACCGGTCGTCGCCTTGAAAGGTGCCTGCTTGGAGCAGGGGAGTTATTCCGTCACTCCACAGGAGATTTCTTCGGTCCTTCTGGTGCAGGGTGAAGACAGGGAGTCCCCAGAGTTTGCATACAGTGGAAACTGTTGCAGTTGCTAACTTGGAGCTAAGGTTGCTGAAGAAAAGTGTCTCTTGTAGACACTTTGTTGCAGTTACAGCGTTTCTTGGAGCAGGCTGCGGTTGATCCAAGGTCAGAGGATGCTGAAGTTGTTGCGGAGGATTCCTGAAGGAAACTTGCAAGTTGAATCTGAAGAGAACCCACAGAAGAGGCCCTAAATAGCCCTGAGAGGGGGATTGGCTACCTTATCAGGTATGGACCTATCAAGAGGGGTCTCTGACGTCACCTGCTGGCACTGGCCACTCAGAGGCCTCCAGATTTCCCCACATCTTGCAAAGAAAGATGGATAAAGTCTGGGACACACTGGAGGAGCTCTGGGCACCACCCCTGAGGTGGTGATGGACAGGAGAGCGGTCACTCCCCTTTCCTTTGTCCAGTTTCCCGCCGGAGCAGGGGACAAGGGGTCCCTGAAGCGGTGTAGACTGGCTTATGCAAGGAGGGCACCATCTGTGCCCTTCAAAGCATTTCTAGAGGCTGTGGGAGTCTATCCCTACCCAGCCTGTAACACCTATTTCCAAACACCCTGCTCTCGGAGGAAATGCATTGCTCTGCCTACCTGGGACTGGGCTGCCCAGATCCCAGGAGGGCAGAACCCTGTCCGTGGGGTGGCAGCATCGGTAGCTGCAGAGAAAACCCCAGAGAGCTGGTTTGGCAGTACCTGGGGTCCATGGTGGAGCCCCCAGGATGCAAGGAATTGGCTCCCCAATACCAGATTTGGAATGGGGGAACAGTTCTATGATCTTAGACATGTTACATGGCCATATTCGGAGTTACCATTGTGAAGCTACATATAGGTAGTGACCTATATGTAGTGCATGCGTGTAATGTTGTCCCCGCACTCACAAAGTCCGGGGAAATGGCCCTGAACTATGTGGGGGCACCTTTGCTAGTGCAAGGGTTCCCTCACACTTAGTAACTTTGCACCTAACCTTCAGCAAGTGAAGGTTAGACATATAGGTAACTTATAAGTTACTTAAGTGCAGTGTAAAATGGCTGTGAAATAACATGGACGTTATTTCACTCAGGCTGCAGTGGCAGGCCTGTGTAAGAATTGTCAGAGCTCCCTATGGGTGGCAAAAGAAATGCAGCAGCCCATATGGATCTCCTGGAACCCCAATGCCCTGGTCACCTAGGTACCATATACTAGGGACTTATAAGGGGGGTCCAGTGTGCCAATGGACATTGGTGAATGGAGTCTCTGGTGTACAGTGACAAATATAAAAGCAGAGAGAGCATACGCACTGAGGTTCTGATTAGCAGAGCCTCAGTGACACAGTTAAGCACTACTGACAACACACACATTAGGCCACAAACTATGAGCACTGGGGTCCTGGCTAGCAGGATCCCAGTGACACAGTAAAAACACACTGACACACCTTCACAAACAGGCCAACGGTAGGGGTAACCACGCTAGAAAGAGGCTACTTTCCTACAGCTGCCTTGCGTAAAGCGCTTCAGTGAAGCTTCAGGGGGAGTAAGCGCTATATAGATGCAATTGCAACAAAGACAAAGTACATTACGGTGGCTGTTCGTGCTGGTGCGTGTGACCCACCACCGGACATTTGTTCCCTTAGATTTTTCACTGGGCTTTACAAGCAAACATTGGCAACGCTTTCATAGTTAATGGTGGGTCTTCTTGACTTTGCCAGTGCTTGTGTCGCATTCAGAGCAGTGAAGACAGGAGACACCCAGTAGTTCTTGCCAAGTCAAGGGCGAGCAGATACTAGATGGCGAGAATGGTGGGGTGATGAGCACCCCTTATTGAAAAGATGAGCCCCTGCCTCCTACTGCTCGGGCACACAAAGAATGCTTGAGCCAGGCTTCTACTCAGACACATTGAATACAGGTTGACGTTTGGTGATTTCTGGTGCTGCAGCGCCCTCTAGCGGACGGTCTCATGCACTTCAACGCTCTATGACTTCAGGCTTACATTGCTGAGGTCACCAGGTCACGTGACACATGACCTCACTGACTCAGCCTCAGGCACAGGGAAGACAACCTTTACAGTATTTTTATAGGAGATTACCGACTGTTTTCTTAGGTTCTAGTGGTTTTTCAGAGGCGAGATCTCCATAAACACTGACATAATAACATACTCAGGGCCTGATTCACTAAGGTAAACACACTTAGGCGTAGTTGCCAAGTTTCTCAGGTCATGCGTGATGTGCTGCTCCAGTCTAGCTTTTTTAATTTGAATTCTGGGACTTTGAGTTCTTTTTTGATAATGGAATAAGCAAAGCCCCAAAAGTCAAGGAACAATCCTGGAGTGGTGCAGCACATCGCAGGCACCAGGTAAAGTTGGCAGGGCTGCACTTTGTGTAAGTTTACAACTGTTTGCTATTCAGAAAGGAATTTTACCAAGTGTATCGTTGCAAGTGCGGAGCCTCTGCACATAAAGACCCGGTTTATGTGCAGAGACTCCCCTCTCGTAAAGATACTTCTCCTAAATGCCTTTGTGAATAGCAAACAGTTGTAAACTTACACAAAGTGTACATGTAGCTTTCTGATCAGGCCCACACTAGGTTTGCTCATGTGTGATATGTTGTGTGCGCATTAAAAACAAGAACATGCTGAAAGCAGAACACAAAGCGCTCGCGAGCGTGGAAGGTAGAGGGCATTACGTATATAGCGCTATGAAGTAACGCCACAGCAGGGTTGGGCAATGTATTTTCATTCTGTGGAAGTGAGTCACGGGGCGAATCCATGGCAAGCGGCGGATTCTGACCCCCTGCTGCAGATGAGACGAGGGAGGGCGGGCAGTGACCCCGCATGAGCCCAGACTGCGGGGGCCACGGACAGGTCTGTGCTTCACGTGGTTCTGCCTGGACCTCATTTTATGAGGAAGAACCCCAGGGCTGCTCGAACCGTGGACGTCCATCCCCCCAAAAGCTATAGAAGTGACATCACACACCCTTTGACCTGAATGACATCACAAAAAGGTCTCTCACAGTACCCCAATATCTTCCTAGGACACAGGGCTGGCCTGGAGGAATGGTGACGCGAGCGCGTGCTGCATCGTGCCAGGGGTGTGTAACGCAGTCACGTCCTCCACTGATCGCCTTCTCTGGAGGAAATTGTTTTTTTGCTAAATGTAATCTTTATTTTCCTCTCTTTGGAAATTGTTTCTGTAAAATGTCACCACAGAAGCCTTTGGAGATGGTCACCTGTGCGCCTGCGTGGGCACAGAGGAGGGCACTTCAGAAGTGTTTGAAAAACTTTATGACAAACACATTTGAAAGTGTCCACTCGCCTGTGCTCCTGGGCGCATGCGTGGCCAGCCATTCATTAGTTGTTTTTATGATAATGCTTTACAAACACAAAGCAGAAGCAATGCTAAAGGCAAAATATCAGCAGTCCTAGGTAGCCCCCTTGGCTTTATCAGTGCTTGTTGATTGTGTCCCTGGACCTGGGTTGAAGCCGGGCTACAGGCGAGCCCTGGCGTTTCTGCGAGGTCATGTACATTAATATTCACACTCAGCAGAAGGCGCTGAGTCTGAGGAAACAGATCAGGTTGTGGGCCTCTCTGCGCTATATCAGGACGGCAGAGCCCTGAAATCGGGATGCTTGTTATGCCACCAGCAAGATAACATTTGAATTAATCTGAGTGTTCATCACATGCACGTAAGAATGTTTGTATCTCTCAAAATAAATGCATTCAGAAGTGGGGCGCGCATTGTAGTGAATGACGGGACGGGGGGGTCGGGGGGGGGGGGGGTGCTTCTGGAGGGTAGAGGGCCCCTGAGGTTCTCGGACTGAGGCTGTCTGGTTCACACTGTAAATTCTCACATTCACCACCTCTCTTGCTTGGCGGTGAAAAGGGCCGTGGAGTGTTCATTTTGGTGCAATAAATGCGGGACAAGTTGTGCTCACAAATGATTGGTCACTGTGTGGCCCTGCCCTGGCCCCTCTCCGCTCTGCGGGGACCCTGAGGACCTCCCGGTGTGAAGCGCCCTCAGGAAGTTAGCGCCTCGCAGCCTTGGTAGGAACTTGCAGCTGGCACATTCCTGGGACTGAGGGCACTGACCATGGTGCAGGCCTTCAGAAGTGCACATCCCCGGCCGTCCCTGCCACAAGCACCACGCACTGTCCTTCCGAGCTCTACTATCGTGTCTGGCCCGAGCTCCCAGTGTCTGTATTACAGTAACTGTAGGAGGCTGGACTGGCTTGTAGTGAGTACCAACGGGTACTTACACTCTGTACCAGGTCCAGTTATCCCTTATTAGTGTAAAGGGGTGTCTAGCAGCTTAGGCTGATAGAAAAGGTAGCTTAGCAGAGCAGCTTAGGCTGAACTAGGAGACGAGTGAAGCTCCTACAGTACCACTAGTGTCACCTGCACAATATCATAAGAAAACACAATACACAGATATACTAAAAATAAAGGTACTTTATTTTTATGACAATATGCCAAAAGTATCTCAGTGAGTACCCTCAGTATGAGGATGCCAAATATACACAATATATATGTACACAATACCAAAAATATGCAGTAATAGCAAAAGGAAATAATGCAAGCAATGTAAAGTTACTATAGATTGCAATAGGAGCACATAGGTATAGGGGCAACACAAACCATATACTCCAAAAGTGGAATGCGAACCACGAATGGACCCCAAACCTATGTGAGTTTGTAGAGGGTCGCTGGGACTGTAAGAAAACAGTGAGGGTTAGAAAAATAGCCCACCCCAAGACCCTGAAAAGTAGGTGTAAAGTGCACCTATATTCCCCAGAGAGCACAGAAGTCGTGATAGGGGGATTCTGCAGGAGGAACAAACACCATCAATGCAACAACAGTGGATTTCCGGACCTGAGCACCTGTAAGACAAGGGGACCAAGTCCAATAGTCGCAACAGTGTCGAGAGTGGACAGGAGCCCAGGAAATGCCAGCTGAGGGTGCAAGGAAGCTGCCACCGGTTGGAAGAAGCTTGGAGTTCTGCAAGAAAGAAGAGGACAAGGAACTTCCCCTTTGGAGGATGGATGTCCCACGCTGTGAAGAAGCTTGCAGAGGTGTTCCCACACAGAAAGACTGCAAGCAAGCCTTGCTAGCTGAAAGGGGCCAGGTTAGGGTTTTTAGGTGCTGCTGTGGCCCAGGAGGGACCAGGATGTCGCCACTTGGATGAAGAGACAGAGGGGGCACCCAGCAACGTAGGGAGCCCTCACAGAAGCAGGCAGCACCCGCAGAAGTACCTGAACAGGAACTTAGAAGAAAAGTGAACCGGAGTCCACCTGAAGTCACAAAAGGGAGTCCCATGAAGCCGGAGGACAACTCAGAAGGTTGTGCACTGCAGGTTACAGTGTCGGGGACCCAGGCTTGGCTGTGCACAAAGGAAATCCTGGAAGAGGGCACAGAAGCCGTAGCAGCTGCAAATCACGCAGTACCCAGCAATGCAGTCTAGCGTGGGGAGGCAAGTACTTACCTCCACCAAACATGAACTGAAGAGTCACTGGATTGTGGGAGTCACTTGGACAGAGTTTCTGAGTTCCAGGGACCACGCTCGTCGTGCTGAGAGGGGACCCAGAGGACCGGTGATGCAGTCTTTTGTTGCCTGTGGTTGCAGGGGGAAGATTCCGTCAACCCACAGGAGATTTCTTCAGAGCTCCTGGTGCAGAGAGGAGGCAGGTTACCCCCAGGCCATGCACCACCTGGAAACAGTCGAGAAAGACGGCAAGATGAAGCGATACAAGGTTGCTAGTAGTCGTCTTGCTACTTTGTTGCGGTTTAGCAGGCGTCCTGAGCAGTCAGTGGTCGATCCTTTGGCAAAAGGTGAAGAGGGAGATGCAGAGGAACTCTGATGAGCTCTTGCATTCGTTATCTGGTGAGATCCCCAAAGCAGAGACCCTAAATAGCCAGAAAAGGAGGTTTGGCTACCTAGTAAGGAGGATTGGCTACCAAGAGAGGTAAGAGCCTATCAGAAGGAGCCTCTGGTGTCACCTGCTGGCACTGGCCACTCAGAGCAGTCCAGTGTGCCACAGACACCTCTGTTTCCAAGATGGCAGAGGTCTGGAACACACTGGAGGAGCTCTGGGCACCTCCCCTGGGAGGTGCCGGTCAGGGGAGTGGTCACTCCCCTTTCCTTTGTCCAGTTTCGCGCCAGAGCAGGGCTGGTGGATCCCTGAACCGGCGGAGACTGGGTTATGCAGAGATGGGCACCATCTGTGCCCATCAAAGCATTTCCAGAGGCTGGGGGAGGCTACTACTCCCCAGCCTTCACCCCTATTTCCAAAGGCAGAGGGTGTTACACTCTCTCTCAGAGGAAGACCTTTGTTCTGCCTTCCTGGGCCAGGGCTGCCTGGACCCCAGGAGGGCAGAAACCTGTCTGAGGGGTTGGCACCAGCTGCAGTGGAGACCCCGGAAAGGCAGTTTGGCAGTACCCGGGTTCTGTGCTAGAGACCAGGGGGATCATGGAATTGTCACCCCTAATGCCAGAATGGCATTGGGGTGACAATTCCATGATCTTAGACATGTTACATGGCCATGTTGGGAGTTACCATTGTGACGCTGTACATAGGTAGTGACCTATGTAGAGTGCACACGTGTAATGGTGTCCCCGCACTCACAAAGTCCGGGGAATTTGCCCTGAATGATGTGGGGGCACCTTGGCTAGTGCCAGGGTGCCCACACACTAAGTAACTTTGCACCCAACCTTCACTAGGTGAAGGTTAGACATATAGTTGACTTATAAGTTACTTAAGTGCAGTGGTAAATGGCTGTGAAATAACGTGGACATTATTTCACTCAGGCTGTACTGGCAGGCCTGAGTACGAATTGTCAGAGCTCCCTATGGGTGGCAAAAGAAATGCTGCAGCCCATAGTGATCTCCTGAAACCCCAATACCCTGGGTACCTCAGTACCATATACTAGGGAATTATATGGGTGTACCAGTATGCCAATGTGAATTGGTAAATTTAGACACTAGCCTGTTAGTGACAAATTTGGAAAGCAGAGAGAGCATGACCACTGAGGTTCTGGTTAGCAGAGCCTCAGTGAGACAGTTAGGCATCACACAGGGAACACATACAGGGTACATACTTATGAGCACTGGGGCCCTGTCTGGCAGGGTCCCAGTGACACATAGACTAAAACAACATATATACAGTGAAATATGGGGGTAACATGCCAGGCAAGATGGTACTTTCCTACACAACCCCCCCTCCAAACGAAGGACAATAAGACTAGCCATGTCCTGTTGAGTCTTCATTGTCTAAGTGGAAATATCTGGAGAGTCCAACTGCATTGGTGTGGATACTCCCAGCTCTATGTTCCACTGTATAGTCCATTCCCTGTAGAGATATGGACCACCTCAACAATTTAGGGTTTTCCCCTTTCATTTGTTTTAGCCAAAGTAGAGGTTTGTGGTCTGTCTGAACAATGAAGTGAGTGCCAAACAGGTATGGCCACAACTTCTTCAGTGCCCAGACCACAGCAAAGGCCTCCCTCTCTATGGCAGACCAACGCTTTTCTCTAGAGGTCAACCTTCTGCTGATAAAAGCAACTGGTTGATCCTGGCCCTCAGAATTCAGTTGTGATAAGACCTACCCCTAATTCAGATGCATCAGTTTGAACAATGAATTTCTTGGAGTAACATGGGTTTTTTATGACAGGTGCAGTGCACATGGCCTGTTTGAGCTCCTCAAAAGCTTTCTGACAGCTGGCTGTCCACAATACATTTTTAGGCATCTTTTTACTGGTGAGATCATTAAGTGGGGCTGCTATGGAGCCATAGTTTTTAATGAATCTCCTGTAATACCCAGTGAGGCCTAGGAAGGCTCTCATCTGGGTCTGAGTTGTAGGGGGAACCCAATCCATGATTGTCTGGATTTTCCCCTGAAGTGGTGCAATCTGTTCTCCACCTACCAGGTGTCCCAGATAAACCACATTTCCCTGCCCTATCTGGCACTTTGAGGCCTTGATAGTGAGGCCTGCCTTTTGTAGGGCCTCCAAAACCTTCCAAAGGTGGACCAGGTGCTCATCCCAGGTGGAGCTAAAGACAGCTATATCATCAAGATATGCAGCACTAAAAGCCTCCAACCCTTGCAGGACTGTGTTCACCAACCTCTGAAAAGAGGCAGGTGCATTCTTCAAACCAAAGGGCATCACTGTAAATTGGTAGTGCCCTCCTATAGTTGAAAATGCAGTTTTAGGTTTAGCATCCTCAGCCAATTTGATGTGCCAATACCCTGCAGTCAAATCAAAGGTGCTTAGATACTTGGCAGATGCCAGTGTATCTATGAGCTCATCTGCCCTAGGTATAGGGTGAGCATCAGTTTTTGTTACCTGATTGAGACCTCTGTAGTCTACACAAAACCTCATCTCCCTTTTCCCATCTTTTGAGTGATGCTTTGGTACAAGCACCACAGGACTCGCCCATGGGCTGTCAGAAGGTTCAACCACTCCTAGATCAAGCATTTTCTTAACCTCTTGTTTTATGCAGTCCCTGACATGGTCAGGCTGCCTATAGATTTTACTTTTGACAGGCAAGCTGACTCCAGTATCAATTGTGTGTTCACACCAAGATGTGGTGCCTGGCACAGTTGAAAAGAGTTCAGAAAATTGCCAAGGAGATTTATGCAGTTGTCTTTCTTTTCTACAGTCAGACAATCTGCTAAAACTACTCCCTCCACTAAAGCATCCTCTTCAGTGGAGGAGAAGAGATCAGGGAGAGGGTCACTCTCTTCTTCCTGTCCTTCATCTGTTGCCATGAGCAGGGTGAGATCAGCCCTGTCATAGTAGGGTTTTAGGCAGTTGACATGAATCACCCTAAGGGGACTCCTGGCAGTGCCCAGGTCCACCAGATAGGTAACCTCACCCTTTTTCTCAACAATTAGATTGGGTCCACTCCATTTGTCTTGGAGTGCTCTTGGGGCCACAGGCTCCAATACCCACACCTTCTGTCCTGGTTGGTACTGGATCAGAACAGCCTTCTGGTCATGCCATTGCTTCTGGAGCTCTTGGCTGGCCCAAAGGTTTTTACTGGTCTTTTTCATGTACTCGGCCATTCTGGATCTTAGGCCAAGTACATAGTCTACTATGTCCTGTTTGGGAGCTTTTAAAGGTTGTTCCCAACACTCCTTCACAAGTGTTAATGGACCTCTTACAGGGTGTCCAAAGAGGAGTTCAAAGGGGCTGAAGCCCACTCCTTTCTCGGGTACCTCCCTGTAAGCAAAAAGGAGGTAAGGTGACAGGACATCCCATCTCCTCCTGAGTTTTTCAGGGAGTCCCATTATCATACCTTTGAGAGTTTTATTAAACCTCTCTACCAGTCCATTAGTCTGTGGATGATAAGGTGTGGTGAATTTGTAGGTTACACCACATTCCTTCCAGATAGCTTTCAAGTATGCAGACATAAAGTTGCTACCCTTGTCTGATACAACCTCTTTTGAGAAACCCACCCTGGAAAAGATTCCCAGGAGGGCTTTTGCCACTGCAGGAGCTGTAGTGGTCCTTAGAGGAATTGCTTCAGGATATCTTGTGGCATGGTCCACAACCACCAAGATAAACCTATTGCCTGAAGCAGTAGGAGGGTCAAGGGGGCCAACTATGTTAACCTCTACCATTTCAAAGGGGACCCCAACCACAGGTAGTGGAATAAGGGGAGCGTTTGGTGTGCCACCAGTCTTGCTACTGGCTTGGCAGGTCACACAAGACTTACAAAAGTCTTTTGTGTCCTCTGACATCCTAGGCCAGTGAAAGAGGGGGACAAGCCTTTCCCATGTTTTGATCTGGCCCAAATGCCCAACCAAAGGAATGCCATGTGCCAGAGTTAGGAGGAACTCTCTGTACTGCAGGGGAATGACCAATCTCCTGGCTGCTCCAGGTTTTGGGTCCCTTGCCTCTGTGTACAAGAGCTGACATCCCCTTTTTGCTGCTTGACAGCTTGCTGTCTGAGACCCTCTAATGTGGGACAAGATTGCTGTGCCACATTCAGCTCTTCCCTGGCAGGCCCCCCTCCACCCAAAAGCTCAGCAGTGTCTTCTGCTATCTCATGTGGTGAAGGTTCTGCACAGGGAGGAAATTCTTCCTCCTCAGAAGGAGAATCATCTGTCGAGGGAGGGATAGTGGGTAGGGATTTACCCTTGCTACCCCTGGCTTTAGGGAGCCCTTGGTCCAGTGTTCCAGGATCCAAGTTACCCAGTCCTTTTTGTTTTTTGGCTTTTTGGCGTGAGCCCTTGTCAAAGCAAAAATATGCCCAGGAATGCCCAGCATTGCTGCATGGTCCTCCAACTCCACTTCTGCCCAAGCTGATGTCTCTAAATCGTTCCCTAGTAGACAGTCTACAGGTAAATCTGAGACAACCACAACTTTCTTTGGACCAGTAAACCCCCCCCAGTTGAGATTCACAACAGCCATGGGGTGGCTAAGGGTGTTGCTATGAACGTCTATCACTTGGTACTGCTGACCAAGTAGGTGTTGTTCAGGGTGTACCAGTTTCTCTATTACCATGGTAACACTGGCACCTGTGTCCCTGTAGGCCTGAACCTCAACACCATTTATTAGGGGAAGTTGCTTGTACTTATCCATATTAAGGGGACAAGCAACCAAGGTGGTCAAATCAATGGCACCTTCAGAGACTAACACAGCCTCTGTGGTCTCCCTAACAAGACCAACCCCAACTAAATTACCAAAAGTGAGCCCAGCTACTTCCTTGGATTGGCTATTAGTAGGTTTGCTCCCACCACCACTGCTATTACTAGGGGCACTAGAATTTGCAGTAGGGGTTGTGGTAGTGGGAGGTTTGGTGTTTTTCTTTGGACAACTGGCACCAGTTGTCCAATGGCCTTTGTCTTTACACAAATAGCACCAAGGCTTTTTAACTTGATTTGAAGAGGATTTGGACCCACCACCCCCACCAGAGGATTTTTGTGGGCCTGATGAAGACTCAGTTTTAGTTTTGTCCCCACTCTTGTCCGAAGACTTACCATCCTTCTTCTTGCCATCCTTGTCACCCCCTGTATGAACTTTTCTGTTCACTCTTGTTCTGACCCATTTGTCTGCCTTCTTTCCCAATTTCTTGGGGAGAGGTCAGATCTGAGTCAACTAGATATTGGTGTAACAAGTCAGACACACAGTTATTCAGAATATGCTCTCTCAGAATAAGATTATACAGGCTTTCATAGTCAGAAGCTTTACTGCCATGTAACCACCCCTCCAAGGCCTTCACTGAACAGTCAACAAAGTCTATCCAGTCTTGTGAGGACTCTTTTCTGGTGTCTCTGAACTTAATCCTTTATTGTTCCGGGGTTAAGCCAAATCCATCCAAGAATGCATCCTTCAAAACTGCAAAATTGTTAGCATCACTTTCTCTAACAGTAAGGAGCCTATCCCTACCTTTTCCATTGAAAGATAGACACAATATAGCAGCCCACTACCATTGAGGGACCCCATGTACCATACAGGCCCTCTCAAGTGCAGCAAACCACTTGTTGATGTCATCCCCCTCTTTGTAAGGGGGGACTATCTTGTGCAGATTCCTGTAATCATGCTCTCTAACAGGATTACTATCAGGAATACTGCTATTGCTGCCACCATGGGTCCTAACCCCAATCTCTGTCTCTCCTTCTCCAGGTCTAGGTGTAGGAGGCTGGACTGGCTTGTAGTGAGTACCAAGGGGTACTTGCACCTTGCACCAGGCCCAGTTATCCCTTATTAGTGTATAGGGTGTCTAGCAGCTTAGGCTGATAGAAAAGGTAGCTTAGCAGAGCAGCTTAGGCTGAACTAGATGTGTGAAGCTACTACAGTACCACTAGTGTCACTTGCACAATATCATAAGAAAACACAATACACAGTTATACTAAAAATAAAGGTACTTTATTTTTATGACAATATGCCAAAGTATCTCAGAGTGTACCCTCAGAGTGAGGATAGCAAATATACACAAGTTATATGTACACAGTACTAAAAATATGCAGTATAGTCTTAGAAAACAGTGCAAACAATGTATAGTTACAATAGGATGCAATGGAGACACATAGGGATAGGGGCAACACAAACCATATACTCCAAAAGTGGAATGCGAACCACGAATGGACCCCAAACCTATGTGACCTTGTAGAGGGTCGCTGGGACTATTAGAAAATAGTGAGAGTTAGAAAAATAGCCCTCCCCAAGACCCTGAAAAGTGAGAGCAAAGTGCACTAAAGTTCCCCAAGAGACAAAGAAGTCGCGATAGAGGAATAATGCAGGAAAGACACAAACCAACAATGCAACAACAATGGATTTCCAATCTAGGGTACCTGTGGAACAAGGGGACCAAGTCCAAAAGTCACAAGCAAGTCGGAGATGGGCAAATGCCCAGGAAATGCCAGCTGTGGGTGCAAAGGAGCTTCTACTGGACAGAAGAAGCAGAGGTTTCTGCAGGAACGAAAAGGGCTAGAGACTTCCCCTTTGGTGGACGGATCTCTCTCGCCGTGGAGAGTTGTGCAGAAGTGCTTTGCCGCCGAAAGAACGCCAACAAGCCTTGCTAGCTGCAAATCGTGCGGTTAGCGTTTTTGGATGCTGCTGTGGCCCAGGAGGGACCAGAAGGTCGCAAATTGGACCAGGAGGAAGAGGGGACATCGAACAAGACAAGGAGCCCTCTCAGCAGCAGGTAGCACCCGGAAAAGTGCCAGAAACAGGAACTACAAGGATGCGTGAAACGGTGCTCACCCGAAGTTACACAAAGGAGTCCCACGTCGCCGGAGACCAACTTAGAAAGTCGTGCAATGCAGGTTAGAGTGCCGTGGACCCAGGCTTGGCTGTGCACAAAGGATTTCCGCCGGAAGTGAACAGGGGCCGGAAAAGTTGCAAAAGTCGCGGTTACCAACAATGCAGTCTGGCGTGGGGAGGCAAGGACTTACCTCCACCAAACTTGGACTGAAGAGTCACTGGACTGTTGGAGTCACTTACACAGAGTTGCTGGATTCAAGGGACCACGCTCGTCGTGCTGAGAGGAGACCCAAGGGACCGGTAATGCAGCTTTTTGGTGCCTGCGGTTGCAGGGGGAAGATTCCGTCGACCCACGGGAGATTTCTTCGCAGCTTCTAGTGCAGAGAGGAGGCAGACTACCCCCACAGCATGCACCACCAGGAAAAGAGTCGAGAAGGCGGCCGGATCAGCGTAACAGAGTTGCAGTAGTCGTCTTTGCTACTATGTTGCAGTTTTGCAGGCTTCCAGCGTGGTCAGCAGTCGATTCCTTGGCAGAAGGTGAAGAGAGAGATGCAGAGGAACTCTGATGAGCTCTTGCATTCGTTATCTAAAGTTTCCCCAGAGACAGAGACCCTAAATAGCCAGAAAAGAGGGTTTGGCTACCTAGGAGAGAGGATAGGCTACTAACACCTGAAGGAGCCTATCAGAAGGAGTCTCTGACGTCACCTGGTGGCACTGGCCACTCAGAGCAGTCCAGTGTGCCAGCAGCACCTCTGTTTCCAAGATGGCAGAGGTCTGGAGCACACTGGAGGAGCTCTGGACACCTCCCAGGGGAGGTGCAGGTCAGGGGAGTGGTCACTCCCCTTTCCTTTGTCCAGTTTCGCGCCAGAGCAGGGCTAAGGGGTCCCTGAACCGGTGTAGACTGGCTTATGCAGAATTGGGCACATCTGTGCCCAAGAAAGCATTTCCAGAGGCTGGGGGAGGCTACTCCTCCCCTGCCTTCACACCATTTTCCAAAGGGAGAGGGTGTAACACCCTCTCTCAGAGGAAGTCCTTTGTTCTGCCATCCTGGGACAAGCCTGGCTTGACCCCAGGGGGGCAGAAACCTGTCTGAGGGGTTGGCAGCAGCAGCAGCTGCAGTGAAACCCCAGGAAAGGCAGTTTGGCAGTACCAGGGTCTTCTGTCCAGGTAAAGGTTAGACATATAGGTGACTTATAAGTTACTTAAGTGCAGTGTAAGATGGCTGTGAAATAACGTGGATGTTATTTCACTCAGGCTGCAGTGGCAGGCCTGTGTAAGAATTGTCAGAGCTCCCTATGGGTGGCAAAAGAAATGCTGCAGCCCATAGGGATCTCTTGGAACCCCAATACCCTGGGTACCTCAGTACCATATACTAGGGAATTATAAGGGTGTTCCAGAAAGCCAATGTAAATTGGTAAAATTGGTCACTAGCCTGTTAGTGACAATTTGAAAGAAATGAGAGAGCATAACCACTGAGGTTCTGATTAGCAGAGCCTCAGTGAGACAGTTAGTCACTACACAGGTAACACATTCAGGCACACTTATGAGCACTGGGGCCCTGGAGAACAGGGTCCCAGTGACACATACAACTAAAACAACATATGTAAGGAAATGCCTCCTTGGCATGGTTACCCCCTGACTTTTTGCCTTTGCTGATGCTATGTTTTGAATTGAAAGTGTGCTGAGGCCTGCTAACCAGGCCCCAGCACCAGTGTTCTTTCCCTAACCTGTACTTTTGATTCCCCAATTGGCACACCTTGGCATCCAGATAAGTCCCTTGTAACTGGTACCCCTGGTACCAAGGGCCCTGATGCCAAGGAAGGTCTCTAAGGGCTGCAGCATGTCTTATGCCACCCTAGAGACCCCTCACTCAGCACAGACACACTGCTTACCAGCTTGTGTGTGCTAGTGAGAACAAAATGAGTAAGTCGACATGGCACTCCCCTCAGGGTGCCATGCCAGCCTCTCACTGCCTATGCAGTATAGGTAAGACACCCCTCTAGCAGGCCTTACAGCCCTAAGGCAGGGTGCACTATACCATAGGTGAGGGTACCAGTGCATGAGCACTGTGCCCCTACAGTGTCTAAGCAAAACCTTAGACATTGTAAGTGCAGGGTAGCCATAAGAGTATATGGTCTGGGAGTCTGTTTTACACAAACTCCACAGCACCATAATGGCTACACTGAAAACTGGGAAGTTTGGTATCAAACATCTCAGCACAATAAATGCACACTGATGCCAGTGTACATTTTATTGTAAAATACACCACAGAGGGCACCTTAGAGGTGCCCCCTGAAACTTAACCGACTATCTGTGTAGGCTGACTGGTTCCAGCAGCCTGCCCCACTAGAGACATGTTGCTGGCCACATGGGGAGAGTGCCTTTGTCACTCAGAGGCCAGAACAAAGCCTGCACTGGGTGGAGATGCTAACACCTCCCCCAGGCAGGAGCTGTAACACCTGGCGGTGAGCCTCAAAGGCTCACCCCTTTGTCACAGCACCGCAGGACACTCCAGCTTAGTGGAGTTGCCCGCCCCCTCCGGCCACGGCCCCCACTTTTGGTGGCAAGGCTGGAGGAAACAAAGAAAACAACAAGGAGGAGTCACTGGCCAGTCAGGACAGCCCCTAAGGTGTCCTGAGCTGAAGTGACTCTAACTTTTAGAAATCCTCCATCTTGCAGATGGAGGATTCCCCCAATAGGATTAGGGATGTGACCCCCTCCGCTTGGGAGGAGGCACAAAGAGGGTGTACCCACCCTCAGGGCTAGTAGCCATTGGCTACTAACCCCCCAGACCTAAACACGCCCTTAAATTTAGTATTTAAGGGCTTCCCTGAACCTAAGAATTTAGATTCCTGCAACTACAAGAAGAAGGACTGCTGAGCTGAAAAACCCCTGCAGAGGAAGAACAGAAGACACCAA
Source organism: Pleurodeles waltl (assembly GCF_031143425.1). Taxonomy (NCBI): domain Eukaryota; kingdom Metazoa; phylum Chordata; class Amphibia; order Caudata; family Salamandridae; genus Pleurodeles; species Pleurodeles waltl. The sequence continues at coordinate 1,720,880,576 of NC_090445.1, read as the reverse complement.
CTGCCTTGGCCCCAGACTTACCGGCCTGTCTCCTGCCTTCCAAAGAACCCTGCTCCAGTGACGCTTTCCAAGGGACCAGCGACCTCTGAATCCTCTGAGGACTGCCCTGCTTCGAAAAAGACAAGAAACTCCCGAGGACAGCGGCACTGCTCCAAAAGAACTGCAACTTTGTTACAAGGAGCAGATTTAAAGACCCCTGAAACTCCCCGCAAGAAGCGTGAGACTTGCAACACTGCACCCGGCGACCCCGACTCGACTGGTGGAGAACAACCAACTCAGGGAGGACCCTCCGGCGACTCTACGACTGTGAGTAACCAAAGTTGTCCCCCCTGAGCCCCCACAGCGACGCCTGCAGAGGGAATCCCCAGGCTCCCCCTGACCGCGACTGCCTAGACTCCATTTCCCGACGGCTGGAAAAGACCCTGCACCCGCAGCCCCCAGCACCTAAAGGAACGGAACTCCTGTGCAGGAGTGACCCCCAGGAGGCCCTCTCCCTTGCCCAGGTGGTGGCTACCCCGAGGAGCCCCCCCCTTGCCTGCCTGCATCGCTGAAGAGACCCCTTGGTCTCCCATTGAAAACTGAAGGAAACCCGACGCTTGTTTTCACACTGCACCCGGCCGCCCCCGCGCTGCTGAGGGTGTACTTTCTGTGCTAACTTGTGTCCCCCCCGGTGCCCTACAAAACCCCCCTGGTCTGCCCTCCGAAGACGCCGGTACTTACCTGCTGGCAGACTGGAACCGGGGCACCCCCTTCTCTCCATTGAAGCCTATGTGTTTTGGGCACCTCTTTGACCTTTGCACCTGACCGGCCCTGAGCTGCTGGTGTGATAACTTTGGGGTTGCTCTGAACCCCCAACGGTGGGCTACCTTGGACCAAAAACTGAAACCTGTAAGTGACTTACTTACCTGTTAAAACTAACAATACTTTACCTCCCCCAGGAACTGTGAAAATTGCACTGTGTCCACTTTTAAAACAGCTTATTGTGTTTTATGTAAAAAGTATACATGCTAAAGTAATGATTCAAAGTTCCTAGAGTACTTACCTGCAATACCTTTCAAATGAGATATTACATGTAAAATTTGAACCTGTGGTTCTTAAAATAAACTAAGAAAAGATATTTTTCTATAACAAAACCTATTGGCTGGATTTGTCTCTGAGTGTGTGTACCTCATTTATTGTCTATGTGTATGTACAACAAATGCTTAACACTACTCCTTGGATAAGCCTACTGCTCGACCACACTACCACAAAATAGAGCATTAGTATTATCTCTTTTTACCACTATTTTACCTCTAAGGTGAACCCTTGGACTCTGTGCATGCTATTCCTTACTTTGAAATAGCACATACAGAGCCAACTTCCTACAACATATATACATTGAAAAATGGGGGTAACATGCCAGGCAAGATGGTACTTTCCTACACAACCCCCCCCAAACGAAGGACAATAAGACTAGCCATGACCTGATGAGTCTTCATTGTCTAAGTGGAAATATCTGGAGAGTCCATCTGCATTGGAGTAGCTACTCCCAGGTCTATGTTCCACTGTATAGTCCATTCCCTGTAGGGATATGGACCACCTCAACAATTTAGGATTTTCACCTTTCATTTGTTTTAGCCAAAGTAGAGGTTTGTGGTCTGTCTGAACAATGAAGTGAGTGCCAAACAGGTATGGCCTCAACTTCTTCAGTGCCCAGACCACAGCAAAGGCCTCCCTCTCTATGGCAGACCAATGCTTTTCTCTAGGGGTCAACCTCCTACTAATAAAAGCAACAGGTTGATCCTGGCCCTCAGAATTGAGTTGTGATAGGACTGCCCCTACTCCTAATTCAGATGCATCAGTTTGGACATAGAATTTTTAGAGTAACAAGGGCATTTCAGGACAGGTGCAGAGCACATGGCCTGCTTCAGTTCCTCAAAAGCTTTCTGAGCGTTTGCTGTCCATAATACCTTTTTAGGCATTTTTTTGGAAGTGAGGTCATTAAAAGGGGCTGCAATGGAGCCATAGTTCTTAATGAACCTCCTGTAATACCCAGTGAGGCCTAGGAAGGCTCTCACCTGAGTCTGTGTAGTAGGGGGAACCCAATCAATAATTGTTTGGATTTTCCCCTGTAGTGGTGCAATCTGTTCCCCACCAACAAGGTGTCCCAGATAAACCACCTTACCCTGCCCTATCTGGCACTTTGAAGCCTTGATAGTGAGGCCTGCCTTTTGCAGGGCCTCCAAAACTTTCCATAGGTGGACCAGTGATCATCCCAGCTGGAGCTAAAGACAGCTATATCGTCTAGATATGCTGCACTGAAAGCTTCCAGCCCTTGCAGGACTGTGTTCACCAGCCTCTGAAAAGTGGCAGGTGCATTCTTCAAACCAAAAGGCATTACTGTGAATTGGTAATGTCCTCCAATGGTTGAAAATGCAGTTTTAGGTTTAGCATCTTCTGACAATTTGATCTGCCAATACCCTGCAGTCAAATCAAAAGTGCTTAGATACTTGGCAGATGCCAGTGTATCTATGAGCTCATCTGCCCTGGGTATAGGGTGAGCATCAGTTTTGGTTACCAAGTTGAGACCTCTATAGTCTACACAAAACCGCATTTCCTTCTTTCCATCTTTGGAATGGGGTTTTGGTACAAGTACCACAGGAGAAGCCCATGGACTTTCAGAGTGCTCAACCACTCCTAGTTCTAACATTTTCTGGACTTCTTGCTTTATGCAGTCCCTGACATGGTCAGGCTGCCTATAGATCTTACTTTTGACAGGCAAGCTGTCTCCAGTATCTATAGTGTGCTCACACCAAGAAGTGGTACCTGGCACAGTAGAGAAGAGTTCAGAGAATTGATCTAGGAGATTTATGCAATGGTCTTTCTGCTCAGCAGTAAGACAATCAGCCAAAACTACACTTTCCACAAGAGCATCTTGTTCTGTGGAAGAGAAGAGATCAGGTAGAGGATCACTGTCTTCTTCCTGTCCCTCATCAGTTGCCATGAGCAGGGTGAAATCAGCCCTGTCATAGTAGGGTTTCAGGCGGTTGACATGGAGCACCCTAAGGGGACTCCTGGCAGTGCCTAAGTCAACTAAATAAGTGACTTCACCCTTTTTCTCAACAATTGTGTGGGGTCCACTCCATTTATCTTGGAGTGCTCTTGGGGCCACAGGCTCCAAGACCCAAACTTTCTCTCCTGGTTGGTACTGCACCAAAACAGCCTTCTGATCATGCCATTGCTTCTGGAGCTCTTGGCTGGCCTGAAGGTTCTTACTGGCCTTTTTCATATACTCAGCCATCCTTGATCTGAGGCCAAGTACATAATCCACAATATCCTGCTTAGGAGTTTTTAAAGGTTGTTCCCAACCCTCCTTTACAAGTGTTAGTGGACCCCTAACAGGGTGTCCAAAAAGAAGTTCAAAAGGGCTAAAGCCCACTCCTTTTTGGGGTACCTCCCTGTAGGCAAAAAGGAGGCATGGTAAAAGGATATCCCATCTCCTGCGGAGTTTTTCAGGGAGACCCATAATTATGCCTTTGAGAGTTTTGTTAAATCTCTCCACCAGTCCATTTGTTTGTGGATGATAGGGTGTGGTGAACTTGTAAGTTACCCCACACTCCTTCCACATGGCCTTTAAGTATGCAGACATGAAATTGCTTCCCCTGTCTGATACTACTTCCTTTGGGAAGCCCACCCTGGAAAATATTCCCAGGAGGGCCTTTGCCACTGCAGGAGCTGTAGTGGTCCTTAAAGGAATAGCTTCAGGGTATGTTGTGGCATGGTCCACTACCACCAAGATGAATCTATTGCCTGAAGCAGTAGGAGGGTCAAGGGGGGCAACTATGTCAACCCCTACCCTTTCAAAGGGAACCCCAACCACAGGCAGTGGAATAAGGGGTGCCTTTGGAGTTCCACCTGTCTTGCCACTGGCTTGACAGGTTTCACAGGACTTACAAAATTCCTTTGTGTCCTCAGACATTCTAGGCCAATGAAACAGGGGAACAAGCCTGTCCCAAGTTTTCATTTGTCCTAGATGCCCAGCTAGGGGAATGTCATGTGCCAGTGTTAGGAGGAACTTTCTGTACTCCTGAGGAATCACTAATCTCCTGGCAGCTCCAGGTTTAGGATCCCTATGCTCAGTGTACAAGAGGTTGTCCTCCCAGTAAACTCTGTGAGAGTCACTGACATCCCCATTAGCCTGTTTGACAGCTTGCTGTCTTAGACCCTCTAATGTGGGACAGGTTTGCTGTGCCACACTCAGCTCCTCTCTGGCAGGCCCCCCTTCACCCAAAAGCTCAGCAGTGTCTGCTTCAAGCTCCTCTGGTGTAGGTTCTTCACAGGGAGGGAATTCTTCTTCCTCAGAATTAGAATCCACTGTAGAGGGAGGGATAGTAGGAAAAGGTTTGCTTCTACTAGCCCTAGCTTTAGGTAGCACTTGGTCCATTGTTCCAGGATCCAAGCTTCCCTGTCCTTTTTGCTTTTTGGCCTGAGCCCTTGTCAAAGCAAAAATATGCCCTGGGATGCCCAGCATTGCTGCATGGGCCTCCAACTCCACATCTGACCAAGCTGATGTCTCCAAATCATTTCCTAGTAGACAGTCTACAGGTAAATCTGTGGCTACCACAACTTTCTTTGGACCAGTAACCCCCCCCCAGTTGAGATTTACAACAGCCATGGGGTGGCTAAGTGTGTTGTTGTGAGCATCGGTTACTTGGTACTGGTGACCAAGTAGGTGTTGTTCAGGGTGGACCAGTTTCTCTATGACCATAGTCACACTGGCACCAGTGTCCCTGTAGGCCTGAACCTCAACACCATTTATTAGGGGTAGCTGCTTGTACTTATCCATATTAAGGGGACAAGCAACTAAGGTGGCTAAATCAATAGCCCCCTCAGAGACTAACACAGCCTCTGTGGTCTCCCTAACAAGACCAACCCCAACTAAGTTACCAATAGTGAGCCCAGCTACTCCCTTGGATTGGCTATTAGTAGGTTTGCTCCCACCACCACTGCTATTAGTAGGGACACTAGGTGTAGCAGTAGGGGTTGTATTGGTAGGAGCGTTGGTGCTTTTCTTTGGACAACTGGGATCTGTTGTCCAATGGCCTTTTATCTTACATAAATAGCACCATGGTTTCTTTTCCTTGTTCTGATTAAAGGAGGATTTGGACCCACCACCCCCACCAGAGTGTTTTTGTGGGCCTGATGAAGACTCATTTTTCGATTTATCCCCACCCTTGTCTGAAGACTTACCATCCTTCTTTTTGTTGCCATCTTTGTCACCCCCTGTATGAACTTTTCTGTTCACCCTTGTTCTGACCCATTTGTCTGCCTTCTTTCCCAATTCTTGGGGAGAGGTCAGATCAGAGTCCACGAAGTACTGGTGCAACAAATCAGACACACAATTATTAAGAATATGCTCTCTCAGGATTAAGTTATACAAGCTGTCATAATCAGTAACTTTACTGCCATGTAACCACCCCTCCAAGGCCTTCACTGAATGGTCAATGAAATCAACCCAGTCTTGTGAAGACTCCTTTTTGGTCTCTCTGAACTTTATCCTGTATTGTTCAGTGGTTAAGCCATAACCATCCAGGAGTGCATTCTTAAGAACATGGAAATTATTGGCATCACTTTCTTTCACAGTAAGGAGCCTATCCCTACCTTTTCCACTAAATGATAGCCATAGGATAGCAGCCCACTGCCTTTGAGGGACATCCTGTACAACACAGGCCCTCTCAAGTGCAGCAAACCACTTGTTAATGTCATCCCCCTCCTTATAAGGGGGAACTATCTTGTGCAGATTCCTGGAATCATGCTCTTTTACAGGATGACTATGGGGAATACTGCTGCTGACACCATGGGTATCTAAACCCAACTTCTGTCTTTCCTTCTCTAGTTCAAAAGACTGTCTATCCAAATCCAGCTGTTGCTTTTTAAGCTTCAGTCTGGTTTGTTCCACCCTCAACTTATTGAGTTCCCTCTCTAACATTCTGTCATCAGGGTTGGTGGGAGGGACATTCCTAGAAACAGAGGTATGATGGGAATGAACAGAAGGAGACCTGTCCCTTACAGAAGCCACCCTAACAGCTTGGCTGACAGTGTAATGTGAGAGCACATCATCTGGATGATGTGACTCCACCTCAGAACCAACTATGCTAGACTGTCTAGTAATGGGCAGGCTAGGAAGTTTCTTTCCTGAATCTTTTCCTGGGGGAGACCCTGAATCAGATTGGGAACTATTAGGTACTTTTTCAACAGATGAGGCACTTATAGCCTTATCTTGTTCTCTAAGCATGTTGATTAACAATTCCAAGGAAGGATTCTTCCCTACACTCAAACCTCTCTCTACACAGAGACTCATTGCTCCTTTCCAGCTAAGGTGGTCATATGCAAGTTTGGACAGATCAGCATTTTGGCCTGTGCCAGACATTTTTAGAGAGAGTTTAAAGTGATAGAAAAATAGAGAAAAAAGTTTTCAGAACTTTTTGGAAAGACAGAAAAAAACTTTTTAAACTTTTAAGAACTTTTTGAAAGTTTAGAAGTACTTTTCAGCACTTAGAAAACAGTGAAAAGAGGAAATGCAAAACTTTTTAGCTATGTGTACATACACTGAACTTGTTTTGTATATTTTTCTCTTATGAAAAGTACAATGACAAGAGTGGTAAGTAGTCTCAAAGCACTTATCCCACCACTGCACAACCAATGTAGGAGGCTGGACTGGCTTGTAGTGAGTACCAAGGGGTACTTGCACCTTGCACCAGGCCCAGTTATCCCTTATTAGTGTATAGGGTGTCTAGCAGCTTAGGCTGATAGATAATGGTAGCTTAGCAGAGCAGCTTAGGCTGAACTAGGAGACGTGTGAAGCTACTACAGTACCACAAGTGTCACTTGCACAATATCATAAGAAAACACAATACACAGTTATACTAAAAATAAAGGTACTTTATTTTTATGACAATATGCCAAAGTATCTCAGAGTGTACCCTCAGAGTGCGGATAGCAAATATACACAAGTTATATGTACACAGTACTAAAAATATGCAGTATAGTCTTAGAAAACAGTGCAAACAATGTATAGTTACAATAGGATGCAATGGAGACACATAGGGATAGGGGCAACACAAACCATATACTCCAGAAGTGGAATGCGAACCACGAATGGACCCCAAACCTATGTGACCTTGTAGAGGGTCGCTGGGACTATTAGAAAATAGTGAGAGTTAGAAAAATAGCCCTCCCCAAGACCCTGAAAAGTGAGTGCAAAGTGCACTAAAGTTCCCCAAGAGACAAAGAAGTCGTGATAGAGGAATAATGCAGGAAAGACACAAACCAACAATGCAACAACGATGGATTTCCAATCTAGGGTACCTGTGGAACAAGGGGACCAAGTCCAAAAGTCACAAGCAAGTCGGAGATGGGCAAATGCCCAGGAAATGCCAGCTGTGGGTGCAAAGGAGCTTCTACTGGACAGAAGAAGCAGAGGTTTCTGCAGGAACGAAAAGGGCTAGAGACTTTCCCTTTGGTGGACGGATCCCTCTTGCCGTGGAGAGTCGTGCAGAAGTATTTTCCCGCCGAAAGAACGCCAGCAAGCCTTGCTAGCTGCAAATCATGCGGTTAGCGTTTTTGGACGCTGCTGTGGCCCAGGAGGGACCAGGAGGTCGCAAATTGGACCAGGAGGAAGAGGGGACGTCGAGCAAGACAAGGAGCCCTCTCAGCAGCAGGTAGCACCCGGAGAAGTGCCAGAAACAGGCACTACGAGGATGCGTGAAACGGTGCTCACCCGAAGTTACACAAAGGAGTCCCACGTCGCCGGAGACCAACTTAGAAAGTCGTGCAATGCAGGTTAGAGTGCCGTGGACCCAGGCATGGCTGTGCACAAAGGATTTCTGCCGGAAGTGCACAGGAGCTGGAGAAGTTGCAAAAGTTGCGGTTACCAACAATGCAGTCTGGCGTGGGGAGGCAAGGACTTACCTCCACCAAACTTGGACTGAAGAGTCACTGGACTGTGGGACTCACTTGGACAGAGTTGCTGGATTCAAGGGACCTCGCTCGTCGTGCTGAGAGGAGACCCAAGGGACCGGTAATGCAGCTTTTTGGTGCCTGCGGTTGCAGGGTGAAGATTCCGTCGACCCACGGGAGATTTCTTTGCAGCTTCTAGTGCAGAGAGGAGGCAGACTACCCCCACAGCATGCACCACCAGGAAAACAGTCGAGAAGGCGGCAGGATCAGCGTTACAGAGTTGCAGTAGTCGTCTTTGCTACTATGTTGCAGGTTTGCAGGCTTCCAGCGCGGTCAGCAGTCGATTCCTTATCAGAAGGTGAAGAGAGAGATGCAGAGGAACTCGGATGAGCTCTTGCATTCGTTATCTAAAGTTTCCCCAGAGACAGAGACCCTAAATAGCCAGAAAAGAGGGTTTGGCTACCTAGGAGAGAGGAGAGGCTACTAACACCTGAAGGAGCCTATCACAAGGAGTCTCTGACGTCACCTGGTGGCACTGGCCACTCAGAGCAGTCCAGTGTGCCAGCAGCACCTCTGTTTCCAAGAAGGTCTGGAGCCCACTGGAGGAGCTCTGGACACCTCCCAGGGGAGGTGCAGGTCAGGGGAGTGGTCACTCCCCTTTCCTTTGTCCAGTTTCGCGCCAGAGCAGGGGCTAAGGGGTCCCTGAACCGGTGTAGACTGGCTTATGCAGAATTGGGCACATCTGTGCCCAAGAAAGCATTTCCAGAGGCTGGGGGAGGCTACTCCTCCCCTGCCTTCACACCATTTTCCAAAGGGAGAGGGTGTAACACCCTCTCTCAGAGGAAGTCCTTTGTTCTGCCATCCTGGGACAAGCCTGGCTTGACCCCAGGAGGGCAGAAACCTGTCTGAGGGGTTGGCAGCAGCAGCAGCTGCAGTGAAACCCCAGGAAAGGCAGTTTGGCAGTACCAGGGTCTGTGCTACAGACCACTGGGATCATGGAATTGTCCCAATAATGCCAGGATGGCATAGAGGGGGCCATTCCATGATCTTAGACATGTTACATGGCCATATTCGGAGTTACCATTGTGAAGCTACATATAGGTAGTGACCTATATGTAGTGCACGCGTGTAATGGTGTCCCCGCACTCACAAAGTTCAGGGAATTGGCTCTGAACAATGTGGGGGCACCTTGGCTAGTGCCAGGGTGCCCTCACACTTAGTAACTTTGCACCTAACCTTTACCAGGTAAAGGTTAGACATATAGGTGACATATAAGTTACTTAAGTGCAGTGTAAAATGGCTGTGAAATAACGTGGACGTTATTTCACTCAGGCTGCAGTGGCAGGCCTGTGTAAGAATTGTCAGAGCTCCCTATGGGTGGCAAAAGAAATGCTGCAGCCCATAGGGATCTCCTGGAACCCCAATACCCTGGGTACCTCAGTATCATATACTAGGGAATTATAAGGGTGTTCCAGAAAGCCAATGTAAATTGGTAAAATTGGTCACTAGCCTGTTAGTGACAATTTGAAAGAAATGAGAGAGCATAACCACTGAGGTTCTGATTAGCAGAGCCTCAGTGAGACAGTTAGTCACTACACAGGTAACACAGTCAGGCACACTTATGAGCACTGGGGCCCTGGAGAACAGGGTCCCAGTGACACATACAACTAAAACAACATATATACAGTGAAAAATGGGGGTAACATGCCAGGCAAGATGGTAGTTTCCTACAGTAAGGGCCATAAGTCAGTCTTTGGGACAGTGATTGAAAGGGTGAAGGTCAGGCCCATACCTCAGTCTTTGAGACAGTGATTGAAAGGGTGTCCCAGTGCAGGCACAGTAAGGAGTAACCCATCGGTCAGAGACAGCCCCCCCCCAGATCCTGCCCTACAGAGCGCCCTCTGGTGTGTGCTAGAGGCTCCTGTGGGTACAGCGCCCTCTGGAGTCCCAGTGCAGGCACTGTAAGGCTTTCCCCATCAGTCAGGGACAGGCACCCCCAGAGCCTGCCCTACAGAGCGCCCTCTGGTGTGTACTGGAAGTTCATGTGGGCACAGCGCCCTCTAGTGTCTGACTGCGAGCACTAAACCCCATCAGACTGGGAACTGACATACTATCAGAGACCCTCAAAGAGCTCCCTCTGGTGTGTCCTGCAGGCTCATGTGGGCGCAGCGCCCTCTAGTGTCCCAGTGCAGGCACTCTAAGGCGTGCCCCATCATACAGGGACAGGCACACCCAGATCCTGCCCTACTGAGCTCCTTCTGGAGTGGCCTAGAGTCCCATGTGGGCACAGCGCCCTCTAGTGTCCCACTGTAAGCACTGTAAGGCGTACCCCATCATACAGGGACAGGCACCCCCAGATCCTGCCCTACTGAGCTCCTTCTGGAGTGTCCTAGAGTCCCATGTGGGCACAGCGCCCTCTAGTGTCCCACTGTAAGCACTGTAATGAGTAACCATCAGTCAGGGACAGGCACCCCCAGATCCTGCCCTACTGAGCTCCTTCTGGAGTGTCCTAGAGTCCCATGTGGGCGCAGCGCCCTCTAGTGTCCCACTGTAAGCACTGTAATGAGTAACCATCAGTCAGGGACAGGCACACCCAGATCCTGCCCTACTGAGCTCCTTCTGGAGTGTCCTAGAGTCCCATGTGGGCACAGCGCCCTCTAGTGTCCCACTGTAAGCACTGTAATGAGTAACCATCAGTCAGGGACAGGCACCCCCAGATCCTGCCCTACTGAGCTCCTTCTGGAGTGTCCTAGAGTCCCATGTGGGCGCAGCGCCCTCTAGTGTCCCAGTGCAGGCACTCTAAGGCGTGCCCCATCATACAGGGACAGGCACACCCAGATCCTGCCCTACTGAGCTCCTTCTGGAGTGTCCTAGAGTCCCATGTGGGCACAGCGCCCTCTAGTGTCCCACTGTAAGCACTGTAATGAGTAACCATCAGTCAGGGACAGGCACCCCCAGATCCTGCCCTACTGAGCTCCTTCTGGAGTGTCCTAGAGTCCCATGTGGGCACAGCGCCCTCTAGTGTCCCACTGTAAGCACTGTAATGAGTAACCATCAGTCAGGGACAGGCACCCCCAGATCCTGCCCTACTGAGCTCCTTCTGGAGTGTCCTAGAGTCCCATGTGGGCACAGCGCCCTCTAGTGTCCCACTGTAAGCACTGTAATGAGTAACCATCAGTCAGGGACAGGCACCCCCAGATCCTGCCCTACTGAGCTCCTTCTGGAGTGTCCTAGAGTCCCATGTGGGCACAGCGCCCTCTAGTGTCCCACTGTAAGCACTGTAAGGCGTACCCCATCATACAGGGACAGGCACCCCCAGATCCTGCCCTACTGAGCTCCTTCTGGAGTGTCCTAGAGTCCCATGTGGGCACAGCGCCCTCTAGTGTCCCACTGTAAGCACTGTAAGGCGTACCCCATCATACAGGGACAGGCACCCCCAGATCCTGCCCTACTGAGCTCCTTCTGGGGTGTCCTAGAGTCCCATGTGGGCACAGCGCCCTCTAGTGTCCCACTGTAAGCACTGTAAGGCGTACCCCATCATACAGGGACAGGCACCCCCAGATCCTGCCCTACTGAGCTCCTTCTGGGGTGTCCTAGAGTCCCATGTGGGCACAGCGCCCTCTAGTGTCCCACTGTAAGCACTGTAAGGCGTACCCCATCATACAGGGACAGGCACCCCCAGATCCTGCCCTACTGAGCTCCTTCTGGAGTGTCCTAGAGTCCCATGTGGGCACAGCGCCCTCTAGTGTCCCACTGTAAGCACTGTAAGGCGTACCCCATCATACAGGGACAGGCACCCCCAGATCCTGCCCTACTGAGCTCCTTCTGGGGTGTCCTAGAGTCCCATGTGGGCACAGCGCCCTCTAGTGTCCCACTGTAAGCACTGTAATGAGTAACCATCAGTCAGGGACAGGCACACCCAGATCCTGCCCTACTGAGCTCCTTCTGGAGTGTCCTAGAGTCCCATGTGGGCACAGCGCCCTCTAGTGTCCCACTGTAAGCACTGTAAGGCGTACCCCATCATACAGGGACAGGCACCCCCAGATCCTGCCCTACTGAGCTCCTTCTGGAGTGTCCTAGAGTCCCATGTGGGCACAGCGCCCTCTAGTGTCCCACTGTAAGCACTGTAAGGCGTACCCCATCAGTCAGGGACAGGCACCCCCAGATCCTGCCCTACTGAGCTCCTTCTGGAGTGTCCTAGAGTCCCATGTGGGCACAGCGCCCTCTAGTGTCCCACTGTAAGCACTGTAATGAGTAACCATCAGTCAGGGACAGGCACCCCCAGATCCTGCCCTACTGAGCTCCTTCTGGAGTGTCCTAGAGTCCCATGCGGGCACAGCGCCCTCTAGTGTCCCACTGTAAGCACTGTAATGAGTAACCATCAGTCAGGGACAGGCACCCCCAGATCCTGCCCTACTGAGCTCCTTCTGGAGTGTCCTAGAGTCCCATGTGGGCGCAGCGCCCTCTAGTGTCCCACTGTAAGCACTGTAATGAGTAACTTGGAGTGAGTAATGGGCCCGTTCGGAGAGTTCCTGGGGATTGCACTTATTCTTGAACGTCATGGGGGATTCCGCGCAGGATGCCCCCCCTCCGCCACAGCAGGCGCCTGCCCCCGTGACCGGGGCTGTGGTAAGAACTGATGCGGATATGTTAAATTGAAACGTATTTAGAACAGAATATATTTCTGATACATTAAGAAGCCATCGAAACGAGGAGGGCACATTTAATTTAGTTAGGCAAGATTGACCTCGGGGTAGCACGATTTATTTTAGAGGATTTTCATTGTCTCGTTGTGGTCTGTGGAAGGGACCCTTGACCCTAGGGTAGGTCGCTTCCCCTCCCAGCAAGACCAGCTAAACCGTAAGTACTCCCCCCGCCCAGCCCCTCGCCCAGCCCCTCGTTACTCACCTCTGTTTTTCTGAACTTGTCTTCTGCTCTGTCCTCAAACTTTTTCTTCCTACCTCTGCTGTCCTCTCTCTGTCCATTTCCCTTCGCTTCCTGCTCCTCCCTCTGGTAGCCATCTTCCTCTGGCTCTGCTCTTCTCCTGTGTTCCTCTCTTCCTCCTCACCGCACTTTCCTCGTGGTCTGCTCTTCTTCTGTGTCCCGCTCCTCTTCCTCACCGCTTTTTCTTCCTGCTCTGCCCTTCCTCTGTGTTCTTCTCCTATTTCTCTTCCTCCTCACCGCGTCTTCTTCCTGCTCTGCTCTTCCTCTGGGTTCTTCTCTTCTTTCTCTTCTTCCTCACTGCGTTTTTCCTCATGTTCTGTTCCTCTTCTGTGTTCTCCTCTTCCTCTGCACCCCATCCTGCGTGTTCTTTTCTTCATCTGTGTTCTTCTCTTCTTCTGCACCCCATCCTGCGTGTTCTTTTCTTCATATGTGTTCTTCTCTTCTTCTGCACCCCATCCTGCGTGTCCTTTTCTTCACCTGTGTTCTTCTGTGGTCTTCCCTCCTTCTTTTGCACTCTTCTCCCCTCTTCTTCTGAGTTCTTCTCTTCTTTTCTTCTGACTCCTCTCCTCCTCTTCTTCTGGGTTCTTCTCTTCGTTTTTTCTAACTCCTCTCATCCTCTTCTTCCTCCTCTCCTCCTTAATCCATCTCCTCCCTTCCCTATCTTCTTTCCCTTCCCCTCTATCTGACCCCCCTGCCCTCTGCTTTCCCGCCTCCACCACCCGTTCGGCCCCGCCCCCTCTGCTCCCATTCGGCGCCCCACGTCCCGCCCCCAGCTGACCCCTCCTCGCCCCCTCCTCCCTCTTATGGTGGCCGCTGCGCGGCCGCGCAGCGGGCTTGCCACTGGCGCGCCGAAGGCGTGCCAAAGGCAAGCCCGCCTGCGCTGTCCACGCCTGGACCGCGCCCAGCGCCACGACCCCTGGCCCCCAGCATTCCCAAACCCCGCAGCAACGCTACGACCCCACCTCCCTCCACGCTCTCAACACGGGACGCTCCAGAACCTGCTTCTAAGCCAACCCAAAACGCACTCATGGACCCTTCGCATGCCTTACCTGCAAGCATACCTTCCACCGCAACTGCACCCCGCCAGCCCACGCGCCAATAATCATCTCAAATGCATCCTCATCAACGCACGCTCCGTCCACAAGCACGCCATTGAACTATGGGACCTCCTGGACTCCACTGCACCGGACGTTGCCTTCATCACTGAGACCTGGATGAACGCCTCCTCGGCCCCTGACATCGCCATAGCCATCCCCGACTGCTACAAGATCACCAGGAGAGACCGCACCAACCAAGTCGGTGGAGTAATCGCCATCATTTTCAAGGACTCCATCAACGTCCCCACCTCCACTGAAGACACCCCCCTCGCCGCCGAACACATGCACTTCCAGATCCACACCGACCCCAGGACCACACTCAGAGGAACTCTCATCTACAGACCCCCTGGACCACGCGCCCTCTTCAGCGAATCCATCGCTGACTTCATCTCCCCCCACACCCTAGCCTCGCCAGTCTGCATCCTCCTCGGAGACCTCAACTTCCACATGGAGCAGAACAACGTCCCCAACACCACCCCCCTGCTCGACAATCTCGACAACCTCGGTCTCAAGCAACTGGAGAACACCCCCACCCACATCGCCGGACACACGCTCAACCCCATCTTCTCCGCCAGCAACCACGTATCCTTCAGCCACTCCTCTGTAATACACTGGACCGACCACAGATGTGTCCACTTCACCTTCAGACGCAAGACTCTCCACCTCTGCACACAACCCACCCCACGCAGACATAGGAACAATATCCCCACGGAACAGCTTCTCTCCACTCTCAGCGACAACCAACCCACCCTCTCCAGCGACCCCAACAACGCAGCCCTCAACCTCACTCATTGGATCACCAACTGCACGGACAACCTCGCACCCCTCCGACGCCTCCCAAGACAGACAAGCACCAGGAAACCTCAATGGTTCACAGACACCCTCAAGGAATCCAAAAAAAACTGCCGCACCCTCGAGAAAGCCTGGCGCAAAGACCACACTGTAGAAAACATGGCTGCCCTCAAAAACGCCACCCACGAACACCATCAGCTGATCCGCGCCACCAAAAGAACTTACTTCACAGACAGACTGGACAAGAACACTCACAACAGCAAAGAACTCTTCAACATCGTCAAAGAGCTCTCCAATCCTAACGCCAATTCCAACTCCATCACGCCTTCACAAGACCTCTGCAACTCCCTCGCTGCCTTCTTCCATCGTAAGATCACCGACATACACGACAGCTTGGGACACCAGACCCAGCCAACCACCACAGAACCTACAACCCCAGCAATCACCCTCAACGCCTGGACCCACATCAGCACGGAAGAGACCAAAGTTACCATGAACACCATCCACTCCGGTGCCCCCTCAGGCCCCCCTGCCCACACTTCATCTTCAACAAAGCCGACGACATCATCGCCCCTCATCTCCAGACTATCAACAGCTCGTTTGCTTCTGCCACCTTCCCCGATAGCTGGAAACACGCAGAAGTCAACGCCCTCCTGAAGAAACCTACGGCGGACCCCAGCGACCTGAAGAACTTCCGCCCATCTCGCTCCTCCCCTTCCCTGCCAAAGTCATCGAGAAGACCATCAACAAACAACTGACCAATTTCCTTGAAGACAACAACCTACTCAACCCCTCCCAGTCCTGATTCCGATCCAACCACAGCACAGAAACCGCCCTCATCTCAGTCACGGACGACATCAGAACTCTGATGGGCAACGGAGAAACAGTCTCCCTCATCTTCCTCGACCTCTCGGCTGCCTTCGACACCGTCTGCCACCGAACCCTAATATCCCGCCTCCACTCCACCGGTATCGAAGGACAGGCCCTGGACTGGATCACTTCTTTCCTCTCTAACTGCTCCCAAAGAGTCTACCTCCCTCCGTTCCGCTCAGGCCCCACCGAGATCATCTGCGGCGTCCCACAAGGCTGCTCGCTCAGCCTGACTCTTTTCAATGTCTACATGAGCCCCCTCGCCGACATCATACGCAAACACAACATCAATATCACCTCCTACGCCGACGACACTCAGCTGATACTTTCCCTCACCAAGGACCCCACCAGCGCCAAGGCCAACCTGCAAGATGGAATGAAAGACGTCGCAGAATGGATGAAACTCAGCCGTCTGAAACTGAACTCAGACAAAACAGAAGTCCTCCTCCTCGGAAACACCCCGTCAGCCTGAGACAACTCTTGGTGGCCCACGGCCCTTGGCACCTCACCAACCCCCTCAGACCACGCACGCAACCTCGGATTCATCCTGGACCCACTTCTCACCATGACCAAACAAGTCAAAGCTGTATCATCTTCCTGCTTCCTCACTCTCCTCATGCTCCGAAAGATCTTCCGCTGGATCCCCGCAGGCACCAGAAAAACTGTGACCCACGCCCTCGTCACAAGCCGCCTGGACTACAGAAACACCCTATACGCAGGAACCACCGCTAAACTCCAGAAACGTCTTCAGCGAATACAAAACACCTCCGCCCGCCTCGTCCTCGACATACCCCGCAACAGCCACATCTCCGCCCACCTGAGACACCTGCACTGGCTCCCCGTCAACAAAAGGATCACCTTCCGGCTCCTCACCCACGCACACAAAGCCCTCCACAACAAGGGACCCGAATACCTCAACCGCCGCCTCAGTTTCTACACGCCCACCCGTCAACTTCGCTCTGCCAACCTCGCACTCGCCGCCGTCCCTCGCATCTGCCGCACCACGGCAAGTGGGAAATGTTACGACTCGGTCGTCCCATTTCCAGGGGGCGCTGTAAGGGGACTGTCAGAAGCCTGGGAATCACCTTGAACACCTACCTAGAGTCCCTTGCTGACTCCTGTTTGTTTCACTTTTCACCATGGTACACTAGTGTAGGACTACATTTGCTTCTTGGGACTGCAAATCCCATAATGCACAGCTTGGTAGTCAGGAAAACCCGGATTCTGTTTCCCATTGTTTTCAATGGGAGAAATCCAGTTGCTCCTTTTCACTGGATCCTCTCCTCCAGGACTTGCAAGTGTCCGAAACCACACACACCTGAAACCACTCCTGTGCAGCCCAGCTTGGAACTGCTTATAAGCAGCCATTTCCTCAAGCTCCCCGTCGTGCATCGGACTTCAATTCCTTTGTGTTACAGACCCCTTGTCGGATGGTGTTCCAGTTTTGTTCCTGTTCTGTTCCAGCCTGATCCTGTTTCCTGTTTCTCTGCCCTGCTCCTGATTGTTCCAGCCAGAGCCTGCTCCCTATCTCTTAGCCTTGTACCTGTTTGTTTCTTCCAGAGCCTGCTCCCTGTTTCTCTGCCCTGCTCCTGCCTTGTTTCAGCCTGAACCTTCTCTCTGTTTCCCAGTCCTGTTTACTGCTCATTTCCTACTCCCTGTATTCCAGTCCTGTCCTTGCCTGTTCCAGCCAGAGCCTGTTCTCAGTTTCCCAGTCCTGTCTCTGTCTGTCCCAGACAGAAGTTTGCGCCCTGTTTTCAAGTCCTAGTCCCGCCTTTGCTTCAGCCTGAGCCTGTTCCTAGTTCTTGCCTCTGCCTCTTTGTTTGTTCCCTTCTGTTTCTGTTTCTTCTTGGTTCTTTGTGTCTGGTAAGTGTTCTATCAGTCTTCTCCAGTGTTATACGTTGTATTTCGTGCCTAACAGTGACAGTGTGCTATTGCTGTTTTCTCAGGAATCGCCACTGTGTTTCGAGCTGGACCCACAAGAGCGTGTCCTGTGTATGTAAGTACTATCCTTGTTTGTGCTCTAGGGTCCAGAGACAGAATCACTTCTGCTGCCTCCTTTCTATGGGGCTGGCAGGGTGACTATCTGTAAGAGCAAACTGCACAGAGGCATTGAGATTCCCTGTCACTGTGGGAGGTTCTGCGCCTTACTCTGTGTACAACCCCAGCGTATTTGTCCACTGGTAATCTGTTTCCTGTTTGTTCGCACAAGGGTTGCTCTGCTTTTACTTTCCTGTTTCCTGTGCCTATCCATAGCTGTCCTTTCCGTGTATGCCTTTAGCTGCTCCTCTGCCCCAGTGTACTACCTCTTTAGGATATTCGGTGACCTCAAGGGGTGTCCCAACCAAAGTCCTGATCAGACCCGCCCGAAACCGTGACAGGAAATCCTTCTCTTACCTGACGGCCAAGACATGGAACTCCCTCCCTGCCAACCTCAGGACCACCCAGGACCACACTGCATTCAGGAGGCAGCTCAAAACCTGGCTCTTCGAGCAGCAGTAACCCCCCTCCCCTAGCGCCTTGAGACCCTCACGGGTGAGTAGCACGCTTTATAAATGTTTTTGATTTGATTTGATTTGATTTAACCCATCATACAGGGACAGGCTACGCCCAGAGCCTGCCCTACAGAGCTCCCTCTGGTGAGTCTTAGAGGCCCATATGCGCACAGCGCCCTCTAGTGTCCCAGTGCAGGCACAGTAAGGCGTACCCCATCAGTTAGGGACAGGCCAGCTCCAGAGCCTGCCCTACAGCGCGCCCTCTGGTGTGTGCTAGAGGCTCCTGTGGGCACAGCGCCCTTTAGTGTCCCAGTGCAGGCACAGTAAGGAGTAACCATCAGTCAGGGACAGGCCAGCTCCAGAGCCTGCCCTACAGAGCGCCCTCTGGTGCGTGCTAAAGACTCATGTGGGCACAGCGCCCTCTAGTGTCCAAGTGCAGGCACTGTAAGGCGTTCCCCATCAGTCAGGGACAGGCCAGCTCCAGAGCCTGCCCTACAGCGCGCCCTCTGGTGTGTGCTAGAGGTTCCTGTGGGCACAGCGCCCTCTAGTGTCCCAGTGCAGGCACAGTAAGGAGTAACCATCAGTCAGGGACAGGCCAGCTCCAGAGCCTGCCCTACAGAGCGCCCTCTGGTGTGTGCTAGAGGCTCCTGTGGGTACAGCGCCCTCTGGAGTCCCAGTGCAGGCATTGTAAGGAGTAACCATCAGTCAGGGACAGGCACCCCCAGAGCCTTCCCTTACTGGGCACCCTCTGGTGTGTGCTAGAGGCTCCTGTGGGCACAGCGCCCTCTAGTGTCCCAGTGCAGGCACAGCAAGGAGTAACCATCAGTCTGGGACAGGCCAGCTCCAGAGCCTTCCCTTACAGAGCGCCCTCTGGTGTGTGCTAGAGGTTCCTGTGGGGACAGTGCCCTCTAGTGTCCCAGTGCAGGCACAGCAAGGAGTAACCATCAGTCAGGGACAGGCCAGCTCCAGAGCCTGCCCTACAGAGCGCCCTCTGGTGTGTACTAGAGGCTCCTGTGGGTACAGCGCCCTCTGGAGTCCCAGTGCAGGCATTGTAAGGAGTAACCATCAGTCAGGGACAGGCCAGCTCCAGAGCCTGCCCTACAGAGTGCCCTCTGGTGCGTGCTAGAGACTCATGTGGACACAGCGCCCTCTAGTGTCCCAGTGCAGGCACTGTAAGGCGTTCCCCATCAGTCAGGGATAGGCACCCCCAGAGCCTGCTCTACAGAGCACCCTCTGGTGTGTGCTAGAGGTTCCTGTGGGTACAGCGCCCTCTGGAGTCCCAGTCCAGGCACAGCAAGGAGTAACCATCAGTCAGGGACAGGCCAGCTCCAGAGCCTGCCCTACAGAGCGCCCTCTGGTGCGTGCTAAAGACTCATGTGGGCACAGCGCCCTCTAGTGTCCAAGTGCAGGCATTGTAAGGAGTAACCATCAGTCAAGGACAGGCCAGCTCCAGAGCCTGCCCTACAGAGCGCCCTCTGGTGCGTGCTAGAGACTCATGTGGACACAGCGCCCTCTAGTGTCCCAGTGCAGGCACTGTAAGGCGTTCCCCATCAGTCAGGGATAGGCACCCCCAGAGCCTGCCCTACAGAGCGCCCTCTGGTGTGTGCTAGAGGTTCCTGTGGCGATAGCGCCCTCTAGTGTCCCAGTGCAGGCACTGTAAGGAGTAACCATCAGTCAGGGACAGGCCAGCTCCAGAGCCTGCCCTACAGAGCGCCCTCTGGTGTGTGCTAGAGGCTCCTGTGGGCACAGCGCTCTCTAGTGTCCCAGTGCAGGCACTGTAAGGAGTAACCATCAGTCAGGGACAGGCCAGCTCCAGAGCCTGCCCTACAGAGCACCCTCTGGTGTGTGCTAGAGGTTCCTGTGGGCACAGCGTCCTCTAGTGTCCCAGTGCAGGCACTGCAAGGAGTAACCATCAGTCAGGGACAGGCCAGCTCCAGAGCCTGCCCTACAGAGCGCCCTCTGGTGTGTGGTAGAGGTTCCTGTGGGTACAGCGCCCTCTAGTGTCCCAGTGCAGGCACTATAAGGAGTAACCATCAGCCAGGGACAGGCCAGCTCCAGAGCCTGCCCTACAGAGCGCCCTCTGGTGCGTGCTAAAGACTCATGTGGGCACAGCGCCCTCTAGTGTCCAAGTGCAGGCACTGTAAGGCGTTCCCCATCAGTCAGGGACAGGCCAGCTCCAGAGCCTGCCCTACAGAGCGCCCTCTGGTGTGTGCTGGAGGTTCCTGTGGGTACAGCGCTCTCTAGTGTCCCAGTGCAGGCACTGCAAGGAGTAACCATCAGTCAGGGACAGGCCAGCTCCAGAGCCTGCCCTACAGAGCACCCTCTGGTGTGTGCTAGAGGTTCCTGTGGGTACAGCGCCCTCTAGTGTCCCAGTGCAGGCACTGTAAGGAGTAACCATCAGTCAGGGACAGGCCAGCTCCAGAGCCTGCCCTACAGAGCGCCCTCTGGTGCGTGCTAAAGACTCATGTGGGCACAGCGCCCTCTAGTGTCCAAGTGCAGGCACTGTAAGGCGTTCCCCATCAGTCAGGGACAGGCCAGCTCCAGAGCCTGCCCTACAGAGCGCCCTCTGGTGTGTGCTAGAGGTTCCAGTGGGCACAGCGCCCTCTAGTGTCCCAGTGCAGGCACAGTAAGGAGTAACCATCAGTCAGGGACAGGCCAGCTCCAGAGCCTGCCCTACAGAGCGCCCTCTGGTGTGTGCTAGAGGTTCCTGTGGGTACAGCGCCCTCTAGTGTCCCAGTGCAGGCACAGCAAGGAGTAACCATCAGTCAGGGACAGGCCAGCTCCAGAGCCTGCCCTACAGAGCGCCCTCTGGTGTGTGCTAGAGGTTCCTGTGGGCACAGCGCCCTCTGGAGTCCCAGTGCAGGCCCTGCTTGAATGAAGGCTGGTGAATGGCCGGGCAGTGCTGCGGACTGGACAGACCGGACTCCATTTGAAAGTTATTTTACCTCTCAGACAAATCCCACAGAAGCAGCAATCCCCGAGCAGGCTCTGCAGGTGCCGAGGGGCCGTGCTTCATTTGTAAATAAAGAGGTGCCGGTGCCCAAACCTCTCCTCTTAAGCACGCGGCTGCTGCAATTAAATGTGTGAGCACGGAATACTGAGGCGGCGTAATCCTGAAGCCATCTCAATCAAGTTACAGCCACTCCCTGCCCTTTCAGCTCACTCTTGCAGCTTTCTGCTTTCTCTCTATGTGACGCTTTTTCATTCTTCTCCTCCTCCGTCTTACCCAAACGTGTCTTTTGCTCGCAGTAAATGCCTGAGGCAGAAGGGTAGTGATTCTTGGGTGAGCTGCCGAGCGCTGCAGGTGCGGGGCCAGGTTCTAGGTCAGAGTCTAGAACCCCAGAGGCGGATGCTCTTTTAGTTAATACATATTGGTCTCCTGACCTCTGCTTGTTGGTCACGTGGGCACATCACGGGGGGTGGGGATGGGGGGGAGGTGGCACAGACAGGGTAGGACCCGCTTCCTCCTCGTCTCACGGGAGGGTGGGCCGGCGGGTGCATTACATGGGCAGCTTCACACTCTTACAGACCCACCTGCAGGAAGACGTTTGTGCCCTCCACACCCTTTCCTGCCCACGCAGGGACTGGGAGCTCGGGCTTCAAGGCACTCGAGCTCCTAAGAGTTACTGTAATCCAGACACTGAGAACTCTGTCTTCGAGGCACTCAAACTGCTAGGAGTTACATTAATCCAGATACTGGGAGCTCAGGCTTCGAGGCACTCGAGCTCCTAAGAGTTGCTGTAATCCAGGCACTGGGAACTCTGGCTTTGAGGAACTCGAGCTACTAGGAGTTACATTAATCCAGACACTGGGAGCTCGGACTTCAAGGCACTCGAGCTCCTAAGAGTTACTGTAATCCAGACACACGTGATACTAGAGCTGAGAAGGACAGAGCGTGGTGTCTGTGGCAGGGACTGGGAGCTCGGGCTTCGAGGCACTCAAACTGCTGAGAGTTACTGTAGGAAAGTACCATCTTGCCAGGTATGTTACCCCCATATTTCACTGTATATATGTTGTTTTAGTGTATGTGTCACTGGGACCTTGCCAGCCAGGGCCCCAGTGCTCATAAGTGTGCCCTGTATGTGTTCCCTGTGTGATGACTGTCTCACTGAGGCTCTGCTAACCAGAACCTCAGTGGTTATGCTCTCTCTGCTTTCCTAATTGTCACTAACAGGCTAGTGACCAATTTCACCAATTCACATTGGCATACTGGAACACTCTTATAATTCCCTAGTATATGGTACTGAGGTACCCAGGGTATTGGGGTTCCAGGAGATCCCTATGGGCTGCAGCATTTCTTTTGCCACCCATAGGGAGCTCTGACAATTCTTATACAGGCCTGCCACTGCAGCCTGAGTGAAATAACGTCCACGTTATTTCACAGCCATTTACCACTGCACTTAAGTAACTTATAAGTCACCTATATGTCTAACCTTTACCTGGTAAAGGTTGGGTGCTAAGTTACTTAGTGTGTGGACAGCCTGGCACTAGCCAAGGTGCCCCCACATCATTCAGGGCAAATTCCCCAGACTTTGTGAGTGCGAGGACACCATTACACGCGTGCACTGTACATAGGTCACTACCTATGTACAGCATCACAATGGTAACTCCGAACATGGCCATGTAACATGTATAAGATCATGGAATTGTCATCCCAATGCCATTCTGGCATTGGGGGGACAATTCCATGATCCCCCGGGTCTCTAGCACAGAACCCGGGTACTGCCAAACTGCCTTTCCGAGGTCTCCACTGCATCTGCTGCTGCTGCCAACCCCTCAGACAGGTTTCTGTCCTCCTGGGGTCCAGGCAGCCCTGGCCCAGGAAGGCAGAACAAAGGACTTCCTCTGAGAGAGGGTGGAACACCCTCTCCCTTTGGAAATAGGTGTGAAGGCTGGGGAGGAGTAGCCTCCCCCAGCCTCTGGAAATGCTTTGATGGGCACAGATGGTGCCCATCTCTGCATAAGCCAGTCTACGCCGGTTCAGGGATCCCCCAGACCTGCTCTGGCGCGAAACTGGACAAAGGAAAGGGGAGTGATCACTCTCCTGCACCTCCCAGGGGAGGTGCCCAGAGCTCCTAGAGTGTGTTCCAGACCTCTGCCATCTTGGAAACAGAGGTGTCTGTGGCACACTGGACTGCTCTGAGTGGCCAGTGCCAGCAGGTGACGTCAAAGGCTCCTTCTGATAGGCTCTTACATCTCTTGGTAGCCAATCCTCCTTCCTAGGTAGCCAAACCTCTTTTTCTGGCTATTTAGGGTCTCTGCTTTGGGGATCTCATCAGATAACGAATGCAAGAGCTCATCAGAGTTCCTCTGCATCTCCCTCTTCACCTTATGCCAAAGGATCGATTGCTGGCTTCTCAGGACGCCTGCAAAACCACAACAAAGTAGCAAGACGACTACTAGCAACCTTGTATCGCTTCATCCTGCTGGCTTTCTCGACTGTTTCCAGGTGGTGCATGCTCTGGGGGTAGCCTGCCTCCTCTCTGCACCAGGAGCTCTGAAGAAATCTCCCGTGGGTCGACGGAATCTTCCCGCTGCAACCGCAGGCAACAAAAGAATGCATCACTGGTCCTCTGGGTCCCCTCTCAGCACGACGAGCGTGGTCCCTGGAACTCAGCAACTCTGTCCAGTTGACTCCCACAGTCCAGTGACTCTTCAGTCCAAGTTTGGTGGAGGTATGTCCTTGCCTCCCCACGCTAGACTGCATTGCTGGGTACTGCGTGATTTGCAGCTGCGCCGTCTCCTGTGCACTCTTCCAGGACTTCCTTCATGCACAGCCAAGCCTGGGTCCCCGACACTCTAACCTGCAGTGCACAACCTTCTGAGTTGACCTCCGGCGTCGTGTGACTCCCTTTTGTGACTTCGGGTGGACTCCGGTTCTTCTAAGTGCCTGTTCAGGTACTTCTGCAGGTGCTGCCTGCTTCTGTGAGGGCTCCCTAAGTTGCTGGGCGCCCCCTCTGTGTCCTCATCCAAGTGGCGACATTCTGGTCCCTCTTGGGCCACAGCAGCACCCAAAAACCCTAACCGCGACCCTTGCAGCTAGCAAGGCTTGTTTGCGGTCTTTCTGCGTGAGAACACCTCTGCAAGCTTCTTCACGACGTGGGACATCCTTCCTCCAAAGGGGAAGTTCCTAGTCCTCTTCTTTCTGGCAGAACTCCAAGCTTCTCCTAACCAGTGGCAGCTTCCTTGCACCCTCAGCTGGCATTTCCTGGTTCCTGCCCACTCTCGACACTGTCGCGACTCTTGGACTTGGTCCCCTTTTCTTACAGGTACTCAGGTCCGGAAATCCACTGTTGTTGCATTGCTGGTGTTTGTTCTTCCTGCAGAAACCCCCTATCACGACTTCTGTGCTCTCTGGGGGTAGTAGGTGTGCTTTTCACCTACCTTTCAGGGTCTTGGGGTGGGCTATTTTTCTAACCCTCACTGTTTTCTTACAGTCCCAGCGACCCTCTACAAGCTCACATAGGTTTGGGGTCCGTTCGTGGTTCGCATTCCACTTTTGGAGTATATGGTTTGTGTTGCCCCTATACCTATGTGCTCATATTGCAATCTACTGTAACTTTACATTGCTTGCATTACTTCCTTTTGCTATTACCTGCATAATTTTGGTTTGTGTACATATATCTTGCGTATATATCTTATCCTCATACTGAGGGTACTCACTGAGATACTTTTGGCATATTGTCATAAAAATAAAGTACCTTTATTTTTAGTACTTCTGTGTATTGTGTTTTCTTATGATATTGTGCATATGACACCAGTGGTATAGTAGGAGCTTTACATGTCTCCTAGTTCAGCCTCAGCTGCTCTGCTATAGCTACCTTCTATCAGCCTAAGCTGCTAGAAACACCTCTTCTACACTAATAAGGGATAACTGGACCTGGCACAAGCTGTAAGTACCTCTGGTACCCACTACAAGCCAGGCCAGCCTCCTACATTGGTTGTGCAGCGGTGGGATAAGTACTTGTAACTACTTACCACTTTGTCATTGTGTACTTTTCATAAGAGAATAATATACAAAACAAGTTCAGTGTATGTACACCTAACGAAAAAGTTTTGCTTTTCTCCTCTTAAACTTTTAACAAAGTTCTGAAAAGTTTCTCTAAACTTCTAAAAGTTTCAAAAAGTTTGAAAAAGTTTTTTCTCTGTTCTTTAAAAAGTTCTGAAACTTTTTCTTTCTTCTCACTGTCTCTAAACCTTCCTTTATCATGTCTGATGTAGAGTCTGCTCTTAAAATGGTCAATACTACCTATGACAATTTGAATTACAAGAGCCTAAAGAGTCTCTGCTTAGATAGAGGTTTAGTGATAGGAAAGTACCCCACAAAAGAGTTTCTATATAGCATGCTTATTGTGAATGATGAGTCCCAAGCAGGCACTTCAAATGAGAAGTTAATAGATGGCTCCCATTCTGACTCAGGGGATATCCTTGAGGGAGGTGGGGAGGGTTCTGTCCAAAATCTGCCCCCTAGCAGACCACCTAGCAATGCTGGTAGTAATAGAAGCTCCCATCATAGTAGGGGTGTTTTTATTCCTGGAGGCCAGCTTGTTAGAGTCCAGTTAGTTAGGGACAGATCTCCCTCTATTGTTTCCAATTTATCTTCTGTGTCCAAGCATTCCCAACCCACCCACCATGAAGACAACATGTTAGAAAGGGAACTCAAAAAGTTGAGAGTGGAAGAGACCAGACTAAAGCTTAAACAGCAACAGCTGGCTCTAGATAGGGAATACCTAGTGTAGGAAAGTACCATCTTGCCTGGCATGTTACCCCCATTTTTCACTGTATATATGTTGTTTTAGTTGTATGTGTCACTGGGACCCTGTTCTCCAGGGCCCTAGTGCTCATAAGTGTGCCTGACTGTGTTACCTGTGTAGTGACTAACTGTCTCACTGAGGCTCTGCTAATCAGAACCTCAGTGGTTATGCTCTCTCATTTCTTTCAAATTGTCACTAACAGGCTAGTGACCAATTTTACCAATTTACATTGGCTTTCTGGAACACCCTTATAATTCCCTAGTATATGATACTGAGGTACCCAGGGTATTGGGGTTCCAGGAGATCCCTATGGGCTGCAGCATTTCTTTTGCCACCCATAGGGAGCTCTGACAATTCTTACACAGGCCTGCCACTGCAGCCCGAGTGAAATAACGTCCACGTTATTTCACAGCCATTTTACACTGCACTTAAGTAACTTATATGTCACCTATATGTCTAACCTTTACCTGGTAAAGGTTAGGTGCAAAGTTACTAAGTGTGAGGGCACCCTGGCACTAGCCAAGGTGCCCCCACATTGTTCAGAGCCAATTCCCTGAACTTTGTGAGTGCGGGGACACCATTACACGCGTGCACTACATATAGGTCACTACCTATATG
The DNA here is from genome assembly GCF_031143425.1 of Pleurodeles waltl. Taxonomy (NCBI): domain Eukaryota; kingdom Metazoa; phylum Chordata; class Amphibia; order Caudata; family Salamandridae; genus Pleurodeles; species Pleurodeles waltl. The sequence goes on along the minus strand of NC_090445.1, from coordinate 1,720,854,071 downwards.
TAGCTTCACAATGGTAACTCCGAATATGGCCATGTAACATGTCTAAGATCATGGAATGGCCCCCTCTATGCCATCCTGGCATTATTGGGACAATTCCATGATCCCAGTGGTCTGTAGCACAGACCCTGGTACTGCCAAACTGCCTTTCCTGGGGTTTCACTGCAGCGGCTGCTGCTGCCAACCCCTCAGACAGGTTTCTGCCCTCCTGGGGTCAAGCCAGGCTTGTCCCAGGATGGCAGAACAAAGGACTTCCTCTGAGAGAGGGTGTTACACCCTCTCCCTTTGGAAAATGGTGTGAAGGCAGGGGAGGAGTAGCCTCCCCCAGCCTCTGGAAATGCTTTCTTGGGCACAGATGTGCCCAATTCTGCATAAGCCAGTCTACACCGGTTCAGGGACCCCTTAGCCCCTGCTCTGGCGCGAAACTGGACAAAGGAAAGGGGAGTGACCACTCCCCTGACCTGCACCTCCCCTGGGAGGTGTCCAGAGCTCCTCCAGTGTGCTCCAGACCTCTGCCATCTTGGAAACAGAGGTGCTGCTGGCACACTGGACTGCTCTGAGTGGCCAGTGCCACCAGGTGACGTCAGAGACTCCTTGTGATAGGCTCCTTCAGGTGTTAGTAGCCTCTCCTCTCTCCTAGGTAGCCAAACCCTCTTTTCTGGCTATTTAGGGTCTCTGTCTCTGGGGAAACTTTAGATAACGAATGCAAGAGCTCATCCAAGTTCCTCTGCATCTCTCTCTTCACCTTCTGATAAGGAATCGACTGCTGACCGCGCTGGAAGCCTGCAAACCTGCAACATAGTAGCAAAGACGACTACTGCAACTCTGTAACGCTGATCCTGCCGCCTTCTTGACTGTTTTCCTGCTTGTGCATGCTGTTGGGGTAGCCTGCCTCCTCTCTGCACCAGAAGCTCTGAAGAAATCTCCCGTGGGTCGACTGAATCTTCCCCCTGCAACCGCAGGCACCAAAAAGCTGCATTACCGGTCCCTTGGGTCTCCTCTCAGCATGACGAGCGAGGTCCCTTGAATCCAGCAACTCTGTCCAAGTGACTGCCACAGTCCAGTGACTCTTCAGTCCAAGTTTGGTGGAGGTAAGTCCTTGCCTCCCCACTCCAGACTGCATTGTTGGTAACCGCGACTTTTGCAACTTCTCCGGCCCCTGTGCACTTCCGGCGGAAATCCTTTGTGCACAGCCAAGCCTGGGTCCACGGCACTCTAACCTGCATTGCACGACTTTCTAAGTTGGTCTCCGGCGACGTGGGACTCCTTTGTGCAACTTCGGCGAGCACCGTTTCACGCATCCTTGTAGTGCCTGTTTCTGGCACTTCTCCGGGTGCTACCTGCTTCAGAGAGGGCTCCTTGTCTTGCTCGATGTCCCCTCTTTCTGCTGGTCCAATTTGCGACCTCCTGGTCCCTCCTGGGCCTCAGCAGCGTCCAAAAACGCTAACCGCACGATTTGCAGCTAGCAAGGCTTGTTGGCGTTCTTTTGGCGGGAAAACACTTTTGCACGACTCTCCAAGGCGAGTGGGATCCGTCCACCAAAGGGGAAGTCTCTAGCCCTTTTCGTTCCTGCAGAAACTGCAGCTTCTTCTGTCCAGTCGAAGCTTCTTTGCACCCGCGGCTGGCATTTCCTGGGCATCTGCCCATCTCCGACTTGCTTGTGACTTTTGGACTTGGTCCCCTTGTTCCACAGGTACCCTAGATTGGAAATCCACAGTTGTTGCATTGTTGGTTTGTGTCTTTCCTGCATTATTCCTCTATTACGACTTCTTTGTCTTTTGGGGAACTTCAGTGCACTTTGCACTCACTTTTCAGGGTCTTGGGGAGGGCTAATTTTCTAACTCTCACTATTTTCTAATAGTCCCAGCGACCCTCTACAAGGTCACATAGGTTTGGGGTCCATTCGTGGTTCGCATTCCACTTTTGGAGTATATGGTTTGCGTTGCCCCTATCCCTATGTGTCTCCATTGCATCCTATTGTAACTATACATTGTTTGCACTGTTTTCTAAGACTATACTGCATATTTTTAGTACTGTGTACATATAACTTGTGTATATTTGCTATCCTCACTCTGAGGGTACACTCTGAGATACTGTGACATATTGTCATAAAAATAAAGTACCTTTATTTTTAGTATAACTGTGTATTGTGTTTTCTTATGGTATTGTGCAAGTGACACTTGTGGTACTGTAGTAGCTTCACAAGTCTCCTAGTTCAGCCTAAGCTGCTCTGCTAAGCTACCATTATCTATCAGCCTAAGCTGCTAGACACCCTATACACTAATAAGGGATACCTGGGCCTGGTGCATGGTGTAAGTACCCCTTGGTACTCACTACAAGCCAGTCCAGCCTCCTACATTGGTTGTGCAGTGGTGGGATAAGTGCTTGAGACTACTTACCACTCTTGTCATTGTACTTTTCATAAGAGAAAAATATACAAAACAAGTTCAGTTTGTGTACACATAGCTAAAAAGTTTTGCATTTCTTCTTTTCACTGTTTTCTAAGTGCTGAAAAGTACTTCTAAACTTTCAAAAAGTTCTTAAAAGTTAAAAAAAGTTTTTTTTCTGTCTTTCCAAAAAGTTCTGAAAACTTTTTTTTCTTTTTCTATCACTTTAACTCTCTCTAAAAATGTCTGGCACAGGCCAAAATGTTGATCTGTCCAAACTTGCATATGACAACCTTAGCTGGAAAAGAGCAAGGAGTCTCTGTGTAGAGAGAGGTTTGAGTGTAGGGAAGAATCCTTCCTTAGAACTGTTAATTAACATGCTAAGAGAACAGGATAAGGCCATAAGTGCCCCCTCTGTTGAAAAAGTAGCTAATGGTTCTCAATCTGATCCAGGGACTTCCCCAGGAAAAGGTCCAGGAAAGAAACTTCCCAGCCTGCCCATTACTAGACAGTCTAGCATAGTTGGTACTGAGGTGGAGTCACAGCATCCAGATGATGTGCTCTCACATTACACTGTCAGCCAAGCTGTTAGGGTGGCTTCTGTAAGGGACAGGTCTCCTTCTGTTCATTCCCATCACACCTCTGTATCTAAGAATGTCCCTCCCACCAACCCTGATGACAGAATGTTAGAGAGGGAACTCAATAAGTTGAGGGTGGAACAAACCAGACTGAAGCTTAAAAAGCAACAGCTGGATTTGGATAGACAGTCTTTTGAATTAGAGAAGGAAAGACAGAAGTTGGGTTTGGAAACCCATGGTGGCAGCAGCAGTATTCCCCATAGTCATCCTGTAAAAGAGCATGATTCCAGGAATCTGCACAAGATAGTTCCCCCTTACAAGGACGGGGATGACATTAACAAGTGGTTTGCTGCACTTGAGAGGGCCTGTGTTGTACAGGATGTCCCTCAAAGGCAGTGGGCTGCTATCCTATGGCTATCATTTAGTGGAAAAGGTAGGGATAGGCTCCTTACTGTGAAAGAAAGTGATGCCAATAATTTCCAAGTTCTTAAGAATGCACTCCTGGACGGTTATGGCTTAACCACTGAACAATACAGGATAAAGTTCAGAGAGACCAAAAAGGAGTCTTCACAAGACTGGGTTGATTTCATTGACCATTCAGTGAAGGCCTTGGAGGGGTGGTTACATGGCAGTAAAGTTACTGATTATGACAGCCTGTGTAACTTGATCCTGAGAGAGCATATTCTTAATAATTGTGTGTCTGATTTGTTGCACCAGTACTTGGTGGACTCTGATCTGACCTCTCCCCAAGAATTGGGAAAGAAGGCAGACAAATGGGTCAGAACAAGAGTGAACAGAAAAGTTCATACAGGGGGTGACAAAGATGGCAACAAAAAGAAGGATGGTAAGTCTTCAGACAAGGGTGGGGACAAATCTAAAAATGAGTCTTCATCATGCCCACAAAAACACTCTGGTGGGGGTGGTGGGTCCAAATCCTCCTTTAATCAGAACAAGGAAAATAAACCATGGTGCTATTTATGTAAGATAAAAGGCCATTGGTCAACTGATTCCAGTTGTCCAAAGAAAGGCACCAATGCTCCTACCACTACAACCCCTACTGCTACACCTAGTGTCCCTACTAATAGCAGTGGTGGTGGGAGCAAACCTACTAATAGCCAATCCAAGGGAGTAGCTGGGCTCACTTTTGGTAATTTAGTTGGGGTTGGCCTTGTTAGGGAGGCCACAGAGGCTGTGTTAGTCTCTGAGGGGGCTATTGATTTAGCCACCTTAGCTGCTTGTCCCCTTAATGTGGATAAGTACAGGCAGCTACCCCTAATAAATGGTGTTGAGGTTCAGGCCTTCAGGGACACTGGTGCCAGTGTGACTATGGTCATAGAGAAACTGGTCTACCCTGAACAACACCTACTTGGTCACCAGTACCAAGTAACTGATGCTCACAACAACACACTTAGCCACCCCATGGCTGTTGTTAATCTCAACTGGGGGGGGGTTACTGGTCCAAAGAAAGTTGTGGTAGCCTCAGATTTACCTGTAGACTGTCTACTAGGGAATGATTTGGAGACATCAGCTTGGTCAGATGTGGAGTTGGAGGCCCATGCAGCAATGCTGGGCATTCCAGGGCATATTTTTGCTTTGACAAGGGCTCAGGCCAAAAAGCAAAAAGGACAGGGAAGCTTGGATCCTGGAACAATGGACCAAGTGCTCCCTAAAGCTAGGGCTAGTAGAAGCAAACCACTTCCTACTATCCCTCCCTCTACAGTGGATTCTACTTCTGAGGAAGAAGAATTCCCTCCCTGTGCAGAACCTACACCAGAGGAGCTTGAAGCAGACACTGCTGAGCTTTTGGGTGAAGGGGGGCCTGCAAGAGAGGAGCTGAGTGTGGCACAGCAAACCTGTCCCACATTAGAGGGTCTCAGACAGCAAGCTGTCAAACAGGCTAATGGGGATGTCAGTGACTCTCACAGAGTTTACTGGGAGGACAACCTCTTGTACACTGAGCATAGGGATCCTAAACCTGGAGCTGCCAGGAGATTAGTGATTCCTCAGGAGTACAGAAAGTTCCACCTAACACTGGCACATGACATTCCCCTAGCTGGACATCTAGGACAAATGAAAACTTGGGACAGGCTTGTTCCCCTGTTTCATTGGCCTAGGATGTCTGAGGACACAAAAGAGTTTTGTAAGTCCTGTGAAACCTGTCAAGCCAGTGGCAAGACAGGTGGAACTCCAAAGGCACCCCTTATTCCACTGCCTGTGGTTGGGGTCCCCTTTGAAAGGGTAGGGGTTGACATAGTTGGCCCCCTTGACCCTCCTACTGCTTCAGGCAATAGATTCATCTTGGTGGTAGTGGACCATGCCACAAGATACCCTGAAGCTATTCCTTTAAGGACCACTACAGCTCCTGCAGTGGCAAAGGCCCTCCTGGGAATATTTTCCAGGGTGGGCTTCCCAAAGGAAGTAGTATCAGACAGAGGAAGCAATTTCATGTCTGCATACTTAAAGGCCATGTGGAAGGAGTGTGGGGTAACGTACAAGTTCACCACACCCTATCATCCACAAACAAATGGACTGGTTGAGAGATTTAACAAAACTCTCAAAGGCATGATTATGGGTCTCCCTGAAAAACTCCGCAGGAGATGGGATATCCTTCTACCATGCCTCCTTTTTGCCTACAGGGAGGTACCCCAGAAAGGAGTGGGCTTCAGCCCCTTTGAACTTCTTTTTGGACACCCTGTTAGGGGTCCACTCACACTTGTTAAGGAGGGTTGGGAACAACCTTTAAAAGCTCCTAAGCAGGATATTGTGGATTATGTACTTGGCCTCAGATCAAGGATGGCTGAGTATATGAAAAAGGCCAGTAAAAACCTTCAGGCCAGCCAAGAGCTCCAGAAGCAATGGCATGATCAGAAGGCTGTTTTGGTTCAGTACCAACCAGGGCAGAAAGTGTGGGTCTTGGAGCCTGTGGCCCCAAGAGCACTCCAAGATAAATGGAGTGGACCCCACACAATTGTTGAGAAAAAGGGTGAAGTCCCCTATTTGGTTGACTTAGGCACTGCAAGGAGTCCCCTTAGGGTACTCCATGTAAACCGCCTGAAACCCTACTATGACAGGGCTGATCTCACCCTGCTCATGGCAACTGATGAGGGACAGGAAGAAGACAGTGATCCTCTACCTGATCTCTTCTCTTCCACAGAACAAGATGCTCTTGTGGAAGGTGTAGTTTTGGCTGATTGTCTTACTGCTGAGCAGAAAGACAATTGCATAAATCTCCTGGGTCAGTTTTCTGAACTCTTCTCTACTGTGCCAGGTACCACTTCTTGGTGTGAGCACACTATAGATACTGGAGACAGCTTGCCTGTCAAAAGTAAGATCTATAGGCAGCCTGACCATGTCAGGGACTGCATAAAGCAAGAAGTCCAGAAAATGTTAGAGCTAGGAGTGGTTGAGCACTCTGAAAGTCCATGGGCTTCTCCTGTGGTACTTGTACCAAAACCCCATTCCAAAGATGGAAAGAAGGAAATGCGGTTTTGTGTCGACTATAGAGGTCTCAACCTTGTAACCAAAACTGATGCTCACCCTATACCCAGGGCAGATGAGCTCATAGATACACTGGCATCTGCCAAGTATCTAAGCACTTTTGATTTGACTGCAGGGTATTGGCAGATCAAATTGTCAGAATATTCTAAACCTAAGACTGCATTTTCAACCATTGGAGGACATTACCAGTTTACTGTAATGCCTTTTGGTTTGAAGAATGCACCTGCCACTTTTCAGAGGTTGGTGAACACAGTCCTGCAAGGGCTGGAAGCTTTCAGTGCAGCATATCTGGACGATATAGCTGTCTTTAGCTCCAGCTGGGATGATCACCTGGTCCACCTATGGAAAGTTTTGGAGGCCCTGCAAAAGGCAGGCCTCACTATCAAGGCTTCAAAGTGCCAGATAGGGCAGGGTAAGGTGGTTTATCTGGGACACCTTGTTGGTGGGGAACAGATTGCACCACTACAGGGTAAAATCCAAACAATTGTTGATTGGGTTCCCCCTACCACACAGACTCAGGTGAGAGCCTTCCTAGGCCTCACTGGGTATTACAGGAGGTTCATTAAGAACTATGGCTCCATTGCAGCCCCTCTTAATGACCTCACTTCAAAAAAGATGCCTAAAAAGGTATTATGGACAGCAAACTGTCAGAAAGCTTTTGAGGAGCTGAAGCAGGCCATGTGCTCTGCACCTGTCCTGAAAAGCCCTTGTTACTCTAAAAAATTCTATGTCCAAACTGATGCATCTGAATTAGGAGTAGGGGCAGTCCTATCACAACTCAATTCTGAGGGCCAGGATCAACCTGTTGCTTTTATTAGTAGGAGGTTGACCCCTAGAGAAAAGCGCTGGTCTGCCATAGAGAGGGAGGCCTTTGCTGTGGTCTGGGCACTGAAGAAGTTGAGGCCATACCTGTTTGGCACTCACTTCATTGTTCAGACAGACCACAAACCTCTACTTTGGCTAAAACAAATGAAAGGTGAAAATCCTAAATTGTTGAGGTGGTCCATATCCCTACAGGGAATGGACTATACAGTGGAACATAGACCTGGGAGTAGCCACTCCAATGCAGATGGACTCTCCAGATATTTCCACTTAGACAATGAAGACTCATCAGGTAATGGCTAGTCTTATTGTCCTTCGTTTGGGGGGGGGGTTGTGTAGGAAAGTACCATCTTGCCTGGCATGTTACCCCCATTTTTCACTGTATATATGTTGTTTTAGTTGTATGTGTCACTGGGACCCTGTTCTCCAGGGCCCCAGTGCTCATAAGTGTGCCTGACTGTGTTACCTGTGTAGTGACTATCTGTCTCACTGAGGCTCTGCTAATCAGAACCTCAGTGGTTATGCTCTCTCATTTCTTTCAAATTGTCACTAACAGGCTAGTGACCAATTTTACCAATTTACATTGGCTTTCTGGAACACCCTTATAATTCCCTAGTATATGATACTGAGGTACCCAGGGTATTGGGGTTCCAGGAGATCCCTATGGGCTGCAGCATTTCTTTTGCCACCCATAGGGAGCTCTGACAATTCTTACACAGACCTGCCACTGCAGCCTGAGTGAAATAACGTCCACGTTATTTCACAGCCATTTTACACTGCACTTAAGTAACTTATAAGTCACCTATATGTCTAACCTTTACCTGGTAAAAGGTTAGGTGCAAAGTTACTAAGTGTGAGGGCACCCTGGCACTAGCCAAGGTGCCCCCACATTGTTCAGAGCCAATTCCCTGAACTTTATGAGTGCGGGGACACCATTACACGCGTGCACTACATATAGGTCACTACCTATATGTAGCTTCACAATGGTAACTCCGAATATGGCCATGTAACATGTCTAAGATCATGGAATGGCCCCCTCTATGCCATCCTGGCATTATTGGGACAATTCCATGATCCCAGTGGTCTGTAGCACAGACCCTGGTACTGCCAAACTGCCTTTCCTGGGGTTTCACTGCAGCTGCTGCTGCTGCCAACCCCTCAGACAGGTTTCTGCCCTCCTGGGGTCAAGCCAGGCTTGTCCCAGGATGGCAGAACAAAGGACTTCCTCTGAGAGAGGGTGTTACACCCTCTCCCTTTGGAGAATGGTGTGAAGGCAGGGGAGGAGTAGCCTCCCCCAGCCTCTGGAAATGCTTTCTTGGGCACAGATGTGCCCAATTCTGCATAAGCCAGTCTACACCGGTTCAGGGACCCCTTAGCCCCTGCTCTGGCGCGAAACTGGACAAAGGAAAGGGGAGTGACCACTCCCCTGACCTGCACCTCCCTTGGGAGGTGTCCAGAGCTCCTCCAGTGTGCTCCAGACCTCTGCCATCTTGGAAACAGAGGTGCTGCTGGCACACTGGACTGCTCTGAGTGGCCAGTGCCACCAGGTGACGTCAGAGACTCCTTGTGATAGGCTCCTTCAGGTGTTAGTAGCCTCTCCTCTCTCCTAGGTAGCCAAACCCTCTTTTCTGGCTATTTAGGGTCTCTGTCTCTGGGGAAACTTTAGATAACGAATGCAAGAGCTCATCCGAGTTTCTCTGCATCTCTCTCTTCACCTTCTGATAAGGAATCGACTGCTGACCGCGCTGGAAGCCTGCAAACCTGCAACATAGTAGCAAAGACGACTACTGCAACTCTGTAACGCTGATCCTGCCGCCTTCTCGACTGTTTTCCTGCTTGTGCATGCTGTGGGGGTAGCCTGCCTCCTCTCTGCACCAGAAGCTCCGAAGAAATCTCCTGTGGGTCAACGGAATCTTCCCCCTGCAACCGCAGGCACCAAAAAGCTGCATTACCGGTCCCTTGGGTCTCCTCTCAGCACGACGAGCGAGGTCCCTTGAATCCAGCAACTCTGTCCAAGTGACTGCCACAGTCCAGTGACTCTTCAGTCCAAGTTTGGTGGAGGTAAGTCCTTGCCTCCCCACTCCAGACTGCATTGTTGGTAACCGCGACTTTTGCAACTTCTCCGGCCCCTGTGCACTTCCGGCGGAAATCCTTTGTGCACAGCCAAGCCTGGGTCCACGGCTCTCTAACCTGCATTGCACGACTTTCTAAGTTGGTCTCCGGCGACGTGGGAATCCTTTGTGCAACTTCGGCGAGCACCGTTTCACGCATCCTTGTAGTGCCTGTTTCTGGCACTTCTCCGGGTGCTACCTGCTTCAGAGAGGGCTGCTTGTCTTGCTCGACGTCCCCTCTCTTTGCTGGTCCAATTTGCGACCTCCTGGTCCCTCCTGGGCCTCAGCAGCGTCCAAAAACGCTAACCGCACGATTTGCAGCTAGCAAGGCTTGTTGGCGTTCTTTTGGCGGGAAAAGACTTTTGCACGACTCTCCAAGGCAAGAGGGATCCGTCCACCAAAGAGGAAGTCTCTAGCCCTTTTCGTTCTTGCAGAAACCGCAGCTTCTTCTGTCCAGTCGAAGCTTCTTTGCACCCGCAGCTGGCATTTCCTGGGCATCTGCCCATCTCCGACTTGCTTGTGACTTTTGGACTTGGTCCCCTTGTTCCACAGGTACCCTAGATTGGAAATCCACAGTTGTTGCATTGTTGGTTTGTGTCTTTCCGGCATTATTCCTCTATTACGACTTCTTTGTCTTTTGGGGAACTTCAGTGCACTTTGCACTCACTTTTCAGGGTCTTGGGGAGGGCTAATTTTCTAACTCTCACTATTTTCTAATAGTCCCAGCGACCCTCTACAAGGTCACATAGGTTTGGGGTCCATTCGTGGTTCGCATTCCACTTTTGGAGTATATGGTTTGCGTTGCCCCTATCCCTATGTGTCTCCATTGCATCCTATTGTAACTATACATTGTTTGCACTGTTTTCTAAGACTATACTGCATATTTTTAGTACTGTGTACATATAACTTGTGTATATTTGCTATCCTCTCACTGAGGGTACACTCTGAGATACTGTGACATATTGTCATAAAAATAAAGTACCTTTATTTTTAGTATAACTGTGTATTGTGTTTTCTTATGGTATTGTGCAAGTGACACTTGTGGTACTGTAGTAGCTTCACACGTCTCCTAGTTCAGCCTAAGCTGCTCTGCTAAGCTACCATTATCTATCAGCCTAAGCTGCTAGACACCCTATACACTAATAAGGGATACCTGGGCCTGGTGCAAGGTGTAAGTAGCCCTTGGTACTCACTACAAGCCAGTCCAGCCTCCTACACTTACCTTCACCCTTTCATTCACTGTCTCAAAGACTGAGGTAAGGGGCTCGCCTTCACCCTTTCATTCACTGTCTCAAAGACTGAGGTAAGGGTCTGACCTTCACTCTTCAATCACTGTCTCAAAGACTGAGGTATGGGACCGTCTTTCACCCTTTCAATCACTGTCCCAAAGACTGACATATGCGCCTGACCTTCACCCTTTCCTTCACTGTCTCAAAGACTGAGGTAAGGGTCTGGCCTTCACCCTTTCATTCACTGTCTCAAAGACTGAGGTATGGTCCGACCTTCACCCTTTCAGTCACTGTCTCAAAGACTGAGATGAAGGTCTGGCCTTCACCCTATCAATCACTGTCCCAAAGACTGAGGTATGGGCCCGACCTTCACCCTTTCATTCACTGTCTCAAAGACTGAGGTAAGGGTCTGACCTTCAGCCTTTCAATCACTGTCGCAAACACTGAAGTATGGGCCCGACCTTCCTCCTTTCAATCACTGTCTCAAAGACTGAGGTAAGGGCCCGACCTTCACCCTTTCATTCACTGTCTCAAAGACTGAGGTATGGGCCTGACCTTCACCCTTTCATTCACTGTCTCAAAGACTGAGGTAAGGAGCTCGCCTTTACCCTTTCGTTCACTTTCTCAAAGACTGAGATAAGGGTCTGACCTTCACTCTTCAATCACTGTCTCAAAGACTGAGGTATGGGCCTGACCTTCACCCTTTCAATCACTGTCCCAAAGACTGACGTATGGGCCTGACCTTCACCCTTTCATTCACTGTCTCAAAGACTGAGGTAAGGGGCTCGCCTTCACCCTTTCATTCACTTTCTCAAAGACTGAGGTAAGGGTCTGACCTTCACTCTTCAATCACTGTCTCAAAGACTGAGGTATGGGCCTGACCTTCACCCTTTCAATAACTGTCCCAAAGACTGACATATGCGCCTGACCTTCACCCTTTCCTTCACTGTCTCAAAGACTGAGGTAAGGGTCTGGCCTTCACCCTTTCATTCACTGTCTCAAAGACTGAGGTATGGTCCGACCTTTACCCTTTCAGTCACTGTCTCAAAGACTGAGATGAAGGTCTGGCCTTCACCCTATCAATCACTGTCCCAAAGACTGAGGTATGGGCCCGACCTTCACCCTTTCATTCACTGTCTCAAAGACTGAGGTAAGGGTCTGACCTTCACCCTTTCAATCACTGTCGCAAACACTGAAGTATGGGCCCGACCTTCCCCCTTTCAATCACTGTCTCAAAGACTGAGGTAAGGGCCCGACCTTCACCCTTTCATTCACTGTCTCAAAGACTGAGGTATGGGCCCGACCTTCACCCTTTCATTCACTGTCCCAAAGACTGAGGTGAGGGTCTGACCTTCACCCTTTCATTCACTGTCTCAAAGACTGAGGTGAGTGTCTGACCTTCACCCTTTCAATCACTGCCTCAAAGACTGAGGTATAGGCCTGACCTTCACCCTTTCAATCACTGTCGCAAATACTGACGTATGGGCCTGACCTTCACCCTTTCATTCACTGTCTCAAAGACTGAGGTAAGGGGCTCGCCTTCACCCTTTCATTCAGCGTTGTAAAGACTGAGGTAAGGGCCTGGAATTCAGGCTTTCATTTACTCTTTTAAAGAGTGAGGTAAAGGCCATGACCTTCACCCTTTCATTCGCTATCTTAAAGACTGAGGTAAGGGCCCTGGCCTGCCCCTTTCTGGATCCCAGGCCAGTGGCTGCACCTGGATGAGATGTGCTCTCAGTGCCTGGCCTTGGACACCCCACCGGCCGCATGGGTTTGTTCCCTCTCTGGTCTGTTCACTATGTCCATCTTGTTCCCAGATGCCTCCTGCTTCATCAGTCTGTATGATAGCCAATCAGCGCCCTGGGTACAGGGGCCTGTCCTTCTGGTGGATGGGAGGGGATTGTAGCGCCGGGCGTGGACATAAAACCTGCCCCTCTTGGGTGGGTGCGTTAGAAACTTCTCCATAGATAACCAGTGGTGATAATTTCTCCACATGAAGTGCACAAGCTGGGATCTGATTGGTCATTGGGTGCTGATAGGAAGTGCCATTGTTATGCGTCCGCTGGGGTCTGAGCCGGGGACCCTTAGGTTGGCACTACAAAGGAGGGGTTTGCACGGAGCCGGCTCTACGGTGGAGGACCCGGTGCAGCTGCACCGGCTCTACCTTCAAAGGAGGGGCAGAGGAGGGGCGGTGTCATGCTTGCAAGGATAAGATGGGTCTAAAAGCCCTGCTGCCACATTCCTTGCCATCAGGCATTTTCATGCAACAATAAAAATGTCGGGACCTCCCTGCTGCAAACCAGGTGCTCTCTGCAGACGATAAAGTGCTTAGAATATACACAGGTCAGCGTTAGTGCTTCTGTCACAGAGAACCTCCTGTGCCCTGCGGCTGACAAGCTACAATCCTACCCCAGGACTGCCAGCTCTGAACTGCCAACAAAGCGCCTCGTGCACACCTCAAGGTAAGGTCAGACTGTGATGAATTCCCCGGTCTTTCATTATTTTAATGAAGCAAAAAGGGTTAAGTTGGGTAAAAAACCGATTCTTGTTATACAAGAGAACCCCCGGAGATGGCGCTATGTTTTAGTTTCTGAGTTTGCTCTTTTCCAGAGCACCCCTGAGCTGCGCTGCCGACCAGCGTGATGCCCCCTGACCCCGACACCCTGCCATCCCCGGTTTATGTGGCATTTCCTGTCCACTGACTTACACACGTATGAGGGTTGTCTGTGTAATGTGTGTGTGATGTGAAGTGCTCTGACACCCTAGGCTGACATGAGAGGCGCTATGAAACATATGCATCTGAGAGAGAGCGGTTATGGAGACCTAAGGGGCCCTGCGAGAGGGTGGCACTGAGGGGATCAGTGGCGGAGATGGGCATTGGGGGGTGCCAACAAGCATTGTCGCACTGGGCGCCCCAGCGCTAAAGCCACCCTGGGTTCGCACCACTGGATTGCCACATCTAACCCATGTAGAGCCTCCCAGCTTTCATCACATTGACTCTGCTGTGCTGGTGTTCAGAGTGAGGCAGAAGGAGCCAGAGGGATGCAAAGTGAGGCAGAGGGAGGCAGAGGGAGGCAAAGTGAGGCAGAAGGAGGCAGAGGGAGGCAGAGTGAGGCAGGGTGAGGCAGAGTGAGGCAGAGGGAGCCAGTGAGAGTGAGGCAGAGTGAGGCAGGGTGAGGCAGAGTGAGGCAGAGGGAGCAGAGTGAGGCAGAGGGAGCAGAGTGAGGCAGAGTGAGACAGAGGGAGGTAGAGGGAGCCAGAGGGAGGCAGGGTGAGGCAGGGTGAAGCCGAGGGAAGCAAAGTGAGGCAGAGTGAGGCAGAGGGAGCCAGAGTGAGGCAGAGGGAGGCAGGGTGAGGCAGAGGGAGGCAGAGGGAGGCAGGGCGAGTCAGAGGGAGGCAGAGTGAGGCAGGGTGAGGCAGAGTGAGGCAGAGGGAGGCAAAGTGAGACAGGGTGAGGCAGAGGGAGGCAAAGTGAGACAGGGTGAGGCAGAGGGAGGCAGAGGGAGGCAGAGTGAGGCAGAGGGAGGCAGAGGGAGGCAGTGTGAGGCAGAGGGAGGCAAAGTGAGGCAGAGTGAGGCAGAGGGAGGCAGAGGGAGGCAGAGGGAGCCAGAGGGAGGCAGAGTGAGGCAGAGGGAGGCAGAGGGAGGCAGGGTCCCACATCCTGATCCAGACCCCTCCATCATCAAGTTCAGGTGTCTTCAGCAGGGGCTCCAGTGAGAGGCAGAACCGTCTGTGTGTCCTCTGCATGTATGTGAAGCCACAGTGCCCTTGACAGCAGTAGGCCGAGCTGAGGCTTCACGTATGTGATGAACAGCTTTGGAGGGGGTGAGGACAGGCGAACACTTCACAGCGGGAGGTGGAGGCTTCCGGAGCACTCACATTGCCGCCTCAACCATGGCTTGGGATTGAGGGCTGGATGAGAGGCTTATAGCGAAGATCTCCACACTTTTAACTTCCTTAAGGTTGTAAATGCAGGTCCTAATCTGGAGGGAAGGCTAGACCCCCCCAGCAGGAGGGTTTCAGATTTGGTTCTGGAACCTTCTCTCACCCAATGTTGGGACTGGTCTGCACAGCTGTGGATGTTGGCTTTGCGCCACAAGCTGCTTTCTGGAGGGCATATTTGTGATTTTTTGGCACAGGGCAGCAGGGCAAGGTCATCTTCCTGCGCTGGCCTGCGTCACTGGGAAAGGACGGGAATGCACTGTATTTATCCAATACACCACATTTCTGTTCTCGCCCTCCGCGCTGACACTGTTCTGGCTGTCTAGCGCCAACGTAGGCACCCTTGCACTATGGTGCAAGAGTGCCTGCACCGTGGGCAGGATTGCTTTTGTGCAGGAAGGGGCTTCTCCCTGCACAAAAACATTCCTACAAGGCTTTTTCCTATTCCTAAGTGTGCTGCAGAACGCATCTCACATAGAAAGAAAAAAGAATGAGGAAAAATAAAGATACTTCTTTTCGTTACGCCTCCGCTGGGGAAGCGTAAGATTTTGGCACATCTCGTAAATCTGGGGATGCGTCAAATCCATGGGTGTTGCATGGCAACACCCGCCACAGCGCTGAAGGAACGCCTAGCGAGGGCAGAGTAGCGTAACACAGCGACTTGAGCTGTATTGGGATTCTCCAGATTTATGAGGCCACTCAAAGCCACGCACAGTAGTTTTGTGTGCTTTCATAAATCTCACAGCGGCTTGTGTCATGCATGTACCACTTTTCGTGGTGTAGACATGATTGACATGATACAACACTCTCATGAGTATGCTCCCTGGTGTGTGGAAGTCCATATTGCCCTACCGCCTGAGCAGGTCCATGCAGGCACCCAACAGCACGGCGTGAAGGTTGAACGCTTGCAGTGCGCCTCATCTTATCCTTTGTGAGGTGACGCAGAAGGTCAGATATGCACATGTTGGTTGCAAGTGAAAAGAGGCAGGAGGGCCAGGTCGCCGATGGATTTGGTCCATGGAGTGATATTCTACTGAGAGATGCAGGAGGGAGGACAGCTGCTCTTAGATCGCCTCCTTATGTGCAGATGTGAAGTTGGCCTGTGGGCTGCTTAGGGCCTACACTAGGGAAGACTCATATGTATCAAAAAGGAAGGTTTAGGCCTGGTAAGAGGTTTATTTTGCCAGATCGAAGTGGCAGTCCAAACTGCACCCACGGGCTGCAATGACAGGCATGACACAGGTTTAAAGGGCTACTTGAGTGGGTGGCACAATCAGGGCTCCAGGCTCACCATTAGCATTTAATGTACAGGCACTGGGCACATGTAGTGCACTTTACTAGGGCCTTACAAGTAAATTAAATATGCCAGTTGGCGAAGCCATTGTTGCCATGTTTTAGGCAGAGAGCACACACACTTGAGCACTGGTTAGCAGTGGCAAAGCGCCCAGAATCCTAACAGCAGCAAAAATGAGATCATGAAAATTGGGGATGGAACGCAAAAAGTTGGGGGGAGACTTTTCTTAAGCTGACAGGTCTAACAGTGGGTTATCCATGAAAATAGTACGTGCCACTCGAAGCACATTGACCTGGGGTGAATGACTTCAGACTCATATCACGTGACAGTCATGAGCCTGAACAGCGACTCTGTGGGCTGCCCCAAGTCACCTCCGAAATATCGACCCAACTAACTTAGTGTAGAAGAGTTAAATAATTATATTTTAGGGGAACATGCATGAAGAGTAGGAGGGGCAGGAACACTGGATTTGTGATTAGATCCTGCGGCCACCCTATGCTGAGTAAACACCTTGATCGCCAGAGTTAAATATGGGAACAGAGCGTCCTAGTTCATCTTTTGTGGATGAAGTCGTTAACGCTGCCCACTAAAGCCCCTCAACCCAGTGATAGCAGCAACAAGGAAGTGGGGTCCAGAGAAGCACCAGGAGAGGAATTAGCATGGATTAGCCAGATTCAGTTACAGGTAGGTACTGGAAAAGTAGGGGCCAGAAGTACGCAGCTTTTTTGTGCTTGCAAACCGTTTGATTCACAGAATTGGGCTGTTCGCACCTGCAGAAAAGTCTTTTATGTACAAACCTACTTTGCAATTTGCCAACCTATTACCGAATCGCAAAATGCGGTTTGCGAGTTGCTATTGGGCGGCACATTTATGGCATCCCTTCCTAATAGCGACTCGCACTGGCATGTAAGAATGTCTTGTGACCAAAATGTGGTGGCAAAACATTTGCAGTTTACCACCAACTTCAAGTTGGTGGTAACTCATTCGCAAATGGGAAGTGGTTCCCAAGGGATGCCTTTCCCTTTATCAATGTGGGTGCAAACGTTAGCCTCACAGACCGCTGCCTACTCTTAAAAAATGTAAAACAAACTTTTCAGCTTTCTTTTTGAAACATCCAGTTTTTCTTAAAGGAAAATGTGCTGCACAAACCACCCCCCCCCCAAAAAAAGTTGCTTTATTGAAAAAGCAAACATAGATGAGGTGCTCACCATCCCTGTGTTTTTAGCAATTCGCAATGGGTCTCAAATTGCAACCTACCTCATGAATATTAATTAGGTAGGTCAATTGCCACACTCTGGGAGCTTCAAACAGAGTAAAACACACTGTTGTACATAGTTTGTGATTTCTTTACAGTGAATCGCAAACATTTGCAATGAGGAAAATGCAAACCCAAAGCTACGTACATCTGGCCCTAAATATTTTCAGTTGTTTCTCCTGAGGTTTATGGCTGATGAAATACAATAAGGTACGGCCGCGTACCTACCACGGCCACTTGTGCGTGACAATACCTGAGTGCACATTCCATCATCGCCCTCTCACACTCTGGGACCAACATCAGCATGAAACGTCTGAAAAAACATCAGGTATTGATGTAGGTGAGAGAATGTGAGAGCTGTGCAGATATCTCACCTTCTCCTGTTCATCCCCCAGCCCCGCCAGCCTCTGCAGATATCTCACCTTCTCCTGTTGGTCCCCAGCCCCGCCAGCCTCTGCAGATATCTCACCTTCTCCTGTTCGTCCCCAGCCCCACCAGCCTGTGCAGATATCTCACCTTCTCCTGTTGGTCCCCAGCCCCGCCAGCCTCTGCAGATGTCTCACCTTCTCCTGTTTGTCCCCAGCCCCACCAGCCTGTGCAGATATCTCACCTTCTCCTGTTGGTCTCCCAGCCCCGCCAGCCTCTGCAGATATCTCACCTTCTCCTGTTCATCCCCCAGCCCCGCCAGCCTCTGCAGATATCTCACCTTCTCCTGTTGGTCCCCAGCCCCGCCAGCCTCTGCAGATATCTCACCTTCTCCTGTTCGTCCCCAGCCCCACCAGCCTGTGCAGATATCTCACCTTCTCCTGTTCATCCCCCAGCCCCGCCAGCCTCTGCAGATATCTCACCTTCTCCTGTTCGTCCCCCAGCCCCGCCAGCCAGTGCAGATATCTCACCTTCTCCTGTTGGTCTCCCAGCCCCGCCAGCCTGTGCAGATATCTCCCCTTCTCCTGTTGTATCCCAGCCCAGCCAGCCTGTGCAGATGTCTCACCTTCTCCTGTTTGTCCCCAGCCCCGCCAGCCTCTGCAGATGTCTCACCTTCTCCTGTTTGTCCCCAGCCCCGCCAGCCTCTGCAGATGTCTCACCTTCTCCTGTTGGTCCCCAGCCCCGCCAGCCTGTGCAGATATCTCACCTTCTCCTGTTGTACCCCAGCCCCGCCAGCCTGTGCAGATATCTCACCTTCTCCTGTTCATCCCCCAGCCCCGCCAGCCTCTGCAGATGTCTCACCTTCTCCTGTTCATCCCCCAGCCCCGCCAGCCAGTGCAGATATCTCACCTTCTCCTGTTGGTCTCCCAGCCCCGCCAGCCTGTGCAGATGTCTCACCTTCTCCTGTTTGTCCCCAGCCCCGCCAGCCAGTGCAGATATCTCACCTTCTCCTGTTCATCCCCCAGCCCCGCCAGCCAGTGCAGATATCTCACCTTCTCCTGTTCATCCCCCAGCCCCGCCAGCCAGTGCAGATATCTCACCTTCTCCTGTTCATCCCCCAGCCCCGCCAGCCTCTGCAGATATCTCACCTTCTCCTGTTCATCCCCCAGCCCCGCCAGCCAGTGCAGATATCTCACCTTCTCCTGTTGGTCCCCAGCCCCGCCAGCCTCTGCAGATATCTCACCTTCTCCTGTTGGTCCCCAGCCCAGCCAGCCTGTGCAGATATCTCACCTTCTCCTGTTGGTCCCCCAGCCCCACCAGCCTGTGCAGATATCTCCCCTTCTCCTGTTGTATCCCAGCCCCGCCAGCCTCTGCAGATATCTCACCTTCTCCTGTTGGTCCCCCAGCCCAGCCAGCCTGTGCAGATATCTCACCTTCTCCTGTTGGTCCCCAGCCCCACCAGCCTGTGCAGATATCTCACCTTCTCCTGTTGGACCCCAGCCCAGCCAGCCTGTGCAGATATCTCACCTTCTCCTGTTTGTCCCCAGCCCCGCCAGCCTCTGCAGATGTCTCACCTTCTCCTGTTTGTCCCCAGCCCCGCCAGCCTCTGCAGATGTCTCACCTTCTCCTGTTGTACCCCAGCCCCGCCAGCCTGTGCAGATATCTCACCTTCTCCTGTTGTACCCCAGCCCCGCCAGCCTGTGCAGATATCTCACCTTCTCCTGTTCATCCCCCAGCCCCGCCAGCCTCTGCAGATGTCTCACCTTCTCCTGTTCATCCCCCAGCCCCGCCAGCCAGTGCAGATATCTCACCTTCTCCTGTTGGTCTCCCAGCCCCGCCAGCCTGTGCAGATATCTCACCTTCTCCTGTTCATCCCCCAGCCCCGCCAGCCAGTGCAGATATCTCACCTTCTCCTGTTCATCCCCCAGCCCCGCCAGCCAGTGCAGATATCTCACCTTCTCCTGTTCATCCCCCAGCCCCGCCAGCCTCTGCAGATATCTCACCTTCTCCTGTTCATCCCCCAGCCCCGCCAGCCAGTGCAGATATCTCACCTTCTCCTGTTGGTCCCCAGCCCCGCCAGCCTCTGCAGATATCTCACCTTCTCCTGTTGGTCCCCAGCCCAGCCAGCCTGTGCAGATATCTCACCTTCTCCTGTTGGTCCCCCAGCCCCACCAGCCTGTGCAGATATCTCCCCTTCTCCTGTTGTATCCCAGCCCCGCCAGCCTCTGCAGATATCTCACCTTCTCCTGTTGGTCCCCCAGCCCAGCCAGCCTGTGCAGATATCTCACCTTCTCCTGTTGGTCCCCAGCCCCACCAGCCTGTGCAGATATCTCACCTTCTCCTGTTGGACCCCAGCCCAGCCAGCCTGTGCAGATATCTCACCTTCTCCTGTTTGTCCCCAGCCCCGCCAGCCTCTGCAGATGTCTCACCTTCTCCTGTTTGTCCCCAGCCCCGCCAGCCTCTGCAGATGTCTCACCTTCTCCTGTTGTACCCCAGCCCCGCCAGCCTGTGCAGATATCTCACCTTCTCCTGTTGTACCCCAGCCCCGCCAGCCTGTGCAGATATCTCACCTTCTCCTGTTCATCCCCCAGCCCCGCCAGCCTCTGCAGATGTCTCACCTTCTCCTGTTCATCCCCCAGCCCCGCCAGCCAGTGCAGATATCTCACCTTCTCCTGTTGGTCTCCCAGCCCCGCCAGCCTGTGCAGATGTCTCACCTTCTCCTGTTTGTCCCCAGCCCCGCCAGCCTCTGCAGATGTCTCACCTTCTCCTGTTTGTCCCCAGCCCCGCCAGCCTCTGCAGATGTCTCACCTTCTCCTGTTGTACCCCAGCCCCGCCAGCCTGTGCAGATATCTCACCTTCTCCTGTTCATCCCCCAGCCCCGCCAGCCTGTGCAGATATCTCACCTTCTCCTGTTCATCCCCCAGCCCCGCCAGCCTCTGCAGATATCTCACCTTCTCATGTTGGTCCCCAGCCCCACCAGCCTGTGCAGATATCTCACCTTCTCCTGTTCATCCCCCAGCCCCGCCAGCCTCTGCAGATATCTCACCTTCTCCTGTTGGTCCCCAGCCCCACCAGCCTGTGCAGATATCTCACCTTCTCCTGTTTGTCCCCAGCCCAGCCAGCCTGTGCAGATATCTCACCTTCTCCTGTTGGTCCCCAGCCCCACCAGCCTGTGCAGATATCTCACCTTCTCCTGTTGGACCCCAGCCCAGCCAGCCTGTGCAGATATCTCCCCTTCTCCTGTTCATCCCCCAGCCCCGCCAGCCTGTGCAGATATCTCTCCTTCTCCTGTTTGTCCCCAGCCCCGCCAGCCTGTGCAGATATCTCACCTTCTCCTGTTGGTCCCCAGCCCCGCCAGCCTGTGCAGATATCTCTCCTTCTCCTGTTTGTCCCCAGCCCCGCCAGCCTGTGCAGATATCTCACCTTCTCCTGTTGGTCCCCAGCCCCGCCAGCCTGTGCAGATATCTCCCCTTCTCCTGTTCATCCCCCAGCCCCGCCAGCCTGTGCAGATATCTCTCCTTCTCCTGTTTGTCCCCAGCCCCGCCAGCCTCTGCAGATATCTCACCTTCTCATGTTGGTCCCCAGCCCACCAGCCTGTGCAGATATCTCCCCTTCTCCTGTTGGTCTCCCAGCCCCGCCAGCCTCTGCAGATATCTCCCCTTCTACTGTTGGACCCCAGCCCAGCCAGCCTGTGCAGATATCTCCCCTTCTCATGTTTGTCCCCAGCCCAGCCAGCCTGTGCAGATATCTCCCCTTCTCATGTTTGTCCCCAGCCCAGCCAGCCTGTGCAGATATCTCCCCTTCTCATGTTGGTCCCCAGCCCCACCAGCCTGTGCAGATATCTCACCTTCTCCTGTTCATCCCCCAGCCCCGCCAGCCTGTGCAGATATCTCACCTTCTCCTGTTGGTCCCCAGCCCCACCAGCCTGTGCAGATATCTCACCTTCTCCTGTTCATCCCCCAGCCCCGCCAGCCTGTGCAGATATCTCACCTTCTCCTGTTGGTCCCCAGCCCCACCAGCCTGTGCAGATATCTCACCTTCTCCTGTTGGACCCCAGCCCAGCCAGCCTCAGCAGATATCTCACCTTCTCCTGTTGGACCCCAGCCCAGCCAGCCTGTGCAGATATCTCACCTTCTCCTGTTGGTCCCCAGCCCCACCAGCCTGTGCAGATATCTCCCCTTCTCCTGTTGGTCTCCCAGCCCCGCCAGCCTGTGCAGATATCTCACCTTCTCCTGTTGGACCCCAGCCCAGCCAGCCTCTGCAGAATTCTCCCCTTCTCCTGTTGGTCTCCCAGCCCAGCCAGCCTGTGCAGATGTCTCACCTTCTCCTGTTGGTCCCCAGCCCCACCAGCCTGTGCAGATATCTCTCCTTCTCCTGTTTGTCCCCAGCCCCGCCAGCCTCTGCAGATATCTCACCTTCTCATGTTGGTCCCCAGCCCAGCCAGCCTGTGCAGATATCTCACCTTCTCCTGTTCATCCCCCAGCCCCGCCAGCCTCTGCAGATATCTCCCCTTCTCCTGTTGGTCCCCCAGCCCCGCCAGCCAGTGCAGATATCTCACCTTCTCCTGTTCATCCCCCAGCCCCGCCAGCCTCTGCAGATATCTCCCCTTCTCCTGTTGGTCCCCCAGCCCCACCAGCCTGTGCAGATATCTCACCTTCTCCTGTTGGTCTCCCAGCCCCGCCAGCCTGTGCAGATATCTCACCTTCTCCTGTTGGACCCCAGCCCAGCCAGCCTGTGCAGATATCTCACCTTCTCCTGTTGGTCCCCCAGCCCCGCCAGCCTGTGCAGATATCTCACCTTCTCCTGTTGGTCCCCCAGCCCCGCCAGCCTGTGCAGATATCTCACCTTCTCCTGTTGGACCCCAGCCCCACCAGCCTGTGCAGATATCTCCCCTTCTCCTGTTGGTCCCCCAGCCCCGCCAGCCAGTGCAGATATCTCACCTTCTCCTGTTCATCCCCCAGCCCCGCCAGCCTCTGCAGATATCTCCCCTTCTCCTGTTGGTCCCCCAGCCCCACCAGCCTGTGCAGATATCTCACCTTCTCCTGTTGGTCTCCCAGCCCCGCCAGCCTGTGCAGATATCTCACCTTCTCCTGTTGGACCCCAGCCCAGCCAGCCTGTGCAGATATCTCACCTTCTCCTGTTGGTCCCCCAGTCCCGCCAGCCTGTGCAGATATCTCACCTTCTCCTGTTGGTCCCCCAGCCCCGCCAGCCTGTGCAGATATCTCACCTTCTCCTGTTGGACCCCAGCCCCACCAGCCTGTGCAGATATCTCACCTTCTCCTGTTGGACCCCAGCCCAGCCAGCCTGTGCAGATATCTCCCCTTCTCCTGTTCATCCCCCAGCCCCGCCAGCCTGTGCAGATATCTCACCTTCTCCTGTTGGTCCCCAGCCCCGCCAGCCTCTGCAGATATCTCCCCTTCTCCTGTTGGTCTCCAGCCCAGCCAGCCTGTGCAGATATCTCACCTTCTCCTGTTGGTCCCCAGCCCCGCCAGCCTCTGCAGATATCTCCCCTTCTCCTGTTGGTCTCCAGCCCAGCCAGCCTGTGCAGATATCTCACCTTCTCCTGTTGGTCCCCAGCCCCGCCAGCCTCTGCAGATATCTCACCTTCTCCTGTTGGTCCCCAGCCCCGCCAGCCTGTGCAGATATCTCCCCTTCTCCTGTTCATCCCCCAGCCCCGCCAGCCTGTGCAGATATCTCTCCTTCTCCTGTTTGTCCCCAGCCCCGCCAGCCTCTGCAGATATCTCACCTTCTCATGTTGGTCCCCAGCCCACCAGCCTGTGCAGATATCTCACCTTCTCCTGTTGGTCCCCAGCCCCACCAGCCTGTGCAGATATCTCACCTTCTCCTGTTGGACCCCAGCCCAGCCAGCCTGTGCAGATATCTCACCTTCTCCTGTTGGTCCCCAGCCCCACCAGCCTGTGCAGATATCTCCCCTTCTCCTGTTGGTCTCCCAGCCCCGCCAGCCTGTGCAGATATCTCCCCTTCTCCTGTTCATCCCCCAGCCCCGCCAGCCTGTGCAGATGTCTCACCTTCTCCTGTTGGACCCCAGCCCAGCCAGCCAGTGCAGATATCTCACCTTCTCCTGTTGGTCCCCAGCCCCGCCAGCCTCTGCAGATATCTCCCCTTCTCCTGTTGGTCCCCAGCCCCACCAGCCTGTGCAGATATCTCTCCTTCTCCTGTTTGTCCCCAGCCCCGCCAGCCTCTGCAGATATCTCACCTTCTCATGTTGGTCCCCAGCCCAGCCAGCCTGTGCAGATATCTCACCTTCTCCTGTTCATCCCCCAGCCCCGCCAGCCTGTGCAGATATCTCACCTTCTCCTGTTGGTCCCCAGCCCCGCCAGCCTCTGCAGATATCTCACCTTCTCCTGTTGGTCCCCAGCCCCGCCAGCCTCTGCAGATATCTCCCCTTCTCCTGTTGGTCCCCAGCCCCGCCAGCCTCTGCAGATATCTCCCCTTCTCCTGTTGGTCCCCAGCCCCGCCAGCCTCTGCAGATATCTCCCCTTCTCCTGTTGGTCCCCCAGCCCCGCCAGCCTGTGCAGATATCTCACCTTCTCCTGTTGGTCCCCCAGCCCCGCCAGCCTGTGCAGATATCTCACCTTCTCCTGTTGGTCCCCAGCCCCGCCAGCCTCTGCAGATATCTCCCCTTCTCCTGTTGGTCTCCAGCCCAGCCAGCCTGTGCAGATATCTCACCTTCTCCTGTTGGTCCCCAGCCCCGCCAGCCTGTGCAGATATCTCACCTTCTCCTGTTGGTCCCCAGCCCCGCCAGCCTGTGCAGATATCTCACCTTCTCCTGTTGGACCCCAGCCCCACCAGCCTGTGCAGATATCTCACCTTCTCCTGTTGGTCCCCAGCCCCGCCAGCCTGTGCAGATATCTCTCCTTCTCCTGTTTGTCCCCAGCCCCGCCAGCCTCTGCAGATATCTCCCCTTCTCCTGTTGGTCCCCAGCCCCACCAGCCTGTGCAGATATCTCTCCTTCTCCTGTTGGACCCCAGCCCCACCAGCCTGTGCAGATATCTCTCTTTCTCCTGTTGGTCCCCAGCCCCACCAGCCTGTGCAGATATCTCACCTTCTCCTGTTGGTCTCCAGCCCCACCAGCCTGTGCAGATATCTCACCTTCTCCTGTTGGTCTCCAGCCCCACCAGCCTGTGCAGATATCTCACCTTCTCCTGTTGGTCTCCAGCCCCACCAGCCTGTGCAGATATCTCACCTTCTCCTGTTTGTCCCCAGCCCCGCCAGCCTCTGCAGATGTCTCACCTTCTCCTGTTTGTCCCCAGCCCCGCCAGCCTCTGCAGATATCTCCCCTTCTCCTGTTGTACCCCAGCCCCGCCAGCCTGTGCAGATGTCTCACCTTCTCCTGTTTGTCCCCAGCCCCGCCAGCCTGTGCAGATATCTCTCCTTCTCCTGTTGGACCCCAGCCCAGCCAGCCTCTGCAGATATCTCACCTTCTCCTGTTCGTCCCCAGCCCCACCAGCCTCTGCAGATATCTCACCTTCTCCTGTTGTATCCCAGCCCCACCAGCCTGTGCAGATATCTCACCTTCTCATGTTGGACCCCAGCCCCGCCAGCCTCTGCAGATATCTCCCCTTCTCCTGTTGGTCCCCCAGCCCCGCCAGCCTGTGCAGATATCTCACCTTCTCCTGTTGGTCCCCAGCCCCGCCAGCCTCTGCAGATGTCTCACCTTCTCCTGTTTGTCCCCAGCCCCACCAGCCTCTGCAGATATCTCTCCTTCTCCTGTTGGTCTCCAGCCCGCCAGCCTCTGCAGATATCTCCCCTTCTCCTGTTGGACCCCAGCCCCGCCAGCCTGTGCAGATATCTCCCCTTCTCCTGTTGGTCCCCAGCCCAGCCAGCCTGTGCAGATATCTCCCCTTCTCCTGTTGGTCCCCAGCCCCGCCAGCCTGTGCAGATATCTCTCCTTCTCCTGTTCATCCCCCAGCCCCGCCAGCCTCTGCAGATATCTCCCCTTCTCCTGTTGGTCCCCAGCCCAGCCAGCCTGTGCAGATATCTCCCCTTCTCCTGTTGGACCCCAGCCCCACCAGCCTGTGCAGATATCTCACCTTCTCCTGTTGGTCCCCAGCCCCGCCAGCCTGTGCAGATATCTCCCCTTCTCCTGTTTGTCCCCAGCCCCGCCAGCCTCTGCAGATATCTCCCCTTCTCCTGTTGGTCCCCAGCCCCACCAGCCTGTGCAGATATCTCTCCTTCTCCTGTTGGACCCCAGCCCCACCAGCCTGTGCAGATATCTCTCCTTCTCCTGTTGGTCCCCAGCCCCACCAGCCTGTGCAGATATCTCCCCTTCTCCTGTTCGTCCCCAGCCCCGCCAGCCTGTGCAGATGTCTCACCTTCTCCTGTTGGACCCCAGCCCCACCAGCCTGTGCAGATGTCTCACCTTCTCCTGTTTGTCCCCAGCCCGCCAGCCTGTGCAGATATCTCTCCTTCTCCTGTTGGACCCCAGCCCCGCCAGCCTGTGCAGATATCTCACCTTCTCCTGTTGGTCCCCCAGCCCCGCCAGCCTGTGCAGATATCTCACCTTCTCCTGTTTGTCCCCAGCCCCACCAGCCTGTGCAGATGTCTCACCTTCTCCTGTTGGACCCCAGCCCCGCCAGCCTGTGCAGATATCTCCCCTTCTCCTGTTGGACCCCAGCCCCACCAGCCTGTGCAGATATCTCCCCTTCTCCTGTTGGTCCCCAGCCCCGCCAGCCTGTGCAGATATCTCACCTTCTCATGTTGGTCCCCAGCCCCACCAGCCTGTGCAGATATCTCCCCTTCTCCTGTTGGACCCCAGCCCCGCCAGCCTGTGCAGATATCTCCCCTTCTCCTGTTGGTCCCCAGCCCCACCAGCCTGTGCAGATATCTCCCCTTCTCCTGTTGGTCTCCCAGCCCCGCCAGCCTGTGCAGATATCTCACCTTCTCCTGTTCGTCCCCAGCCCCGCCAGCCTGTGCAGATATCTCACCTTCTCCTGTTCATCCCCCAGCCCCGCCAGCCTGTGCAGATATCTCACCTTCTCCTGTTGGACCCCAGCCCCGCCAGCCTCTGCAGATATCTCACCTTCTCCTGTTCGTCCCCAGCCCCACCAGCCTGTGCAGATATCTCACCTTCTCCTGTTCATCCCCCAGCCCCGCCAGCCTCTGCAGATATCTCACCTTCTCCTGTTGGTCTCCCAGCCCCGCCAGCCTCTGCAGATATCTCACCTTCTCATGTTGTATCCCAGCCCCACCAGCCTCTGCAGATATCTCACCTTCTCCTGTTGGTCCCCCAGCCCCGCCAGCCTCTGCAGATATCTCACCTTCTCCTGTTGGTCCCCCAGCCCCGCCAGCCTCTGCAGATATCTCACCTTCTCCTGTTCATCCCCAGCCCCACCAGCCTGTGCAGATATCTCACCTTCTCCTGTTCATCCCCCAGCCCCGCCAGCCTCTGCAGATATCCCCCCTTCTCATGTTGTATCCCAGCCCCACCAGCCTCTGCAGATATCTCACCTTCTCCTGTTGGTCTCCCAGCCCCGCCAGCCTCTGCAGATATCTCCCCTTCTCCTGTTGGTCTCCCAGCCCCGCCAGCCTCTGCAGATATCTCACCTTCTCCTGTTCATCCCCCAGCCCCGCCAGCCTCTGCAGATATCTCACCTTCTCCTGTTGGTCCCCCAGCCCCGCCAGCCTCTGCAGATATCTCCCCTTCTCCTGTTGGACCCCAGCCCCGCCAGCCTGTGCAGATGTCTCCCCTTCTCCTGTTCGTCCCCAGCCCCGCCAGCCTGTGCAGATATCTCCCCTTCTCCTGTTGGTCTCCCAGCCCCGCCAGCCTCTGCAGATATCTCACCTTCTCCTGTTCATCCCCCAGCCCCGCCAGCCTGTGCAGATATCTCACCTTCTCCTGTTGGACCCCAGCCCCGCCAGCCTCTGCAGATATCTCCCCTTCTCCTGTTCATCCCCAGCCCCGCCAGCCTCTGCAGATATCTCCCC
Organism: Pleurodeles waltl; assembly: GCF_031143425.1. NCBI lineage: Eukaryota > Metazoa > Chordata > Amphibia > Caudata > Salamandridae > Pleurodeles > Pleurodeles waltl. The sequence continues at coordinate 1,720,826,644 of NC_090445.1, read as the reverse complement.
TTCTCCTGTTGGACCCCAGCCCCGCCAGCCTCTGCAGATGTCTCACCTTCTCCTGTTGGTCCCCAGCCCCGCCAGCCTCTGCAGATATCTCACCTTCTCCTGTTGGACCCCAGCCCCGCCAGCCTCTGCAGATATCTCACCTTCTCCTGTTGTATCCCAGCCCCGCCAGCCTGTGCAGATATCTCCCCTTCTCCTGTTGGTCTCCAGCCCCGCCAGCCTCTGCAGATATCTCACCTTCTCATGTTTGTCCCCAGCCCAGCCAGCCTGTGCAGATATCTCTCCTTCTCCTGTTCATCCCCCAGCCCCGCCAGCCTGTGCAGATATCTCCCCTTCTCCTGTTGGACCCCAGCCCCGCCAGCCTGTGCAGATGTCTCCCCTTCTCCTGTTCGTCCCCAGCCCCGCCAGCCTGTGCAGATATCTCCCCTTCTCCTGTTGGTCTCCCAGCCCCGCCAGCCTCTGCAGATATCTCACCTTCTCCTGTTCATCCCCCAGCCCCGCCAGCCTGTGCAGATATCTCACCTTCTCCTGTTGGACCCCAGCCCCGCCAGCCTCTGCAGATATCTCCCCTTCTCCTGTTCATCCCCAGCCCCGCCAGCCTGTGCAGATATCTCCCCTTCTCCTGTTGGACCCCAGCCCCGCCAGCCTCTGCAGATGTCTCACCTTCTCCTGTTGGTCCCCAGCCCCGCCAGCCTCTGCAGATATCTCACCTTCTCCTGTTGGACCCCAGCCCCGCCAGCCTGTGCAGATATCTCCCCTTCTCCTGTTGGTCTCCAGCCCCGCCAGCCTCTGCAGATATCTCACCTTCTCATGTTTGTCCCCAGCCCCGCCAGCCTGTGCAGATGTCTCACCTTCTCATGTTGGACCCCAGCCCCGCCAGCCTCTGCAGATATCTCACCTTCTCCTGTTCATCCCCCAGCCCCGCCAGCCTGTGCAGATATCTCACCTTCTCCTGTTGGACCCCAACCCCGCCAGCCTCTGCAGATATCTCCCCTTCTCCTGTTGGTCCCCCAGCCCCGCCAGCCTCTGCAGATATCTCACCTTCTCCTGTTCATCCCCCAGCCCCGCCAGCCTGTGCAGATATCTCACCTTCTCCTGTTCGTCCCCAGCCCCACCAGCCTGTGCAGATATCTCACCTTCTCCTGTTGGTCCCCAGCCCCGCCAGCCTGTGCAGATATCTCCCCTTCTCCTGTTTGTCCCCAGCCCCGCCAGCCTGTGCAGATATCTCTCCTTCTCCTGTTCGTCCCCAGCCCAGCCAGCCTGTGCAGATATCTCACCTTCTCCTGTTGGTCCCCAGCCCCGCCAGCCTGTGCAGATATCTCTCCTTCTCCTGTTCGTCCCCCAGCCCCGCCAGCCTGTGCAGATATCTCACCTTCTCCTGTTGGTCCCCCAGCCCCACCAGCCGCTGCAGATATCTCACCTTCTCCTGTTGGTCCCCAGCCCCGCCAGCCTCTGCAGATATCTCACCTTCTCCTGTTCATCCCCCAGCCCCGCCAGCCTGTGCAGATATCTCTCCTTCTCCTGTTCATCCCCCAGCCCCGCCAGCCAGTGCAGATATCTCACCCTCTCCTGTTCGTCCCCAGCCCCACCAGCCTCTGCAGATATCTCACCTTCTCCTGTTCATCCCCCAGCCCCGCCAGCCTGTGCAGATATCTCACCTTCTCCTGTTGGTCTCCCAGCCCCACCAGCCTGTGCAGATATCTCACCTTCTCCTGTTCATCCCCCAGCCCCGCCAGCCTGTGCAGATATCTCACCTTCTCCTGTTGGTCTCCCAGCCCCACCAGCCTGTGCAGATATCTCACCTTCTCCTGTTCATCCCCCAGCCCCGCCAGCCTGTGCAGATATCTCACCTTCTCCTGTTGGACCCCAGCCCCGCCAGCCTCTGCAGATATCTCCCCTTCTCCTGTTGGTCCCCCAGCCCCGCCAGCCTCTGCAGATATCTCACCTTCTCCTGTTCATCCCCCAGCCCCGCCAGCCTGTGCAGATATCTCACCTTCTCCTGTTCGTCCCCAGCCCCACCAGCCTGTGCAGATATCTCACCTTCTCCTGTTGGTCCCCAGCCCCGCCAGCCTGTGCAGATATCTCCCCTTCTCCTGTTTGTCCCCAGCCCCGCCAGCCTGTGCAGATATCTCTCCTTCTCCTGTTCGTCCCCAGCCCAGCCAGCCTGTGCAGATATCTCACCTTCTCCTGTTGGTCCCCAGCCCCGCCAGCCTGTGCAGATATCTCTCCTTCTCCTGTTCGTCCCCAGCCCAGCCAGCCTGTGCAGATATCTCACCTTCTCCTGTTGGTCCCCAGCCCCGCCAGCCTGTGCAGATATCTCTCCTTCTCCTGTTCGTCCCCCAGCCCCGCCAGCCTGTGCAGATATCTCACCTTCTCCTGTTGGTCCCCCAGCCCCACCAGCCTCTGCAGATATCTCACCTTCTCCTGTTGGTCCCCAGCCCCGCCAGCCTCTGCAGATATCTCACCTTCTCCTGTTCATCCCCCAGCCCCGCCAGCCTGTGCAGATATCTCACCTTCTCATGTTGGTCCCCCAGCCCCACCAGCCTGTGCAGATATCTCTCCTTCTCCTGTTCGTCCCCAGCCCCGCCAGCCTCTGCAGATATCTCACCTTCTCATGTTGGTCCCCAGCCCAGCCAGCCTGTGCAGATATCTCACCTTCTCCTGTTGGTCTCCCAGCCCCGCCAGCCTGTGCAGATATCTCCCCTTCTCCTGTTGGACCCCAGCCCCGCCAGCCTGTGCAGATATCTCCCCTTCTCATGTTGGTCCCCAGCCCCACCAGCCTGTGCAGATATCTCACCTTCTCATGTTCATCCCCCAGCCCCGCCAGCCTCTGCAGATATCTCACCTTCTCCTGTTCGTCCCCAGCCCCGCCAGCCTGTGCAGATATCTCCCCTTCTCCTGTTGGACCCCAGCCCCGCCAGCCTGTGCAGATATCTCCCCTTCTCCTGTTGGACCCCAGCCCCACCAGCCTGTGCAGATATCTCCCCTTCTCCTGTTGGTCTCCAGCCCCGCCAGCCTGTGCAGATATCTCACCTTCTCCTGTTGGTCTCCAGCCCCGCCAGCCTGTGCAGATATCTCACCTTCTCCTGTTGGTCTCCCAGCCCCGCCAGCCTGTGCAGATATCTCACCTTCTCCTGTTCATCCCCCAGCCCCACCAGCCTGTGCAGATATCTCACCTTCTCCTGTTGGTCCCCAGCCCCGCCAGCCTGTGCAGATATCTACCCTTCTCCTGTTGGTCTCCAGCCCAGCCAGCCTGTGCAGATATCTCCCCTTCTCCTGTTGGTCCCCAGCCCCGCCAGCCTGTGCAGATATCTCACCTTCTCCTGTTGGTCCCCAGCCCCGCCAGCCTGTGCAGATGTCTCCCCTTCTCCTGTTCATCCCCAGCCCCGCCAGCCTCTGCAGATATCTCCCCTTCTCCTGTTGGTCTCCAGCCCCACCAGCCTGTGCAGATATCTCACCTTCTCCTGTTGGTCCCCAGCCCCGCCAGCCTGTGCAGATATCTCACCTTCTCCTGTTTGTCCCCAGCCCCACCAGCCTGTGCAGATATCTCACCTTCTCCTGTTGGTCCCCAGCCCCACCAGCCTCTGCAGATATCTACCCTTCTCCTGTTGGTCTCCAGCCCCGCCAGCCTCTGCAGATATCTCCCCTTCTCCTGTTGGTCCCCAGCCCCACCAGCCTGTGCAGATATCTCACCTTCTCCTGTTGTATCCCAGCCCCACCAGCCTGTGCAGATATCTCACCTTCTCCTGTTGGTCCCCAGCCCCGCCAGCCTGTGCAGATATCTACCCTTCTCCTGTTGGTCTCCAGCCCAGCCAGCCTGTGCAGATATCTCCCCTTCTCCTGTTGGTCCCCAGCCCCGCCAGCCTGTGCAGATATCTCCCCTTCTCCTGTTCGTCCCCAGCCCCGCCAGCCTGTGCAGATATCTCACCTTCTCCTGTTGGACCCCAGCCCCGCCAGCCTGTGCAGATATCTCACCTTCTCCTGTTGGTCCCCAGCCCCGCCAGCCTGTGCAGATATCTCACCTTCTCCTGTTGGTCCCCAGCCCCGCCAGCCTCTGCAGATATCTCACCTTCTCCTGTTCATCCCCCAGCCCCGCCAGCCTGTGCAGATATCTCACCTTCTCATGTTGGTCCCCCAGCCCCACCAGCCTGTGCAGATATCTCTCCTTCTCCTGTTCGTCCCCAGCCCCGCCAGCCTCTGCAGATATCTCACCTTCTCATGTTGGTCCCCAGCCCAGCCAGCCTGTGCAGATATCTCACCTTCTCCTGTTGGTCTCCCAGCCCCGCCAGCCTGTGCAGATATCTCCCCTTCTCCTGTTGGACCCCAGCCCCGCCAGCCTGTGCAGATATCTCCCCTTCTCATGTTGGTCCCCAGCCCCACCAGCCTGTGCAGATATCTCACCTTCTCATGTTCATCCCCCAGCCCCGCCAGCCTCTGCAGATATCTCACCTTCTCCTGTTCGTCCCCAGCCCCGCCAGCCTGTGCAGATATCTCCCCTTCTCCTGTTGGACCCCAGCCCCGCCAGCCTGTGCAGATATCTCCCCTTCTCCTGTTGGACCCCAGCCCCACCAGCCTGTGCAGATATCTCCCCTTCTCCTGTTGGTCTCCAGCCCCGCCAGCCTGTGCAGATATCTCACCTTCTCCTGTTGGTCTCCAGCCCCGCCAGCCTGTGCAGATATCTCACCTTCTCCTGTTGGTCTCCCAGCCCCGCCAGCCTGTGCAGATATCTCACCTTCTCCTGTTCATCCCCCAGCCCCACCAGCCTGTGCAGATATCTCACCTTCTCCTGTTGGTCCCCAGCCCCGCCAGCCTGTGCAGATATCTACCCTTCTCCTGTTGGTCTCCAGCCCAGCCAGCCTGTGCAGATATCTCCCCTTCTCCTGTTGGTCCCCAGCCCCGCCAGCCTGTGCAGATATCTCACCTTCTCCTGTTGGTCCCCAGCCCCGCCAGCCTGTGCAGATGTCTCCCCTTCTCCTGTTCATCCCCAGCCCCGCCAGCCTCTGCAGATATCTCCCCTTCTCCTGTTGGTCTCCAGCCCCACCAGCCTGTGCAGATATCTCACCTTCTCCTGTTGGTCCCCAGCCCCGCCAGCCTGTGCAGATATCTCACCTTCTCCTGTTTGTCCCCAGCCCCACCAGCCTGTGCAGATATCTCACCTTCTCCTGTTGGTCCCCAGCCCCACCAGCCTCTGCAGATATCTACCCTTCTCCTGTTGGTCTCCAGCCCCGCCAGCCTCTGCAGATATCTCCCCTTCTCCTGTTGGTCCCCAGCCCCACCAGCCTGTGCAGATATCTCACCTTCTCCTGTTGTATCCCAGCCCCACCAGCCTGTGCAGATATCTCACCTTCTCCTGTTGGTCCCCAGCCCCGCCAGCCTGTGCAGATATCTACCCTTCTCCTGTTGGTCTCCAGCCCAGCCAGCCTGTGCAGATATCTCCCCTTCTCCTGTTGGTCCCCAGCCCCGCCAGCCTGTGCAGATATCTCCCCTTCTCCTGTTCGTCCCCAGCCCCGCCAGCCTGTTCAGATATCTCACCTTCTCCTGTTGGACCCCAGCCCCGCCAGCCTGTGCAGATATCTCACCTTCTCCTGTTGGTCCCCAGCCCCGCCAGCCTGTGCAGATATCTCACCTTCTCCTGTTGGTCCCCAGCCCCGCCAGCCTGTGCAGATATCTCACCTTCTCCTGTTGGTCTCCAGCCTCGCCAGCCTGTGCAGATATCTCACCTTCTCCTGTTGGTCCCCAGCCCCGCCAGCCTGTGCAGATATCTCACCTTCTCCTGTTGGTCTCCCAGCCCCGCCAGCCTGTGCAGATATCTCACCTTCTCCTGTTGGTCTCCAGCCCAGCCAGCCTGTGCAGATATCTCACCTTCTCCTGTTGGTCCCCAGCCCCGCCAGCCTCTGCAGATATCTCACCTTCTCCTGTTGTATCCCAGCCCAGCCAGCCTCTGCAGATATCTCACCTTCTCCTGTTGGTGCCCCAGCCCCGCCAGCCTCTGCAGATATCTCCCCTTCTCCTGTTGGTCTCCAGCCCAGCCAGCCTGTGCAGATATCTCACCTTCTCCTGTTGGTCCCCAGCCCCGCCAGCCTCTGCAGATATCTCACCTTCTCCTGTTGGTCCCCAGCCCCGCCAGCCTGTGCAGATATCTCCCCTTCTCCTGTTCATCCCCCAGCCCCGCCAGCCTGTGCAGATATCTCTCCTTCTCCTGTTTGTCCCCAGCCCCGCCAGCCTCTGCAGATATCTCACCTTCTCATGTTGGTCCCCAGCCCACCAGCCTGTGCAGATATCTCACCTTCTCCTGTTGGACCCCAGCCCAGCCAGCCTGTGCAGATATCTCCCCTTCTCATGTTTGTCCCCAGCCCAGCCAGCCTGTGCAGATATCTCCCCTTCTCATGTTGGTCCCCAGCCCCACCAGCCTGTGCAGATATCTCACCTTCTCCTGTTGGTCCCCAGCCCCACCAGCCTGTGCAGATATCTCACCTTCTCCTGTTGGACCCCAGCCCAGCCAGCCTGTGCAGATATCTCACCTTCTCATGTTGGTCCCCAGCCCCGCCAGCCTCTGCAGATATCTCACCTTCTCCTGTTGGTCTCCCAGCCCCACCAGCCTCTGCAGATATCTCCCCTTCTCCTGTTCGTCCCCAAGCCCCGCCAGCCTGTGCAGATATCTCACCTTCTCCTGTTGGTCCCCAGCCCCACCAGCCTGTGCAGATATCTGACCTTCTCCTGTTCGTCCCCAGCCCCACCAGCCTGTGCAGATGTCTCACCTTCTCCTGTTCATCCCCCAGCCCCGCCAGCCTGTGCAGATATCTGACCTTCTCCTGTTAGTCCCCAGCCCCGCCAGCCTCTGCAGATATCTCCCCTTCTCCTGTTGGTCTCCAGCCCCGCCAGCCTGTGCAGATATCTCCCCTTCTCCTGTTGGTCCCCAGCCCAGCCAGCCTGTGTAGATATCTCACCTTCTCCTGTTTGTCCCCAGCCCCGCCAGCCTCTGCAGATATCTCCCCTTCTCCTGTTGTACCCCAGCCCCGCCAGCCTGTGCAGATATCTCACCTTCTCCTGTTTGTCCCCAGCCCCACCAGCCTGTGCAGATATCTCCCCTTCTCCTGTTGGACCCCAGCCCCACCAGCCTGTGCAGATATCTCACCTTCTCCTGTTGGTCCCCAGCCCCGCCAGCCTGTGCAGATGTCTCCCCTTCTCCTGTTGGTCCCCAGCCCCGCCAGCCTCTGCAGATATCTCACCTTCTCCTGTTGGTCCCCCAGCCCCGCCAGCCTGTGCAGATATCTCACCTTCTCCTGTTCATCCCCCAGCCCCGCCAGCCTCTGCAGATATCTGACCTTCTCCTGTTCGTCCCCAGCCCCACCAGCCTGTGTAGATATCTCTCCTTCTCCTGTTGGTCCCCAGCCCCACCAGCCTGTGCAGATATCTCACCTTCTCCTGTTGGTCTCCAGCCCAGCCAGCCTGTGTAGATATCTCCCCTTCTCCTGTTGGTCCCCAGCCCCGCCAGCCTGTGCAGATATCTCACCTTCTCCTGTTCATCCCCCAGCCCCGCCAGCCTCTGCAGATATCTGACCTTCTCCTGTTCGTCCCCAGCCCCACCAGCCTGTGTAGATATCTCTCCTTCTCCTGTTGGTCCCCAGCCCCACCAGCCTGTGCAGATATCTCACCTTCTCCTGTTTGTCCCCAGCCCCACCAGCCTGTGCAGATATCTCACCTTCTCCTGTTGGTCTCCCAGCCCCGCCAGCCTGTGCAGATATCTCCCCTTCTCCTGTTGGTCCCCAGCCCCACCAGCCTGTGCAGATATCTCCCCTTCTCCTGTTGGACCCCAGCCCCACCAGCCTGTGCAGATATCTCACCTTCTCATGTTGGTCCCCAGCCCCACCAGCCTGTGCAGATGTCTGACCTTCTCCTGTTGGTCTCCCAGCCCCACCAGCCTGTGCAGATATCTCCCCTTCTCCTGTTGTATCCCAGCCCCGCCAGCCTGTGCAGATATCTCACCTTCTCCTGTTGTACCCCAGCCCCGCCAGCCTCTGCAGATATCTCCCCTTCTCCTGTTTGTCCCCAGCCCCACCAGCCTGTGCAGATATCTCCCCTTCTCCTGTTTGTCCCCAGCCCCACCAGCCTGTGCAGATATCTCCCCTTCTCCTGTTGGACCCCAGCCCCACCAGCCTCTGCAGATATCTCACCTTCTCCTGTTGGTCTCCAGCCCCGCCAGCCTGTGCAGATGTCTCCCCTTCTCCTGTTGGTCCCCAGCCCAGCCAGCCTGTGCAGATATCTCCCCTTCTCCTGTTGGTCTCCAGCCCAGCCAGCCTGTGCAGATATCTCCCCTTCTCCTGTTGGTCTCCAGCCCAGCCAGCCTGTGCAGATATCTCCCCTTCTCCTGTTGGTCCCCAGCCCCGCCAGCCTGTGCAGATATCTCCCCTTCTCCTGTTGGTCTCCAGCCCAGCCAGCCTGTGCAGATGTCTCCCCTTCTCCTGTTGGTCCCCAGCCCAGCCAGCCTGTGCAGATGTCTCCCCTTCTCCTGTTGGTCTCCAGCCCAGCCAGCCTGTGCAGATATCTCCCCTTCTCCTGTTGGTCCCCAGCCCCGCCAGCCTCCGCCCCTCCCCGTGTGGCATGTGTGTGGTGTAACACACACACCTCCGTCCTCCACCCACCTGCAGCTGCTCACCTGCCCCCCCCCGGGGCAGAGATGATGGAGGATGGAACATTCCTTCGGTGTCCCCCCAGGGATGACGCGCCCCAGAAGGGGATCTGTAACCTCCGTGGATTCTGCTGTCAGTTCGGAGTTTTTTTGTTCCTGAGAGAAAGAATGCACGTGACACAGTCATAGAAAAATACACTTTATTTCCTTAGCACGGAGCTCACTTTGTAGAAAAATATGTCTATGATTCAGGAATAAATATTGGGAATAAATACACCTGAGGACCCCAGGACAGGCCTGAGCCACGAGACCGACAGTGAGAGCGACCCCTTCAGAGGACCGCCCGGCAGGGGGGCTGTCAGGGTCTGACCGGGGGATGAGGTCAGGGACCCCAATAGAAGGAGCTGTCAGGGTCTGACCGGGGATCAGACCTCAATAGAAGGAGCTGGCAGGGTCTGACCGGGGATGAGGGTAGGGACCCCAACAGAGGGCACTGTCAGGGTCTGACCGGGGATCACACCTCAATAGAAGGAGCAGACAGGGTCTGACCGGGGATCAGACCCCAATAGAAGGAGCTGACAGGGTCTGACTGGGGGATGAGGGCAGGGACCCCAACAGAGGGAGCTGACAGGGTCTGACCGGGGGATGAGACCCCAATAGAAGGAGCTGACAGGGTCTGACCGGGGATGAGGTCAGGGACCCCAACAGAAGGAGCTGTCAGGGTCTGACCGGGGGATGAGTGTAGGGACCCCAACAGATGGCACTGTCAGGGTCTGACAGGGGATCAGACCTCAATAGAAGGAGCTGGCAGGGTCTGACCGGGGATGAGGGTAGGGACCCCAACAGAGGGCACTGTCAGGGTCTGACCGGGGATCAGACCTCAATAGAAGGAGCAGACAGGGTCTGACCGGGGATCAGACCCCAATAGAAGGAGCTGACAGGGTCTGACCGGGGAATGAGACCCCATTAGAAGGAGCTGACAGGATCTAACCGGGGATGAGGGCAGGGACCCCAACAGAGGGAGCTGACAGGGTCTGACTGGGGGATGAGGGCAGAGACCCCATTAGAGGGAGCTGACAGGGTCTGACCGGGGATGAGGGCAGGGACCCCAACAGAAAGAGCTGACAGGGTCTGACCGGGGGATGAGAGCCGAGACCCCAACACAGGGCACTGACAGGGTCTGACCGGGGGATGAGACCCTGATAGAAGGAGCTGACAGGGTCTGACCGGGGGATGAGGGCAGAGACCCCAACATAAGGAGCTGACAGGGTCTGACCGGGGGATGAGAGCCGAGACCCCAACACAGGGCACTGACTGGGTCTGACTGGGGGATGTGGGTAGAGACCCCAATATAGGGAGCTGCCAGGGTCTGACCGAGAGAGGAGGGCAGACACCCTAACAGAGGAAGCTGACAGAGTCTGACGAGGGCAGGGACCCCAACAGAGGGCACTGTCAGGGTCTCTCGCCGGAGGATGAGGGCCGAGACCCAAACAGAGGGCAGTGACAGGGCCTGACCGGAGGATGAGGGCAGAGACTCCAAAAGAGGGAGCTGACAGGGTCTGACTGGGGGGATGAGGGCCGAGACCCCAACAGAGGGAGCTGACAGGGTCTGACGGGGAGACAAGGGCAGAGACCCCAACAGAGGGCATTGAAAGGGTCTGACCATGAATGAGGGCAGAGACCCCATTAGAAGGAACTGACAGGGTCTGACGAGGGCCGAGACCCCAACAGAGGGAGCTGACAGGGTCTGACTGGAGGATGAGAGCCGAGACCCCAACACAGGGCACTGACAGGGTCTGACCAAGGCACTAGTGCATCGAACCCAACACAAGGCAATGACTGTGTGACCAGCCATCAGGGTGCTCACCCCGCAAGAGGGTGCTGCATGGGCCAGAAGGGACACGTCTGAGCAGGTCTATGTCACGGACTTGATAACCCATTGTCTGATGGGACCTTGAGATCCTCAAGGTCCAGTTTCCAGAGTGAGCGTCTCTTCCTGGAGACACCAGTCCTGAAAACCCTTGCCTGGGGTCATATGACGTCAATGAGTGCAGAGCAGGGACACCGTCAGAGACAACCCCAGAAGAAGAAGTGTCTCTTCCTGGAGACACCAGTCCTGGAAACCCTTGCCTGGGGTGATATGACGTCAATGAGTGCAGAGCAGAGACACCGTCAGAGAGGACCCAGAAGAAGAAGCGTCTCTTCCTGGAGACACCAGTCCTGGAAACCCTTGCCCGGGGTCATATGACGTCAATGAGTGCAGAGCAGAGACACCGTCAGAGAGGACCCAGAAGAAGAAGCGTCTCTTCCTGGAGACACCAGTCCTGGAAACCCTTGCCCGGGGTCATATGACGTCAATGAGTGCAGAGCAGAGACACCGTCAGAGAGGACCCAGAAGAAGAAGCGTCTCTTCCTGGAGACACCAGTCCTGGAAACCCTTGCCTGGGGTGATATGACGTCAATGAGTGCAGAGCAGAGACACCGTCAGAGAGGACCCAGAAGAAGAAGCGTCTCTTCCTGGAGACACCAGTCCTGGAAACCCTTGCCCGGGGTCATATGACGTCAATGAGTGCAGAGCAGAGACACCGTCAGAGAGGACCCAGAAGAAGAAGCGTCTCTTCCTGGAGACACCAGTCCTGGAAACCCTTGCCCGGGGTCATATGACGTCAATGAGTGCAGAGCAGAGACACCGTCAGAGAGGACCTAGAAGAAGAAGCGTCTCTTCCTGGAGACACCAGTCCTGGAAACCCTTGCCCGGGGTCATATGACGTCAATGAGTGCAGAGCAGGGACACCGTCAGAGACAACCCCAGAAGAAGAAGCGTCTCTTCCTGGAGACACCAGTCCTGGAAACCCTTGCCCGGGGTCATATGACGTCAATGAGTGCAGAGCAGAGACACCGTCAGAGACAACCCCAGAAGAAGAAGCGTCTCTTCCTGGAGACACCAGTCCTGGAAACCCTTGCCCGGGGTCATATGACGTCAATGAGTGCAGAGCAGAGACACCGTCAGAGAGGACCCAGAAGAAGAAGCGTCTCTTCCTGGAGACACCAGTCCTGGAAACCCTTGCCCGGGGTCATATGACGTCAATGAGTGCAGAGCAGAGACACCGTCAGAGAGGACCCAGAAGAAGAAGCGTCTCTTCCTGGAGACACCAGTCCTGGAAACCCTTGCCCGGGGTCATATGACGTCAATGAGTGCAGAGCAGAGACACCGTCAGAGAGGACCCAGAAGAAGAAGCGTCTCTTCCTGGAGACACCAGTCCTGGAAACCCTTGCCCGGGGTCATATGACGTCAATGAGTGCAGAGCAGAGACACCGTCAGAGAGGACCTAGAAGAAGAAGCGTCTCTTCCTGGAGACACCAGTCCTGGAAACCCTTGCCCGGGGTCATATGACGTCAATGAGTGCAGAGCAGGGACACCGTCAGAGACAACCCCAGAAGAAGAAGCGTCTCTTCCTGGAGACACCAGTCCTGGAAACCCTTGCCCGGGGTCATATGACGTCAATGAGTGCAGAGCAGAGACACCGTCAGAGAGGTCCCAGAAGAAGAAGCGTCTCTTCCTGGAGACACCAGTCCTGGAAACCCTTGCCCGGGGTCATATGACGTCAATGAGTGCAGAGCAGAGACACCGTCAGAGAGGACCCAGAAGAAGAAGCGTCTCTTCCTGGAGACACCAGTCCTGGAAACCCTTGCCCGGGGTCATATGACGTCAATGAGTGCAGAGCAGAGACACCATCAGAGAGGTCCCAGAAGAAGTCTAGAGAAGCCGGGAAGACATTCTTCTCTCAGGGGTAAGTGGTGAGATGAGCTGGACAGTCCGGGTGTGGTTTGTGCTCTGATAAGGGGTTGGGCCGGGGCAGGGAGGGCTGTAATAGGGGCAGGGTTAAGTTTATGAGAAGTTGATGAATTGTGCTCAGGTTAGACCAAGGGTTGTAAACACACTGATGGGAGGGTCAGGGTTTTAATCTATAATGTACAGATTAGGGAGGGGCAAAGGCTAAACATTTGAGTGAAGCAGAGGGTAAAATATTTTTATTACAGTGACATTTTCTGTAGTAAATTTGTTGTGGCAGCCTAAACAATCTTAATTAAATACAAATAATTCTAAGGTTTTCTCTGATGTGTGTTTCTCTTTCTCTGCACATTTTTCTGTTTTTCTCTATTATGGGTTTCTTTTCCCTGTAATGTTGAGCTCTGAAATAGTTTTCTCTGAAATGTTATCTCTGCAAATGTCATTTCTGTAATGGTTTGCTCAATGGTTTTCTCTGTAATGGTTTAGTCTGAAATGGTTTTCTCTGTTGTGGTTCTCACAGTAATGGTTTTCTCTGTAATGGTTTTCTCTGCAATGGTTTTCTCTGCAATGGTTTTCTCTGCAATGGTTTTCTCTGTAATGGTTTTCTCTGTAATGGTTTTCTCTGTAATGGTTTTCTCTGTAATAGGTTTCTCTGTAATGGGTTTCTCTGTTATGGTTTTCGCAGTAATGGTTTTCTCTGTAATGGTTTTCTCTGTTATGGTTTTTGCAGTAATGGTTTCCTCTGCAATGGTTTTCTCTGTAATGGTTTTCTCTGTAATGGTTTATTCTGTAATGGTTTTCTCTGTTGTGGTTCTCACAGTGATGGTTTTCTCTGTTATGGTTTTCGCAGTAATGGTTTTCTCTGTAATGGTTTTCTCTGTAATGGTTTTCTCTGTAATGGGTTTCTCTGTAATGGGTTTCTCTGTTATGGTTTTCGCAGTAATGGTTTTCTCTGTAATGGTTTTCTCTGTAATGGTCATCTCACTAAAGACATAAATCCATCATCCTGTTCATGGATTGCAAACACCTGGGTGAGGAGAGGAATCTAGCATCGCTTGAGAGCTGCTTCCTTGATGTGCCTTTCAGAGTGGAAATGACCAGAATGGTCTTTGCTTGGTATCACTCATGAATGTTCTGTACCACTCCCAAGGGTGATGGGGAGAAGGGTGTTGTTCACTTGAGAAAGATCGCTGATTGATGAGGACGGTGGCGAGAGCTCTCCTCAGGATTCGGCCACTGACCTCAAACCACATCTATAGTCATCCCTGATCAATGTTGCCTTCATGACTCAGTATTGAGCACTCAATTAAAATACAAAAGAGCAGTGTCTACAATACAGGTGTCCGACACGTCATGGGAGAATGTGATGCCAATGCAAACATGAGTGTCGAGCTAAACCCCACAGGCTGCTGTCCCTCTAGCAGGGACACATGTCTCCTCCTACTGAGTGTCCCTGAGCTACAGGACGCAAGCCCGGTCCTGTGGTGCTTCCTCAGAGCTGGGTGGATGCAGTTCTGGTCTCTGGAGCATCCCTGGAGCTGGGTGGAAGCAAGCTTGGCTGTATGGAGCTTCCCCAGAAGTGAGTGGGCACAGGTCTGGTCATATTGAGTGTCCCTGGAGCTCTGTGGGCACACGCCCCGCCATAGGAGCTTCCCTAGAGCTGGGTGGACGCAAGACTGGTTCTATGGTGCTTCCTTAGAGTTGTGTGGTCACAAGTCTGGTTGTATCAAGCTTTCCTGGAGCTGTTTGGTCACAATTCTGGCCATATGGAGCTTCTTTAGACCTGTGTGTATGAAAGCCTTGTCATATGGAACGTCTCTGAAGCTGTGTGAATGCAAATCTTGCCAACTGGAGCTTCACTGGAGTTGTGTGGACACAAGTCTAGTTCAATTGAGTTCCACCTGAGCTGTGTGGACACTAGGCTGTTCACATGGAGCTTCCCCTGAGATGTGTGACACGTCTGGTCCTATGAAGCTTCCCAGGAGCTGTGTGGATGGACGCCTGGCCTTATGGAGCTTCCCTGAAACTGTTTGACCATAAGCCTTGTTCTATGGAGCTTTCCCTAAGTTGTTAGGCACAAGCCCTGACTTATGCATCTTCTCCTGAGCTCCCGGGTGCAAGCCTGCTTCTATTGTGTGCTCTTAGAGCTGTGTGGACACAAGTTTGCTTCTATGGAGCTTCCGGTAAGCTGAAGGTATGAAAGCCTGGCCATATGGAGCTTTCCTGAAGTTACGTGAACACAAGTCTTGTCCTACAGAGCTTCCCAAGAGCTACGTGGACACAAGCCTTGTTCTGTGGAGCTTTTCTAGAGTCGTCGCACCCAGGCCCGGTCCTATGAGCTTCATTAGAGCTCAGTGCTCTCAAGCCTTGTCTTTTGTAACTTCCCTTGAGCTGTGGACACAAGCCTCGTCCAGTGGAACTCCCCTGGAGCTGTGGGGCAGAACGTGGTCACATGGAGGATTTCCGGAGCTCTGTGGACACAACTGTGTTCCTCTCATGATCCCAGAAGAGAGATGAACCTGGCCAGCTTGACATCTTGTTAAAGTTGTGTAGACACACGCTGATTATTCCAAAGAGCCATGAAAGAGGTGTGTAGTATCTTCGCAGAACAATGGTGCCTGCACTTGTGGCCCAGCTCGTCATTAGCTCATTTCATTTAAGGGTAGATGTGGGAGGTAGATGTTGTATGCGGTTGGTGATTTATCCTTCAACCAGTAGGAATACATCTGTTGGGAAGAAGAAACAGAAGGGGACATTAGCAACCATGTTTAATGAGATGTATGGGTTATATTCCTGACCAGAGCTCTGGTTTCTTGACATGGTTGGCTATTCATTGATTGTAGAGCTTTCTGTGAAGGATGAGATATGGCCTAGTGCGAGAGCTCAGTATGGATCTCAGTTACAGTTCAATAGGTTAGAGTGCTGGTGTGAAGGCTGTGGCATGGCCTAGTGTGAGAGGTTAGAGTTAGGATCTCAGTTAGGATGGGTTTGATTCTAGGTGTAAAGGATGATGCATGTCCTAGTGCGAGATCTCAGGGTTGTGATCACAGTTACAGGTCCGTGGCTTTGAGTCGAGGTGTGAAGGGTTAGGGGTGTCCTAGTGCAAGACCTCAGAGTTAGCATCTCAGTTACATGTCGATGGGTTAGAGTCCAGGTGTGAAGGGTAAGGGGTGGCATAGTATGAGACCTCAGAGTTAGAATCTCAGTTACATGTCGATGGCTTAGAGTCCTGGTGTGAAGGTTGAGGTGTGACCTAGTGTGAGAGCTCAGAGTTAGGATCTCAGTTACAGGTCCATGGGTGAGAGTCCTGGTGTGAAGGTTGAGGTGTGACCTAGTGTGAGACCTCAGAGATAGGATGAGGCGTGACCTAGTGTGAGACCTCAGAGTTAGGATCTCAGTTACAGGTCCATGGGTGAGAGTCCTGGTGTGAAGGATGAGGTGGGACCTAGTGTGAGAGCTCGGAGTTAGGATCTCAGTTACAGGTCCATTGGTGAGAGTCCTGGTGTGAAGGATGAGGTGTGGCCTAGTGTGAGACCTCAGAGTTAGTATCCCAGTTACAGGTCCATGGGTTTGAGTCCTGGTGTGAAGGTTGAGGAGTGACCTAGTGTGAGATCTCAGAGTTAGGATCTCAGTTACAGGTCCACGGGTGAGAGTCCTAGTGTGAAGGTTGAGGTGTGACCTAGTGTGAGACCTCAGAGTTAGGATCTCAGTTACAGGTCCACGGGTGAGAGTCCTGGTGTGGAGGTTGAGGTGTGACCTAGTGTGAGACCTCAGAGTTAGGAGCTCAGTTACATGTCCATGGGTTTGGGTCCTGGTGTGAAGGTTGAGGTGTGACCTAGTGTGAGACATCAGAGTTAGGATCTCAGTTACAGGTCCACGGGTGAGAGTGCTGGTGTGAAGGATGAGGCGTGACCTAGTGTGGGACCTCAGAGTTAGGATCTCAGTTACATGTCGATGGCTTAGAGTCCTGGTGTGAAGGTTGAGGTGTGACCTAGTGTGAGAGCTCAGAGTTAGGATCTCAGTTACAGGTCCATGGGTGAGAGTCCTGGTGTGAAGGTTGAGGTGTGACCTAGTGTGAGACCTCAGAGATAGGATGATGCGTGACCTAGTGTGAGACCTCAGAGTTAGGATCTCAGTTACAGGTCCATGGGTGAGAGTCCTGGTGTGAAGGATGAGGTGGGACCTAGTGTGAGAGCTCAGAGTTAGGATCTCAGTTACAGGTCCATTGGTGAGAGTCCTGGTGTGAAGGATGAGGTGTGGCCTAGTGTGAGACCTCAGAGTTAGTATCACAGTTACAGGTCCATGGGTTTGAGTCCTGGTGCGAAGGTTGAGGTGTGACCTAGTGTGAGATCTCAGAGTTAGGATCTCAGTTACAGGTCCACGGGTGAGAGTCCTGGTGTGAAGGTTGAGGTGTGACCTAGTGTGAGACCTCAGAGTTAGGATCTCAATTACATGTCCACGGGTGAGAGTCCTGGTGTGGAGGTTGAGGTGTGACCTAGTGTGAGACCTCAGAGTTAGGAGCTCAGTTACATGTCCATGGGTTTGGGTCCTGGTGTGAAGGTTGAGGTGTGACCTAGTGTGAGACATCAGAGTTAGGATCTCAGTTACAGGTCCACGGGTGAGAGTGCTGGTGTGAAGGATGAGGCGTGACCTAGTGTGGGACCTCAGAGTTAGGATCTCAGTTACATGTCGATGGCTTAGAGTCCTGGTGTGAAGGTTGAGGTGTGACCTAGTGTGAGAGCTCAGAGTTAGGATCTCAGTTACAGGTCCATGGGTGAGAGTCCTGGTGTGAAGGTTGAGGTGTGACCTAGTGTGAGACCTCAGAGATAGGATGAGGCGTGACCTAGTGTGAGACCTCAGAGTTAGGATCTCAGTTACAGGTCCATGGGTGAGAGTCCTGGTGTGAAGGATGAGGTGGGACCTAGTGTGAGAGCTCAGAGTTAGGATCTCAGTTACAGGTCCACGGGTGAGAGTCCTGTGGTGGAGGTTGAGGTGTGACCTAGTGTGAGACCTCAGAGTTAGGATCTCAGTTACAGGTCCATGGGTTTGGGTCCTGGTGTGAAGGTTGAGGTGTGACCTAGTGTGAGACATCAGAGTTAGGATCTCAGTTACAGGTCCATGGGTTTGGGTCCTGGTGTGAAGGTTGAGGTGTGACCTAGTGTGAGACATCAGAGTTAGGATCTCAGTTACAGGTCCACGGGTGAGAGTGCTGGTGTGAAGGATGAGGCGTGACCTAGTGTGGGACCTCAGAGTTAGGATCTCAGTTACATGTCGATGGCTTAGAGTCCTGGTGTGAAGGTTGAGGTGTGACCTAGTGTGAGAGCTCAGAGTTAGGATCTAGGTTACAGGTCCATGGGTGAGAGTCCTGGTGTGAAGGTTGAGGTGTGACCTAGTGTGAGACCTCAGAGTTAGGATCTCAGTTACAGGTCCATGGGTGAGAGTCCTGGTGTGAAGGATGAGGTGGGACCTAGTGTGAGAGCTCAGAGTTAGGATCTCAGTTACAGGTCCACGGGTGAGAGTCCTGTTGTGGAGGTTGAGGTGTGACCTAGTGTGAGACCTCAGAGTTAGGATCTCAGTTACAGGTCCATGGGTTTGGGTCCTGGTGTGAAGGTTGAGGTGTGACCTAGTGTGAGACATCAGAGTTAGGATCTCAGTTACAGGTCCACGGGTGAGAGTGCTGGTGTGAAGGATGAGGCGTGACCTAGTGTGGGACCTCAGAGTTAGAATCTCAGTTACATGTCAATGGGTGAGAGTCCAGGTGTGAAGGGTTAGGGGTGACCTATTGTGAGAGCACTTTGTTGGGATGTCCGTTAGGAGTCAATGAATTTGATTCCAGGTGTGAAGGATGATGGGTGGCCTAGTGTGAGACCTCAGAGTTAGGATGTCAGTTACCGGTCCATCAGTTTGATTCCTGGTGTGAAGGTTGAGGTGCCACCTAGTGTGAGACAGCAGGGTTTGGATTGCAGTACCAGACCAAGGGTTTGAGTCCTGGCATGAAGGATGAGGTGTGGTCTAGTGTGAGAGCTCAGAGTTAGGATCTCAGTTAGGATGGGTCTGAGTCCTGGTATATAGGATGAGGCATGGCCTAGTGTGAAAGCTCAGAGTTGTGATCTCAGTCAGAATAGGTTTGGGTCCTGGTGTGAAGGATGAGGCGTGACCTAGTGTGAGAGCTCAGAGTTAGGATCTCAGTTACAGGTCCATGGGTGATTGTCCTGGTGTGAAGCTTGAGGCGTGACCTGGTGTGAGACCTCAGAGTTAGGATGAGGCGTGACCTAGTGTGAGACCTCAGAGTTAGAATCTCAGTTACAGGTCCACGGGCGAGAGTCCTGGTGTGAAGCATGAGGTGTGACCTACTGTGAGACCTCAGAGTTAGGATCTCAGTTACAGGTCCATGGGTGAGTGTCCTGGTGTGAAGCTTGAGGCGTGACCTAGTGTGAGACCTCAGAGTTAGGATCTCAGTTACAGGTCCACGGGTGAGAGTCCTGGTGTGAAGCATGAGGCGTGACCTAGTGTGAGACCTCAGAGTTAGGATCTCAGTTACAGGTCCACAGGTGAGAGTCCTAGTGTGAAGCATGAGGTGTGACCTAGTGTGAGACCTCAGAGTTAGGATCTCAGTTACAGGTCCACGGGTGAGAGTCCTGGTGTGAAGAATGAGGTGGGACCTAGTGTGAGACGTCAGAGTTAGATCTCAGTTACAGGTCCATGTCACTGCCTGTCGCAGTCTGCCTGTGTCTGCCTGTCACTGCCTGTCACTGCCTGTCACTGTCTGTGTCCGCATGTCCCTGCTTGTCACTGCTTGTCACTGCCTGTCTTTGCCTGTCTCTGACTGACAACCACATCTTCCGTTATTAATTCACATTATCTTTCTGGTTCAACATGTCTGTGCAACGTGTGACTGTCTCTGGCCTCCTAGGTCAGGACCACTTTATAACATTTACAGGTATTGAGGATGGCTCCTAGGATATGTCCTTGAGTGTCCAATGCCTGTGTGAATGAGTCCTCTTCCCCTGGGCCAGGGACTTGTACACATCTCTCTTTACCGCACCTCACACACAGAGCACAAGAGCTTCCAGAGGGGGGTTAGCTGGGGAGCACCGATGGCTGCAGGTCAGGGGTGTCAGGGGGGTCAGCTGGGGTGCACTGATGGCAGTCTTCCATGGGGTGCCAGGGGGTGTCAGCTGGGGTGCACTGATGGCAGCTGGGCAGAGGGTCCCAGGGGGCATCAGCTGGCGTGCATCAATGGGAGTCTTCTAGGGGTGCCCAGGGGTGTCAGCTGAGGTGCACTAATGAGAGTCTTGAATGGGGGTGTCATGGGTGTCACCTGAAGTGCACTAATAGGAGTCTTGAATGGAGATGTAAGGGGTGTCAGTTGGAGTTCACCAATGGGAGTCATCCAGGGGGTGTCAGCTGTAGTGCACTGATGGGATTCTTTCAGGGGGTGTCAAGGGTATCAGTTTGGGTGCACTGATGGGATTCTTCCAGGGGGTGTCAAGGGTTTCAGTTTGGGTGCACTGATGGGAGTCTTCCAGGGGGCGTCAGCTTGGGTGCACTGATGGCTGCTGGTCGGGTGTTGTAAGGGGTGTCCGCTGAGGTGCATCAATGGGAGACGTCCAGGGGGTGTTAGGGGTGTCATCTGGGGTGCACTGATGGGAGTGTTTGATGGGGTGTCAGCAGTGACAGCTGAGGTGCACTAATGAGAGTTTTTCAGAGGGGGGTCAGGGGAGTCAGCTGGGGTGCACTGATGGCTGCTGCCCAGGGATTGTCAGCTGGGGTGCACTGATGGGAGTCCTCCGAGGGGTGTCAGGGGTGTCAACTGGGGTGCACTGATTGTTGCTCTTTGTGCAGAGATGCTATGGTTGTTGCCCCCTGTGCAGAGATGCTATGGTTGTTGCCCCCCTGTGCAGCGATGCTATGGATGTAGCTCCCTGTGCAGAGATGTCATGTTGTTGCCTGTGCAGAGATGCTATGGTTGTTCCTCCCTGGGCAGAGATACTATGGTTGTTGCTCCCTGTGCAGAGATGCTATGGTTGTTGCTTCTGTGAAGGGATGCTATAGTTGTTGCTCCCTGTGCAGAGATGCTATGGTTGTTGCTCCCTGTGCAGAGATGCTATGGTTGTTGCTCCCTGTGCAGAGACACAATGGATTTTGCTCCCTGTGCAGATATGCCATGGTTGTTCCTCCCTGTGCAGAGATGCTATGGTTGTTGCTCCCTGTGCAGAGATGCTATGGTTGTTGCTCCCTGTGAAAGGACACAATGGATTTTGCTCCCTGTGCAGATATGCCATGGTTGTTCCTCCCTGTGCAGAGATGCTATGGTTGTTGCTCCCTGTGCCGAGATGCTATGGTTGTAGCTCCCTGTGCAGAGACACTATGGATTTTGCTCCCTGGGCAGATATGCAATTGGTTGTTCCTACCTGTGCAGAGATGCTATAGTTGTTGCTCCCTGTGCAGAGATGCTATGGTTGTTCCTGCCTGTGCAGAGATGCTATGGTTGTTGCTGCCTGTGCAGAGATGCCATGGTTGTTGCCCCCTCTGCAGAGACACTATGGATGTTGCTCCCTGTTCAGAGAAGCCATGGTTGTTGCTCCCTGTACAGAGATGCTATAGTTATAACTTGCTGTGTGGAGTAACTATGGTTGTTGCTCCCTGTGCAGATGTTATAGTTGTAGCTCCCTGTGCAGAGATGTTATGGTTGTAGCTCCCTGTGAAGAGATGCTATGGTTGTAGCTCCCTGTGCAGAGATGCTATGTTTGTTGCCCCCTGTGCAGAGATTCTATGGTTGTTCCTCCCTGTGCAGAGATGCTATGGTTGTAGCTCCCTGTGCAGGTATGCTATGGTTGTAGCTCCCTGTGCATAGATGCTATGGTTTTTGCTCCCTGTGCAGAGATGCTATGGTTGTTCCTCTCTGTGCAGAGTCACTGTGGTTTTATGGTTGTTGCTCCCTGTGCAGGGATCCTACAATTGTAGCTCCCTGCGCAGAGATTTTATGGCTGTTGCCCAATGTGCAGAGATGCTATGGTCCTTGCTCCCTCTGCAAAGATGGTATGGTTGTTGCTCCTTGTGCAGAGATGCTATGCTTGTTGATCCCTGTGCAGAAATACTATGTTTGTTGCTCCGTGTGCAGAGATGCTATCGTTGTTGCCCCCTGTGCAGAGATGCTATGGTTGTTCCCTGTGTAGAGAAGCTATGGTTGTTTCCTGTGCATTGAAGCTATGGTTGTAGCTCCCTGTGCATAGATGCTATGGTTGTTGCTCCCTTTGTAGAGATGCTATGGTTTTTCCTCTCTGTGCACAGTCACTGTGGCTGTTCACTGTGCAGAGATGCTATGGTTGTTCCCTGTGCAGAGAAGATCTGGTTGTTTCTCCCTGTGCAGAGGCACTATGGTTGTTGCTCCCTGTGCAGAGACACTATGGTTGTTGCTGCCTGTGCAGAGATGCTATGGTTGTTGTTCCCTGTGCAGAGATGCTATGCTTGTTGGTCCCTGTGCAGAGATGCTATGGTTGCAACTCCCTGTGCAGAGATGCTATGGTTGTTGCTGCCAGTGCAGAGATGCCATGGTTGTTGCCCCCTGTGCAGAAACACTATGGATGTTGCTCCCTGTGCACCGATGCCATGGTTGTTGCCCGCTGTGCAGAGGTGCTATGGTTATAACTCCCTGTGCAGAGACACAATGATTGTTGCTCCCTGTGCAGAGATGTTATGGTGTAGCTCCCTGTGCAGAGATGCTATAGTTATATCTCCCTGTGCAGAGACACTATGGTTGTAGCTCCCTGTGCAGAGATTCTATGGTTGTTCCTCCCTGTGCAGAGATTCTATGATTGTTGCCTCCTGTGCAGAGATGCTATGGTTGTAGCTCCCTGTGCAGAGATGCTATGCTTGTTGCCTCCTGTGCAGAGATGCTATGGTTGTTCCTCCCTGTGCAGAGATGCTATGTTTATTCCCTCCTGTGCAGAGATGCTATGGTTGTAGCTCCCTGTGCAGGGATGCTATGTTTTTTCCACCTGTGCAGAGATGCTATGATTGAAGCTTCCTGTGCAGAGATGTTATGGTTGTTTCCTGTGCAGAGAGTTTATGGTTGTAGCTCCCTGTGAAGAGATGCTATGGTTCTTGCTCCCTGTGCAGAGATCCTATGATTGTAGCTCCCTGTGCAGGGATTCCATGGCTGTTGCCCCCTTTGCGGAGATGCTATGGTTTTTGCTCCCTCTGCAGAGATGCTATGGTTGTTGCACCCTGTGCAGAGATGCTATGCGTGTTGGTCCCTGTTCAGAGATGCTACGGTTATTGCTCAGTGTGCAGAGATGCTACGGTTGTTACCCCCTGTGCAGAGATGTTATGGTTGTAGCTCCCTGTGAAGAGATGCTTTAGTTGTATCTCCCTGTGCAGAGATGCTATGGTTGTTATTCCCTGTGCAGAGTTGCTATGGTTGTTCACTGTGCAGAGATGCTATGGTTGTTCCCTGTGCAGAGAAGCTCTGGTTGTTTCGCCCTGTGCAGAGACACTATGGTTGTTGCTCCCTGTGCAGAGACACTGTGTTTGTTGTTGCCTGTGCAGAGATACTATGGTTGTTGCTCCCTGTGCAGAGATGCTATGGTTGTTGCTCCCTGTGAAAGGACACAATGGATTTTGCTCCCTGTGCAGATATGCCATGGTTGTTCCTCCCTGTGCAGAGATGCTATGGTTGTTGCTCCCTGTGCCGAGATGCTATGGTTGTAGCTCCCTGTGCAGAGACACTATGGATTTTGCTCCCTGGGCAGATATGCAATTGGTTGTTCCTACCTGTGCAGAGATGCTATAGTTGTTGCTCCCTGTGCAGAGATGCTATGGTTGTTCCTGCCTGTGCAGAGATGCTATGGTTGTTGCTGCCTGTGCAGAGATGCCATGGTTGTTGCCCCCTCTGCAGAGACACTATGGATGTTGCTCCCTGTTCAGAGAAGCCATGGTTGTTGCTCCCTGTACAGAGATGCTATAGTTATAACTCGCTGTGTGGAGTAACTATGGTTGTTGCTCCCTGTGCAGATGTTATAGTTGTAGCTCCCTGTGCAGAGATGTTATGGTTGTAGCTCCCTGTGAAGAGATGCTATGGTTGTAGCTCCCTGTGCAGAGATGCTATGTTTGTTGCCCCCTGTGCAGAGATTCTATGGTTGTTCCTCCCTGTGCAGAGATGCTATGGTTGTAGCTCCCTGTGCAGGTATGCTATGGTTGTAGCTCCCTGTGCATAGATGCTATGGTTTTTGCTCCCTGTGCAGAGATGCTATGGTTGTTCCTCTCTGTGCAGAGTCACTGTGGTTTTATGGTTGTTGCTCCCTGTGCAGGGATCCTACAATTGTAGCTCCCTGCGCAGAGATTTTATGGCTGTTGCCCAATGTGCAGAGATGCTATGGTCCTTGCTCCCTCTGCAAAGATGGTATGGTTGTTGCTCCTTGTGCAGAGATGCTATGCTTGTTGATCCCTGTGCAGAAATGCTATGTTTGTTGCTCCGTGTGCAGAGATGCTATCGTTGTTGCCCCCTGTGCAGAGATGCTATGGTTGTTCCCTGTGTAGAGAAGCTATGGTTGTTTCCTGTGCATTGAAGCTATGGTTGTAGCTCCCTGTGCATAGATGCTATGGTTGTTGCTCCCTTTGTAGAGATGCTATGGTTTTTCCTCTCTGTGCACAGTCACTGTGGCTGTTCACTGTGCAGAGATGCTATGGTTGTTCCCTGTGCAGAGAAGATCTGGTTGTTTCTCCCTGTGCAGAGGCACTATGGTTGTTGCTCCCTGTGCAGAGACACTATGGTTGTTGCTGCCTGTGCAGAGATGCTATGGTTGTTGTTCCCTGTGCAGAGATGCTATGCTTGTTGGTCCCTGTGCAGAGATGCTATGGTTGCAACTCCCTGTGCAGAGATGCTATGGTTGTTGCTGCCAGTGCAGAGATGCCATGGTTGTTGCCCCCTGTGCAGAAACACTATGGATGTTGCTCCCTGTGCACCGATGCCATGGTTGTTGCCCGCTGTGCAGAGGTGCTATGGTTATAACTCCCTGTGCAGAGACACAATGATTGTTGCTCCCTGTGCAGAGATGTTATGGTGTAGCTCCCTGTGCAGAGATGCTATAGTTATATCTCCCTGTGCAGAGACACTATGGTTGTAGCTCCCTGTGCAGAGATTCTATGGTTGTTCCTCCCTGTGCAGAGATTCTATGATTGTTGCCTCCTGTGCAGAGATGCTATGGTTGTAGCTCCCTGTGCAGAGATGCTATGCTTGTTGCCTCCTGTGCAGAGATGCTATGGTTGTTCCTCCCTGTGCAGAGATGCTATGTTTATTCCCTCCTGTGCAGAGATGCTATGGTTGTAGCTCCCTGTGCAGGGATGCTATGTTTTTTCCACCTGTGCAGAGATGCTATGATTGAAGCTTCCTGTGCAGAGATGGTATGGTTGTTTCCTGTGCAGAGAGTTTATGGTTGTAGCTCCCTGTGAAGAGATGCTATGGTTCTTGCTCCCTGTGCAGAGATCCTATGATTGTAGCTCCCTGTGCAGGGATTCCATGGCTGTTGCCCCCTTTGCGGAGATGCTATGGTTTTTGCTCCCTCTGCAGAGATGCTATGGTTGTTGAACCCTGTGCAGAGATGCTATGCGTGTTGGTCCCTGTTCAGAGATGCTACGGTTATTGCTCAGTGTGCAGAGATGCTACGGTTGTTACCCCCTGTGCAGAGATGTTATGGTTGTAGCTCCCTGTGAAGAGATGCTTTAGTTGTATCTCCCTGTGCAGAGATGCTATGGTTGTTATTCCCTGTGCAGAGTTGCTATGGTTGTTCACTGTGCAGAGATGCTATGGTTGTTCCCTGTGCAGAGAAGCTCTGGTTGTTTCGCCCTGTGCAGAGACACTATGGTTGTTGCTCCCTGTGCAGAGACACTGTGTTTGTTGTTGCCTGTGCAGAGATACTATGGTTGTTGTTCCCTCTGCAGAGATGCTAAGGTTGTTGCTCCCTGTGCAGAGATGCTTTGGTTGTTGCTCCCTGTGCAGAGATGCTATGCTTGTTGGTCCCTGTGCAGAGATGCTATGGTTGTAGCTCCCTGTGCAGAGATGCTATGGTTGTTTCTCCTTGTGCAGAGGAGCTCTGGTTGTTACTCCCTGTGCAGAGTAACTATGGTTGTTCCCTGTGCAGAGAACCTCTGATTGTTTCTCCCTGTGCAGAGACACTATGGTGTTGCTCCCTATGCAGAGACACTATGGTTGTTGCTGCATGTGCAGAGATGTCATGTTTGTCGCCCCCTGAGCAGAGACAATATGGATGTTGCGCCGTGTGCAGAGATGCTGTGGTTGTGGCTCCCTGTTGTAGGAGGTTAGTCTGGTTTGTAGTGGGTACCAGAGGTACTTACAACTAATACCAGATCAATGTGTCCCTTATTAGTGAATTGTAGTCAGAGTCTAGAAGCCAGGCTGTCTAAAGATAGCTGTAGCTAAGCTGCCAAGGAGACATGCAATACCACTGTAGCCACACAGCACTCACACACATGAAAGAAAATACTCAGTGTTACAAAAATAAAGGTACTTCATTTTAGTCACACAATGCCAAAAATAATTTGAAGGCGATACTCCCTTCGGAGGTAAACAAATAACACAATATATACACTAGTAACCAGAAACAGATAAGTACACAGTAGGTAAACAGTGCAAATACTACAAATCACAATAGTTAGAAATGGGCCTAGGAGGAACACATACCATATACTAAAATAATGGAATTCAAAAGTCTGTTTCCCACCTAGGTAAGTGTAGCGTGCAGAGGGGCGCTGGGAGTGTAGGAAAACACCAAAGGTAAGAAATTGAACCCATCCCAGAGTCCAGGAAAGCAGGAGTAAAACACAACAAGTTTCCTAAAACACACTGGAAGTCATGATAGAAAATAATGGAAGAACCAGAAGAGACTGCAAGACACCAATGATGGATTTCTGGACCTGAAGACCTGTGGAAGAAGGGGACCAAGTCCAAGAAGCACTTAAGAGTACAGGGAGAACACGAGCCCCTGCTAACCCGGATGAAGGTGCAAAAGTGGAACCATTGTTGAGAAGACAAAGTCAGTATTGCACCAAAAAATAGAGATATGGGTTTCTGGTTAGTGCAGAAGATGTCCCACGCCGGATGGATGAATGCAGTCAGGTTTGCGTCGCTGGATTCCGCCAACAAGCCTTGGCACATGCAAAGCTCACAGTTAGCTTAACATGGTGCTGCCCGGGACCAGGGGGGACCTGGTGACCTCTACCCAGGAAGGGGAGACAGAGGTGGCTCTCAGCAACTCAGAGAGCCCTCAGAAGACCAGGCAGCGTACACAGGAGTCCAACAGCACAGGGACAAAGAAGGTGCAAATGGAGGCCCACGCAGCACAACACATAGGGATTGCACGCTGCTGGAGAACCACTCAGGAAGCTGTGCATCGCAGGATGGAGTGCTGGGGGCCTAAACTGTGCTGTGCACGAAGGACTTCTTGGAAAGTCGCACACAAGCCTTAGCAACTGCAAGTCATGCTGTGCACGGGGGTACTGTCTTGCATGGGGAGGCAAGCCCTTACCTCCACCAAAGTTGGACATCTGGACAGTGGGACTTCGGGAGTCACTTTAGTCCACCACCTGTGTTGCTGGATCCATGCCTGTTGTCTGGAGAGTGGGTCCAAGCCACTGGTGGTCGCTGCAGAGGGGTGCCTGCTGAAGCAGGGAAGTGACTCCTCCACTTCAAGAGAGATTCCTTGGGTTCTTCTGGTGCAGGCTGAAGACAGGCAGCCCTCGGAGGATGCACAACCTGGAAACGGTTGCAGTTGCTGGCAGGAGCTGAAGTTACAATGTTGCAGAAGTCGATTTTGCTTCTTTGTTGCAGTGTTGCAGTTTGTAGAGTTCCTGGCGCATTCAGCTGTGGTTCAGTTGGTAGAAGATGAAGTAAAGGATGCAGAGGATTCCTGCTGGAGTCTTGCAATCCGAATCTGAAGAAACACCCACAGGAGAGACCCTACTTAGCCCTGAGAGGGGGGTTGGTCACCTAACTAGGTATGCACCTATCAGGAGGGGTCTCCGACATCACCTTCTGGCACTGCAACTCATATGCTCCCAGAGTTCTCCACCAACTTGGAATCCAAAATGGAAAAAGCCAGGGGCACGCTGGAGGAGCTCTGGGCACCACCCCTGGGGTGGTGATAGACAGGGGCGTGGTCACTCCCCTTTCCTTTGTCCAGTTTCATGCCAGAGCAGGGACTTGGGGTCTCTGAACCAGTGTAGACTGGAATATGCAAGGAGGCCACCAAATGTGCACATTCAAAGCATTTCCAGTGGCTTGGGAAGGCTACCCTGTAACACCTATTTCCAAAGGGAGAGGGTGTAACACCCTCTCTCAAAGGAAATCCTTTGTTCTTCCTTTCTGGGCTTGAGCTGCTCAAGTAACAGGAGGGCAGAAACCTGTCTCTGAGGTGGCAGCAGCTGGGCTGCCTGGAAAACCTCAGAAGGCTGTAATGGCAATACTGGGGGTCCATGATGGAGGCCCCAGAGTACATGGGATTGTGCAACCAATACTGTAATCAGTATTGGGGTACAATTCCCAGTTGTTAGACACCTTTCTTGGCCATATTAGGAGTTTCCATTTTGAAGCTACATATAGGTATTGACCTATATGTAGTGCCCGCCTGTAATGGCGTCCTCGCACACACGAAGTCTGGCAAAATGGGCCTGGATGATGTGGGGGCACCTCTGCTAGTCCAGGGGTGCCCTCACACACAGGTACTTTGCACCCAGCCTTCAGGGTTGGAAGACCTAACATATAGGTGACTTCTAAATTACCTGGTGCAGTGAAAATGGTTGTGAAATAATGCATGCACCATTTCACACAGGCTGCAATGGCAGTCCCAAAGAAGACTTTGTATGGTCTCCTTATGGGTGGCAAAAGAAATGCTGCAGCCCATAAGGATTCCCTTGAACGCCAATTCCCTGGGTACCTATGTACCATATACTAGGGACTTATAAGGGGGGTCCAGTATGCCAATGTGGAGCGAAATATGGAGTCACTAAACTGTAGTGACAAATTTAGAAAGAGAGAGCGCATGAGCACTGGAGTGCTGATTAGCATAACTCCAGTGACAATTTAGAAAATAGTGAAACCCACTGACAAGCAGGCCATAAACCATAAGCACTGGGGTTCTGACTAGCAGGATCCCAGTGACACAGTCAAAAACACAGTGATATCAGGCAGAAATTGGGGGTAACATGCCAAAAGGGGGTACTTTCCTACACCTGTGCAGGTGGGGTGCTGAAGGCTGTGGGAGGCTGAAGGATGTGGGGGGCAGAAGGCTGTGGGTGGGGGGCTGAAGGCTGTGGGAGGCTGAAGGCTGTGGGTGGCTGAAGGCTGTGGGAGGCTGAAGGCTGTGGGGGGCAGAAGGCTGTGGGTGGGGGTGGGGGGCTGAAGGCTGTGGGAGGCTGAAGGCTGTGGGCGAGGGGCTTAAGGCTGTGGGAGGCTTAAGGCTGTGTGTGGGGTGCTGAAGGGTGTTGGAGGCTTATGGGTACCTCTCTGTACAGAGATGCTGTGGTTGTAGCTTCCTGTGCAGAGATGCTGTTTGTTGTCCCCTGTGCAAACATGTTATGGTTGTTCCCTGTGCAGAGATGTTATGGTTGTAGCTCCCAGTGCAGAGATGTTATGGTTGTACCTCTCTGTACAGAGATGCTGTGGTTGTGGCTCCCTGTACAGAGATGCTGTGGCTGTAGCTTCCTGTGCAGAGATGCTATATGTTTGTTGTCCCCTGTGCAGAGATATTATGGTTGTTCCCTGTGCAGAGATGTTATGGTTGTTGCACCCTGTGCAGAGACACTATGGTTGTTGCCGCCTGTGCAGAGATGCTATGGTTGTTTCTGCCTGTGCAGAGACACCATGGCTGAAGGCTGTGGGCGGCTGAAGGCTGTGGGGGGGGCAGAAGGCTGTGGGTGGGGGGCTAAAGGCTGTGGGGGCAGAAGGTTGTGGAGGAGGAGCTGAAGGCTGTGTGCGGGGTGCTGAAGGCTGTGGGAGGCTGAGGCTGTGGGGCTAAGACCTTACCATGAGGCTTGCCAGAGGTGGGTTGGACAGGCTTACCATGAATCTGACAGGTTTGGAACTCACCGTGAAGGAGCACACCAGGAGCAGCATGATGAAGAGTACAGCCACCAGAGAGATGAGGACGACGGCCCAGCCTGGGACTCCCTCACTGGTCCTCGAGCCTGGCTTAGCTGTGGGAAGAGGAGGAAGTGATAACTCATTAAGAGAGGAGGCCTACTCTCTATGTAAACACGTCTTTCTGTTGTAAGTGGGCATTGTAATCTAGCAGGAAAAACAAGTGTCAGCAACTTCATGGAAAGTAAAGTCTATTCGAGCCACCCTGAAAGTAGCTTACAAGCTATGCAGGTGAACCCCAACTATAGACAAAATAGGGAAACATTATTGAAATGAAGCAAGCACACAGTGCACCCCTGCAGCAATGCCACAAAATCCAACCCTGAACTTCAAGTACATAACAATCATTGTTCTCTGCTCTAGGTAGAGCGTTATTGACTTCTGCCATTAGTTTTAGCCTAAAGCTGTGTCAAGAGATGCAAGATTACTAATTTTGGAATGTGTTTTCTTTACAGAAATAACCCCCTGGGTGGGTACAGATGCACAGGCATACATCATGAAGTATGCATCCCGGTAACTATGGCCCTCATTTCACCCTGGCGGTCCGAAGTCCGCCAGGGCCACAGTGGCAGTCTCACCGGTGACGGGCCGACGGTGAAGACCGCCACTCAATGAGTCTGGGGGGGGGGTTGGCGTATGCCAATGCACCGCATCTCCGTCTGTACGGCCAGGGCAGTTGGATCAGCATCTCCGACCCGGGGGACCAATGAAGACTGCCGGCGGTATTTGGAGCCGGCTTTCCACCAGGGTTTCCGCAGCGGTAGTAGCGCTACGAAAAACATGGCAGAAAGGCTACCGGTGACAGGAAATTTCTTTCCCGGAACCGGTAGATGACTTGCCCACCCCCCCTGCAAGCCCAATACTCCCCCACCCCCTCTCCATACCAGAACCCCCCACCCGCCTATCACAACAGCACCCCACCCCTCCTTTAGTGCAGCCCCCCTCCCCACCCCTCCTTTCAGTGCAGCTCCCCCCTCCCTCTCCCCCCCTTCTAGTGGGGTACTCCCCCTCTGCATTTACGCACACAGACTCCCACACACACTCCTCATACACTCATTCACGCACCTCGCATACACTCATACACCTACACTGACATACATGCATTCACTCACAAGCATCCATACACGCGCACAACATCAACATTCATACATGCATTCTACCAAGCATACACACATACATTTATACATGCATACACACACACATACTCACACGCATTCAATACACTCATACACACAATCATATGCACTTACAATCAGGCAGACAGACAACACTCACTCACAGACACAACACCCCCTACCCTCCCACCCCCCTCCCCTGTCAGACAATAGACCTGCTTTGTCCGGCTACGAGGTTGTCCAGCAGGGCACAGGAACAGGCGCTTCCGCCGCCAGCAGTGGCCCGCCACCCGGACATCACCAGGCCTTATTACTGCTCGTAATACGGCTGGTGGAGTCCTTTTGGCAGGGCAGGGCCAGTAGTGGAACCGCCCATGCGCCTCCAACCGCCAGCACGACTACTGGAGTATTTCCGCCCAAAATGTGGCGGAAATCCTTCGGTACTCGTGATCTGGTAGGTGGAAGACCTCCAGCACTGGTGGTCTTCTGGCGCTTGCAGCTTTGGTGGTCTTGGTAAAAGACTGCCAAAGTCAAAATGAGGACCTATGTGTCTGATTCACAAACCTCACTATGGAGTACATTTAGTACTATTGCAAACTGTAATGCACATTAAATTCAGAAACTACATGCAGAGTTTTATGCCTCTACATAACTTATACTTATGTGTGTGGAGTTCTCTGACCCAACTGAGCAGTCTTCGTACACATAAATGTAGGGGTAGGATTAGGGAGGTGGAAGAGGTGTTTATGGGGTCTCAGGGAAGAGTTTAGGGAGAGACGTCGCCCACCTACACAAACGTAAATCAATTTGAATACTCATGGGGTGGAGACATGTAACTTACACTAATGCAGTAAGCTTACACTTGGAGTTTGTGAATAGTAAACTTATTCTGAAGTATAAAGTTACTCAAAAGTGTAAGCTACCTTTGTGAATCCGGCCTTAAGTGTGCATATGTTTTCACGTATGGTGAACAATTTTAATTTACTTTTCTAATATTGTGGAAAACCATGTCAGAAAGGCAAATAAATAATTAAATGTATTAAATGAATGAATAAATAATGTAATAGTGGAAGCTTTGAGCGGGGGGCAGCGAAAAGAGAGTGCGTCGGTTGGGGGGGGGGAGCCAAAGTAAAAAGCAGAGCGAAAGCAAGGCACCGTACGCTGTGGAAGGACCCATCTCATCCAGTCAGAATCCTGTATTTGCATCTACAGACAGACTCAAACACACTTCATTGACAGCACACACCAACAGAAGACACTCCACAGTGAGGCACCAAGGGGAATTAAATGCAACTTTTGCACACAGTAACATAAGTGTTCATTAAATTGATTTCTGTTAGAGATGATACCTAATTCTGCACCAATGAAAAGGTATGCTCTCAAGAAGAGGATGATGGGAGATGTAGAGAATGGGGTTTCATCCGACATATAAGCAAAGAAAAGGGGGCATGTCAAAAAGTAATGCTAGATGCTAGAAAAACAGTAACAAAAACATATGAAAAGACTGAACAAATATACATTCCTTTCACAGAATGTGAGAGAAACGGGCACCGCATGTAAACTACATAAAATACATACATAGCTGAACTCCGAAATGCATATCACTTCTCTTGCATCCTAATCAGTTAATCTCCTGGTGCCAAGACACTATTGTCTCAGGACATAGAGTTTGGGCTTTACAAATATTCCTCATCATCCATGATCATCATCATCATCTTTATCATCAACATCATAAGCTTCATCATCATCCATCATAATCATCGTTCTTATCATCATCATCCTCAGTCATAATTATCGGTCATCATTCATCATCATCGTAATCTTCTTCAACCTCAGCATCCATCAGCATCATCCATCATAATCATCATCATCATCATCATCATCCATCAAACTCATCAGATATCATCATCATCCATCACAATCATTATCATCAGCATCCATCATAATCATCATTCTTATCATCATCATCCATTATAATCATCATCAACATCCCTCATAAGCATCACTGTAGTAAAACGCCCTTTTTTTTGGCATGGTTACCCTCACTTTTTTGCCTGCTGTCAGTGTGTTTTGACTGTGTTCATTTGGGTCCTGCTAACCAGGACCCCAGTGATTGTGCTCTCTCCCCCTAAATTTGGTTGCTTGGGACCACACACACCCCACATTTGGCATACTGGTGCCCCATATGAGTCCCTCGTATATGGTACCCAGGTACCCAGGGCATTAGGGCACCAGGAGTTCCCCATGGGTTGCAGCATGTTTTATGCTATCCATGGGAGCCCATGTAAAATGTGCCTGCAGGCCTTCCATTGCAGCCTGCATGAAAAGGTGCATGCACACTTTCGCTTCAGGTCACTGCACCAGGTCACTGTAAGTCAACCCTATGGTAGGACCTCCTAGCCTAGAGGGCATGGTGCAGGCATCTGTGTGTGAGGGCACCTCTGCATGAGCAGAGGTACCCCTACAAACTCCAGCTCCATTTTCCTAGACTTGGTAAATGCAGGGAAACCATTTTACCTGTGTAATGGATTGGGGAGTAACCATTCCCCTGTCCATCACCACCTCAGGGGTGGTGACCAGAGCTCCACCAGGTGGCCACTGGATTCTGCCATCTTGAATACAAGGTGGGCAAAGGCCACTGGGGGTATTAGAGTGGCCAGGCAAGTGATGTCACAGCCCCCTCCTGATAGGTGGTCTCCCTGCAAGGTGACCACCTTTCTGGGCTATTTAGGGTCTCCCTCTTCGGTGGGCCCTCAGATTCGACGTGCACGATTCCAGCCGGATTCCTCTGCAATGTTTACTTCACCTTCTGGCCACTGAAACTGCAACTGGACCATCCAGGAATTGACAATTTGCATCTACAGCAACAGCTCTGATTTGCAACATTGTTTCTCCGGCTCCTTCCAGCAAATGCAACATTTCCCCTACTGAGCATCCTCTGAGGGTGACGGGTCTTCAGTCAGCACAAGAAGCAATAAGGGATCTCCCTTGGAGTGAAGGGGTCACTCCCCTGCATCCGCAATCACCAAATGCAACGACGACTGGCTGTCTGGATCTCCTCTCCTCCAGAGCTGCATGGATCCTGCAACACAGATTGTAGTCTGGAGTGGTCCCCTTGGTCTTCTCTACCAGCTATCCAACTTGGGAGATGGTAAGCCCTTGCCTCTCCAAGCAGGATAGTACACCCGAGCACCGTGTCCCTTGCAGCTACCAAGGCTTGTTGGCATCTTCTCCAAAGGATCTTCAGGCTCTGTGTAGCCCCAGCCCACAACCCTTGTCTCTGAGACGCACAGCCCTCTGTGTGCTTCTCCAGCGAAGTGGGACTCCTTTCTTTGTGTGCTGTGTGGGCCTCACTGCGACTCCTGTGCTTGCTCCCTGTGGGTCACCTGTGGGGCTGCCTCCTCTTCCTGTAACTTTCCTCACTGCTGAGGGTCACCCGGGACTCCCCTCCATGGGTTGAGTCATCCTGGACCTTGCTGGTCTCCGGCAGCTCTTCATTTCTTCTTCTACAACATTTGCCTTTGCCAAGGCTTGTTGGTGGTACTGACCAACTGAAATCCTTCTTCCATCATGGGACGTCGACTGCATCACTTCAGGAATACTTCAGCTGCTCAGTGCTGCACTGCTGACTGTCTTGGTTCACCGTCAACCTGGTCCCGCATCCACAGAAGGGTACGTAGTAGCTCCTGTCACGACCGGACACTATAACGTGAACTGGACTTGGTCCCCTTCATTTACAGGTCTTCCTCTACCAGGATCCACCTTTGGTTTCTTGCAGTCTTGTCTGGGTCTTGCATAATTCTCTTGTGAAGTCCTTTTGGTGGGTTTGGGAAAAAACAGATACTTATCTCTTCTCTCCTGGTTGCTGAGGGGCACCCTGGTACTTACCGTTTGGGGTTCCTAGTTCCACCAGCTCCCCTCTACAGATTCTACTTAGCTGGGAGGGGGTCTGACTTTTGCATTCCATTTGTTTAGTATATGGTTTGGACTCCCCCGAGGGTCACTATTGTCTAATGTCATTGCACTGTTTTCTATTGCATTCTACGCCCATTCCTGATTACTAAGGTGTATATAATAGTGTGTTTAATCACCTGTTAGTAGAGCATTGCCTATACAGTATTTTAGTTGGTGTTACTAAAATAAAGTAGCTTTATTTGTGTAACACTGTGTGGTGCTTTCATTTCTGTAAATGTGTGTGACTATAAGTTGTACTGCATATGCTTTGCATGTCTCCTGGATAAGCCTTGACTGCTCATCCACAGCTACCTCTAGAAAGCCTAACTTCCTAGACACTGACTACACCTCATTAATAGGGAATACTTGGACCTGGTATAGAGTGATAACACCATAGGTGCTCACCACTCACCAGGCCAGCTTCATACAGTAGTGGGCCTTGAAGCACCACCTTTAATTTTGCAAACCAGCTCTTTTTCCAGGCGGCCCCTCCAAGTGGCCCTGTGCCAAGAGACTTTCCATCTCTGCTCCTGCTGGAACTGGGAGCTGCCTGAGGCTCTCCAGCTGGCACAGTGTGCCCACCAAACTCATCAACCACCCTGCAAAAGAGGAGACTGGTAACTAAACTGTGTGATTTTCTATGCATTTTTATAGGTGGCCTTAGATTGATTCCTATGGTGCAGAATTACGCACAGAAAGACTAACTTTATTAAAACTTTGAAAAATCATAACTCAAAAAATACTTAACACATCTTAACCATTTCGGTCTTAAAAATTATATAAAAGTCTGAAGCATTTTTATAAATTTTGATCTCGAGTTATTCATTGAGTGTATGTAGTGCATGTTTGGATTTGTGAGTACAACAGATGCTTAGCACATCTCCTGGATTAGCTGAACTGCTCGACCAGCTACCTTAAAAATAAGAGCATTAGGTGGTCTAATATTTACCTTTGAAACCAACGTATAGTTGCCTGGACACCCTGCACAGTATGCCTAGTTTTGCACACATAGAGGGCCAGCCTCCTACAACCATGCCACCAGGTACCCTGAGGCCATTCCTCTTAGGACCATTACAGCTCCTGCAGTGTCCAAAGTCCTTCTTGGTATCTTCTCAGGAGTGGGATTTCCTAAAGAGGTGGTCTCAGACAGAGGAGCAAACTTCATGACTCCTTACCTAAAAGCCATGTGGAAGGAATGTGGTGTGACTTACATGTTTACCACTCCTTACTACCCCCAAACAAATGGCTTAGTAGAGAGATTTAACAACACTCTCAAGGGCCCGGTCATGGGACTCTGAAAAACTCAGAAAGAGATGGGATGTTCTACTCTCATGCCTCCTCTTTGCCTATAGGAAGGTCCCTCAGAAGGGTGTGGGCTACAGCCCATTTGAATATCTGTTTGGGCACCCTATTAGGGTCCCCCTTGCTCTTGTTAGAGAAGGCTGGGAACAACCTCTCAAGCCTCCCAAATAGTAGATTATGTGCTTGGCCTCAGATCAACGATGGCTGAGTACATGAAGAGGGTTAGTAAAAACCTTCAGGTCAGCCAGAAGTTACAGAAACAATGCCAAGACCAGAAGCCTGTCCTACCTGTCTACAAGCCAGGACAGATAGTGTGGGTCCTGGAGACTGTGGCTCCCAGGGCACTCCAAGACAAGTGGAGTGGTCCCCACACCAGTGTGGAGTAAAAGGGTGAGGTTACCTACTTGGTAGACCTTGGCACTCCCAGAAACCCCACAGGGTGCCTCATGTGTACTGTCTCAAACCCTATTATGACAGGTCAGATATGACTCTGCTCATGGCCACTGATGAGGGACAAGAAGAACCTCCTAAGGCAGTGCTAAGAACTAATCTCCCTAACACCTGGTCAGACCACATGGTGTGAACACACCATTGACACGGGGACAGCTTGCCTGTTAAAAGCTAAATTTACAGGCAACCTGACCATGTAAGGAAATGCATCAAATCTGAAGTTCAGAAGATGCGTGACCTAGGAATAATTGAGCCTTCAGATAGCCCCTGGGCTAGCGCTGTAGTGCTTGCCCCAAAACCTCACTCCCAAGATGGCAAAACAGAAATGCTTTTTTGTGTAGACTACAGAGGTCTTAACACTGTTACAAAGACAGATGCTCACCCTATTCCTAGGGCAGATGAGTGCATAGATACACTGGCATCTACCAAGTATCTCAGCACCTTTGACCCGACTGCTGGCTCCTGGCAGATCAGGTTAGCAAAGAATACTAAACCAACAACAGCATTTTCCACACCTTGGTGGTCACTATCACTTTACTGTGATGCCCTTTGGGTTGAAAAAAGCATCTGCCACATACAGAGGCTAGTGAGTAAAGTCCTCCAAGGGTTGGGTTGGAAAGCTACAGGGCAGCTTGTCTGGATGAAATAGCTGTCTTTAGCTCCACCTGTGAGGATCACCTGGTCAACCTAGGAAATGTTTTAGATTCTCTGCAAAGAGAAGGCTGCAGTATCAATGCCTCTAAGTGCCAGATAGGGCAGAGGAAGGTGGTATATCTGGGCCACCTGTTAGGTGGGGGCCAAATTCAGCCACTGCAGGGGAAGGTCCAAACCATTTTGGATTGGACTCCCCCTACTAACCAGACCCAGGTTAGAACCTATTGAGGCCTCACTGGGTACTACAGGAGGTTCAATAAAGCGATGGTTCCATTGTAGCCCATCTCAATGACCTCACCTCAAAAAGGATGCCCAAGAAAGGTTTATGGACAGCTAGCTGCTAAAAAGCTGTTTATGATTTGAAACAGTCCATGTGCTCTGCACCTATCTTAAGAAGCTCTGACTACTCCAAGCAGTTCATAGTACAGACAGATGCTTCTGAGGTAGGGATTGGGGCAGTACTGTCACAAATTAATACAGAGGGCCGGGCCCAACCTGTAGCTTTTATAAGCAGAAGATTGACCCCTGGCGTTGGTCTGCCATAGAGAGGGAGGCCTTTGCTGTGGTTTGGGCTTTGAAGAAGCTGAAGCCATACTTGTTTGGCACTCACTTCCTTGTTCAAAGCGACCACAAGCCCTTTCTCTGGTTAAAACAGATGAAGGGTGAAAATCCCAAACTTCTGAGGTGGTCCATATCCCTACAGGGAATGGATAATACAGTGGAACATAGACCTCGGAGTAACCACTCCAATGCAGATGGACTCTCCATATATTTCCTCTTAGATAATGAAGACTCACCTGGACAGTGTTAGGCTTAATGTCTTTTGTTTGGGGAGTGGGGGGTTATGTAGGAAAGTGCCCTCTTGTTGGCATGATTACCCCCACTTTTTGCCTGATGTCCGTTTGTTTTGACTGTGTTTACTGGGATCCTGATAACCAGGACCCCAGTAACTGTGCTCGCTCCCTCTGAATTTGGTTGTCCCTAACTATTTTCCACCCCACAATTGGCATACTGGTGCCCCCATATAAGATCCTAATATATGGTACCTAGGCATTGGGGCACCAGGGGTTCCCGATGGGCTGCAGCAAGCATTATGCCACCAATGGGGAGCCCATGCAAAGTGTGTCTGCAGGCCTGCCATTGCAGCCTGTGTGAAAGGGTGCGGGCGCCCTTTTCAATACAGGTCACTACACCAGGTCACTGTAAGTCACTCCCATGGCAGGCCCTCCTAACCCAGAGGACAGGGTGCAAGTACCTGTGTGTGAGGGCACCCCTCCAAGAGCAAAGGTGCCCCCACAAGCTCCAGCTCCATTTTCCTGGACTTCGTGAGTACGGGGACCACATTTCACCCGTGTACTGGACTCATAATAGTAACGCCGAACCCGGGCATGTTTGGTATCAAACATGTCAGAATAATACCCCAATACTGTTGACAGTATTGGTTGAATAATTCAATGCACTCTGGGGGCCCCTTAGAGGACCCCCAGCTTTGCGCCTACCAGTTTGCAGGGTTTTCCCCAAGCCACTAGAATGCTTTGAAAGGCACATTCAGTGCCCTCCTTGCATAAACTAGTCTGCACCAGTTCAGGGACTTGTCTTGAGTGGTCCACTTGGTCCCCTCTACCAGCTCTTCAACTTATGAGGTAGTGAGTCTTTGCATCTCCTTGTAGGACAGTATCCCTGTGCACTGTGACTCTTGCAGCTACCAAGGCTTGTAGGCTGTTCTTCTGAGGGATCTTCAGGCTCCAGGTAGCCCCAGCATCCAGCACTCTTTCCTGCAATTAATTGTCTGCTCCAGCGACGTGGGACTCCTTTCCCGGTGTGCTGAGTGGGCCTCACTGCGACTCTTGTGCCTGCTTCCTGTGAGTTGCCTGTGGGCGCTGCATCCATGACTTCTTGCTCTCCTGACTTCTGGGGGATGCCTGGGACTCCCCTCGGACCTTCCTGGTCACCGGCAGTTGTATAACTCTTGTGCAATTCTTGCCTTTGCCAAGGCTTGTAGGTGGTTTTTCACTGACAGACGGGAACTCTTCTTCTGACGTGGGACATCGACTGCATCACTTCTGGACCTCTTCCTCTGTTTCTGTGCTGCATAGCCAACTCCTGGTCTTCACCGTCAAACTGGTCCTGCCCCTCAAGAAGGGCGGGCAGTGGCTCCTGCCCCAACCAGACACTCCAACTGGAACTGGACTTGTTCCTCTTCATTTGCAGGTCCTCTTCTATCAGGAGCCATCTTCTGTTTCTTTCAGTCTAGCTTAGGTCTTGCACAGTCCTTTTACAAAGTTTCTCTGTGGGTTTGGGAAAACCCAGGTACTTACCACTTCTCTCCTGGTCGCTGGGGGGTACTTTGGCACTTACATTTTGGGGTTCCTAGTTCCTCCAGCTCCCCTCTACAGATCCCACTTTCCTGGCTCAGGATCTGCCTTTCCCATTCCATTTTTTTAGTATATCGTTTGGACTCCCCCGAGGGTCACTACTGTCTGTTGTCACTGCACTAGTTTCTATTGCTTTCCAGGCTCATTCCTGATTACTAAGGTGTATATATGTGAGAAGGTAGCCTCTTTCTAGCATGGTTACCCCCACTTTTGGCCTGTTTGTGAGCGTGTGTCAGTGTGTTTTTACTGTCTCACAGGGATCCTGCTAGCCAGGACCACAGTGCTCATAGTTTGTGGCCTAATGTGTGTGTTGTCAGTAGTGCTTGACTGTGTCACTGAGGCTCTGCTAACCAGAACCTCTAAGCTTATGCTCTCTCTGCTTTTAAATTTGTCACTGTAGGCCAGTGACTTAATTTACCAATTTCAATTGGCACACTGGACCCCCCCCCCTTATAAGGCCCTAGTATATGGTACCTAGGTACCCAGGGTATTGGGGTTCCAGGAGATCCCTATGGGCTGCAGCATTTCTTTTGCCACCCATAGGGAGCTCAGACAAACCCATGCACAGACCTGCCATTGCAGCCTGTGTGAAATAACACACACGTTATTTCACAGCCATTTTCACTGCACTTAAGTAACTTATAAGTCACCTATATGTCTAACCTTCACTTGCTGAAGGTTATGTGCAAAAGTTACTAAGTGTGAGGGCACCCTTTCACTAGCAAAGGTGCCCCCAAATAGTTCAGGGCCATTTCCCCGGACTTTGTGAGCATGGGGACACAATTACACGTGTGCACTACAGATAGGTCAATACCTATATGTAGCTTCACAATGGTAACTCCGGATATGGCCATGTAACATGTCTAAGATCACGGAATTGTCCCCCATTCAAAATATGGAATTGGGGAGCCAATTCCATGCATCCTGGGGGCTCCACCATTGACCCCCAGTACTGCCAAACCAGCTCTTTGAGGCTTGCACTGCAGCTACAGCTGCTGCCACCTCACAGACAGGGTTCTGCCCTCCTGAGGTCTGGGCAGCTCAGTCCCA
Source organism: Pleurodeles waltl (assembly GCF_031143425.1). NCBI lineage: Eukaryota > Metazoa > Chordata > Amphibia > Caudata > Salamandridae > Pleurodeles > Pleurodeles waltl. Next base: position 1,720,786,170 of record NC_090445.1, on the reverse strand, counting down.
GGTAGGCATAACAAAGCATTTCCTTTGGGAGCAGGATGTTACACCCTCTCCCTTTGGAAATAGGTGTTACAGGCTGGGGAGGGGTAGCCCCCCCAGGCTCTGGAAATGCTTTGAAGGGCACAGATGGTGCCCCCCTTGCATAAGCCAGTCTACACCGGTTCAGGGTCCCCTTGTCCCCTGCTCTGGCATAAAACTGGACAAAGGAAAGGGGAGTGACCACTCCCCTATCCATCACCACCCCAGGGATGGTGTCCAGAGCTCCTCCAGTGTGTCCCAGTCTTCAGCCATCTTGCTTTGCAAGGTGTGGGAACACTCTGAAGGGCTCTGAGTGGCCAGTGCCAGCAGGTGATGTCAGAGACCTTTACTGATAGGTCCATACCTGATAAGGTAGCCAAGCCCCCTCTCAGGGCTAGTTAGGGTCTCTCCTGTGGGTTCTCTTCAGATTCTACTTGCAAGTTTCCAGCAGGAATCCTCTGCAACTACTTCATCATCCTCTGACCTCGGATCGACCGCAGCATGCTCCAGGAACCGCTGCAACAGCAACAAAGTATGCAGAAGGGCTACTTTTCCTCTGCAACTTCAGCTGCAGCCAGCAACTGCAATAGTTTCCACGGTGTGCACGCTCTGAGGACTCCCTGTTTTCACCCTGCACCAAAACGACCAAAGAAATCTCCCGTGGGGTGATGGAGTCACTGCCCTGCTCATACAGGCACCTTCTAAGTCGACGACCGGTTCTCTTGGACTCCTCTCCTGGCGACAAGCGTGCTCCTTTGAACACAGGTGGTGGACCCCATCGACACAGACTATCCTGAGGTCCTGCTGACACAATTTGGAGAATGTAAGACCTTGCCTTCCCTAAGTACGACAGTACCCCTGTGCACTGTGTCTTCTTCACCTCCTGAGGCCTCTGTGCACTATTTGCAACATTTCTTCGTGCACAGCCTGGCCCAGGTCCCCAGCACTCTATCCTGTGATGCTCAACTCGCTGAGTTGACCTCCGGCGGCCTGGGACCCTCCTTTGTAGTGCTGCACCAACCGCATTTTGCACCTCCTTTGTCCCGTGTCCTGGGACTCCCGTGGGTGCTGTCTGATCTTCTGTGGTCTCTCTGTAGTGCTGAGAGGCCCCTCTTCCTCCTCACACAGAGTTGAGGCCCCCAGGTCCCTCCTGGGTCCAGACAGCGCCACTTTGACACAAAATACAACTTTGCCGGAATGAAGGCTTATTGGATGAATCCAGCGTCAAAACTCACCTGCATCCAACATCTCTCCGTGGGACATCCATTGCATCACACTGGAACCCGCAGCCATCTTCCTTTGGTGCATTTCTGAAGTCTTCGTCCAACCAGGGACTCTTCTTTTGCACCCTCTTCTGGGTTGGCAGGGGCTCCTTTCCTTCCTGGAACTTCTTTCGACTTCTGGACTTGGTCCCTTTCCTTTGCAGGTCTTCAGGGCCAATAATCCAGCAGTTGTTCTTTACAGACTTGGTTGGCTGATGCAAAATCCCCAAAACAAAGTGTAGTGTATCCTAAGGAAACTTGCAGTACTTTACCCCTACTTTCCTGGGCTCTGGGGTGGGGTATTTTACTTACCTTTACTGTATTCTTCCTCACCCAGTGATTCTCTACACACTGCACTTGTCTGGGGGGAATTTGTGATTCGCATTCCCCTTTCTTAGTATATGGTTTCTGTTGCCCTTGGACCTATTTTCTCCCATTACATTCTATAGCATTTCCTATTGTTTGCACTATCCTATGTCTAATTACTTACCTTATTTTGGTGTCTAGTGTATATATTGTGTATAATACTTACTTCCAGAAGGAGTATTGCCTCTAAGATATTTTTGGTACTGTGTCACCCAAATAAACTACCCTTAATTTTGGTAACACTGAGTATTGTCTTTTATTGTGTATAAAGCACTGTGTAACTATAAGTGGTATTGCATGAGCTTTGCATGTCTCCTAGTTCAGCCTAGGTTGCTCTGCTATAGCCACCTCTATCAACCTAAGCTGCTAAAACACTACTACACTCTACTAATAAGGGATACCTGGACCTGGTATAAGGTGTAAGTACCCAAGGTACCCACTACAAACCAGGCCAGCCTCCTACAGGTCTTATTCATTTAGAGTGAGTCTCACTCACATGGTGTAAGTCTCATTCATACGGAGTGGACCTCATTCATATGGTGTGAGTCTCACTCATATGGAGTGAGTCTCAATCATATGGAGTGGGCCTCATTCATATGGACTGACACTCATATGGGGTGAGTCTCATTCATATGGAGTATGGAGTGGTTCTCATTAATATGGAGTTGGTCTCATTCATATGGAGTGGGTCTCATTCATATGGAGTATGGAGTGGTTCTCATTAATATGGAGTGGGTCTCATTCATATGGAGTGGGTCTCATTCATGTAGAGTATGGAGTGGTTCTCATTCATATGGAGTGTGTCTCATTCATATAGAGTGAGTCTCATTCACATGGTATGAGTCTCACTCATATGGAGTGAGTCTCAATCATATGGAGTGGGCCTCATTCACATGGTGTGAGTCTCACTCACGTGGTGTGAGTCTCATTCATATGGAGTGAGTCTCACTCACATGGTGTAAGTCTCATTCATACGGAGTGGGCCTCATTCATATGGAGTGAGTCACTCACATGGTGTGAGTCTCATTCATATGGAGTTAGTCTCAATCATATGAAGTGGGCCTCATTCATATGGACTGACACTCACTCATATGGAGAGTCTCATTCATATGGAGTATGGAGTGGTTCTCATTCATATGGAGTGGGTGTCACTCATATGGAGTGGGTCTCATTTATTTAGAGTATGGATTGGTTCTCATTCATATGGAGTGGGTCTCATTCATATAGAGTGAGTCTCACTCAAATGGTGTGAGTCTCACTCATAGGGATTGAGTCTCATTCATGTGGAGTGGGCCTCATTCACATGGACTGAGACTCGCTCATACGGGGTGTCTCCTCTCGCTGGCATGAATCCTACCTTCTAGGCGCTTTAGGGCCCCGGTCAGCACAGACCTGCAGGCAGACTCACTCGTCACCAGGCAGTGCAGGGGCCTGTGGTACCATTAACTGAAGCCACGTGTGGACTGACAGATTCCATCGTTCTTGACATACCTTTGTTTTTGCACAGATGTCTCCAGTGAGACATCCTGGGATAGATTCCTCTCTACTGAGCTGTGAAGCACCTTGAACCGGGTGAGATGTCTATTGGGTGCGCTCTCTCTCCCCCTATGCCCATCAGTCCATCACTCCCTCCCGCCCTCCATCCACCCATCCATCCGTTCATCCATCTACTCACCATGGCTGAGGGCATGGAGGACCCCTGGGAAGCTGGAGTTATGCAGTGTCACTCCACTGGTGGACTGTTCATTGGTCCCAGCTGAAGACGTCACACGCTCACTCGTGGATGACGTCACAGCGCTGGGGGGCTTGGAACTGGTGGAGGTGATGCTAAGAGATGTCCCACCGCCACTTGCGGGGATGATGCCACCCGTCTCTGTCACTGCGGACGGGGAGACTGCACTGGTCAGAGCTTGAGATGTCACGCCGTCGGTGGTGGATCTGGTATCAGAGAATGTCACAATTTTGGCAGTAGAGCTGCTCTCTGGTGATGTCACACTGTCTCTGGTAGAGCTGGTACCTGGTGATTTCACACTGCCACTAGGGGGGCTAGCATCAGGTGATGTCACACTACCACTGGTGAAACTGCTGTCTGGTGATGTCACACTGTCACTGGTGGAACTGCTGTCAAGTGATGTCACACTGTTACTGGTGGAGCTCGTGCCTTGTGATGTCACACTCTCACTGGTAGAGCTAGTTCCTTGTGATCTCACACTGTCACTGGTACAGCTGGTATTTAGTGACATCATACTTTCACTAGTAGGTCTGGCGCCTGGTGATGTCACACTCTCACTGCTGGAACTGGTGCCTGGTGGTGTCACACTCTCACTGGTAGAGCTAGTATCTGGTGATATCTCACTGTCACTAGCCGAGGTGGTGTTTGATAAGGGCAAACTGCCTCTGGTGGAGCTAACGTCAGGTGATGTCACACTGCCACTGGTGGAGCTGGCATCAGGTGATGTCACACTGGCACTGGTGGAACTAGCTTCAGGTGATGTCCTACTTTCACTGGTGGAGCTAACGTCAGGTGATGTCACACTGGCACGGGTGGAGCTAACATCAAGTGATGTCACACTAGCACTGGTGGAGCTAGCGTCAGGTGATGTCACATTGTCGGAGATAGTGTCAGGTGATGTCACACTGGCAGAGGTAACGTCAGGTGATGTCACACTGGCACTGGTGGAGCTAACGTCAGGTGATGTCACACCTGCACTGGTGGAGCTAGCATCAGGTGAAGTCACACTGTCACTGGTAGAGCTGGAGTCAGGTGATGTCACACTGGCAGAGGTAGTGTCAGATGATGTCACACTGCCGGAGGTAGCGTCAGGTAATGTCACACTGGCACTAGGGGAGCTAGCATCAGGTGTTGTCACACTGACACTGGTGTAGCTAGTGTCAGATGATGTCACACTGCCACTGGTGGAGCTAGAGCCAGGTGAAGTCACACTGGCACTAGGGGAGCTAGCATCAGGTAATGTCACACTGGCACTGGTGGAACTGCTGTCAAGGGATGTCACACTGTTACTGGTGAAGCTGGTGCCTGGGGATGTCACACTCCCACTGGTAGAGCTAGTTTCTGGTGATCTCACACTGTCACTGGTAGAGCTGGTATTTAGTAACATAATACTTTCACTAGTAGGTCTGGCGCCTGGTGATGTCACACTCTTACTGCCGGAACTGGTGCCTGGTGGTGTCACACTCTCACTGGTAGAGCTAGTATCTTGTGATATCTTACTGTCACTAGCCAAGGTGGTGTTTGATAAGGGCACACTACCTCTGGTGGAGCTAACGTCAGGTGATGTCACACTGCCACTGGTGGAGCGGGAATCAGGTGATGTCACACTGGTACTGGTGGAGCTAACGTCAGGTGATGTCACACTAGCACTAGTGGAGCTTGCGTCAGGTAATGTCCTAATTTCACTGGTGAAGCTAGCGTCAGGTGATGTCACATTGGCACTCACGGAGCTAGCGTCAGGGAATGTCCTACTTTCACTGGTGGAGCTAGAGTCAGGTGATGTCGCACCAACACTAGCGGAGCTAGTGTCAGGTGATGTCACACTGCCATTGGTGGAGCTAGTGTCAGGTGATATCACAATGGCACTGGTGAAGCTAGCCTCAGGTGATGTCACACTGCCATTGGTGGAGCTAGAGTCAGGTGATGTCACACTGCCACTGGTGGAGCTAACGTCAGGTGATGTCACACTGGCACTAGTGGAGCTAGCGTCAGGTAATGTCCTAATTTCACTGGTGGAGCTGGCATCAGGTGATGTCACACTGGCACTGGTGGAGCTAACGTCAGGTGATGTCACACTGGCAATAGTGGAGCTAGCATCAGGTGATGTCCTACTTTCACTGGTGAAGCTTGCATCAGGTGATGTCACACTGCCACTGGTGGAGCTAACGTCAGGTGATGTCACACTGGCACTGGTGGAGCTAGCATCAGGTGATGTTACACTGCCACTGGTGAAGCTAGCATCATGTGATGTCACATTGGCACTCACGGAGCTAGCGGCAGGGAATGTCCTACTTTCACTAGTGGAGCTAGCGTCAAGTGATGTCGCACCAACACTGGCAGAGCTAGCATCGGGTGATGTCACAATGCCATTGGTGGAGCTAGTGTCAGGTGATGTCACAATGACACTGGTGAAGCTAGCCTCAGGTGATGTCACACTGCCATTGGTGGAGCTAGAGTCAGGTGATGTCACACTGCCACTGGTGGAGCTACCGTCAGGTGATGTCACACTGGCACTGGTGGAACTAGCGTCTGGTGATGTCACACTGGCAGAGGTAGTGTCAGGTGATGTCCCACTGCTACTGGTGGAGCTAATGTCAGGTGATGTCACACTGGCACTCGCTGAGCTAGAGTCAGGTGAAGTCACATTGGCACTCGTAGAGCTAGCATCAGGTGGTGTCCTACTTTCACTGGTGGAGCTAGAGTGAGGTGATGTCACACTGGCAGTAGGGGAGCTAGCGTCAGGTGATGTCACACTGCCACTGGTGGAGCTAGACTCAGGTGATGTCACACTGGCACTGGAGGAGCTAGAGTCAGGTAATGTCATACTGGCACTGCGGGACCTAGCATCAGGTAGTGTCGCACTTTCACTAGTGGAACTGGTGCCTGGTGATGTCACACTTCCATTGGTGGAGCTAGTGCCTGGTGATGCGAAACTCTCACTCGTAGAGCTAGTGTCTGGTGATGTTGTGCTTTCACTGGTAGAACCGGTGCCTGGTGATGTCACACTTCCATTGGTGGAGCTAGTGTCTGATAATGTGACACTGTCAGTAGTGGAGCTAGCATCAGGTGATGTCTCACTGGCACTGATGAAGTTGACGTCAGGGGATGTCACACTGGCACTGGCAGAGCTGGAGACAGTGTCAGGTGATGTCATAGTGGAACTGGTGGAGCTAACATCTGGTGATGTCACACTGACACTGGTGGAGATAGCATCAGGTGATGCCGCAGTGGAACTGGTGGAGCTAACATCTGGTGATGTCACACTGACACTGGTGTAGCTGGCTTCAGGTGATGTCACACCTGCACTGGTGGAACTAACGTCAGGTGATGTCACACTGGCAGTGGCGGAGCTAACATCTGGTGATGTCACTCTGGCACTGGGAGAGCTAGCATCAGGTGACGTCACACTGGCACCTATGGAACTAATGCCAGATGATGTCACACTGGCACTGGTGGAGGTAGCGTCAGATGATGTCACAGTGGCACTGGCAGAGCTAGCATCAGGTGATGTCATACTGCCACTGGTAAAGCTAGCCTCAGGTGATGTCACACTGCTACTGGTGGAGCTAATGTCAGGTGATGCCTCACTGACACTGGTGGAGCTAACATCAGGTGATGTCACACTGGTACTAGTGGAGCTAACTTCAGGTGATGTCACACTGTCACTGGTGGAGCTAGCAGCATCAGGTGATGTCACACTGGCAATGGTGGAGCTAACGTCAGGTGATGTCACACTGGCACTGGTCGAGCTAGCGTCAGGTGATGTCACACTGCCACTGGTGGAGCTAGCGTCAGGTGATGTCACACTGCCACTGGTGGAGCTAGCGTCAGGTGATGTCGCACTGCCACTGGTGGAGCTAGCGTCAGGTGATGTCACACTGGCATTTGGTGAGCTAAAGTCAGGTAATTTCATACTGGCACTGGGGGATCTATCGTAGGGTGATGTTGCACTGTCACTGGTGGAGCTAGCATCAGGCGAAGTAATACTTGGACTGGTGGAACTAGCGACAGGTGATGTTGCGCTTATGCTGGTGGAGGTGGGATCAGGTGATGTCACACTGCCACTCGTGGAGCTAGCGTCAGGTGATGTCACACTGGCAGAGCTTGCATCAGGTGATGTCGCACTTATGCTGGTCGAGGTGGGATCAGGTGATGTCGCACTGCCACTGGAGGAGCTAGCGTCAGGTGATGTCGCACTGGCACTGTGGGAGTTAGAGTCAGGTGATGTCACACTGCCACTTGTGAAGTTAGCATCTGGTGATCTCACACTGTCACTGGTGGAGCTAGCGTCAGGTGATGTCACACTGTCACTGGTGAAGCTAACATCAGATGATGTCACACTGGCACTGATGGCGCTAGCACCAGGTGATGTTACACTGCCACTGATGAAGCTAGTGTCAGGAAATGTCCCATTAGCACTGGTGGAGCTAGCGTCAGGTGATGTCACACTGGCACTGGTGGAGCTGGCGTCATGTGATGTCACACCACTGACACTGGCAGAGGTAGCATCAGGTGATGTCGCACTGACACTGAGGGAGCTAGCATAAGGTGATGTCACACTGCCACTGGTAAAGCTAGCATCCGGTGATGTCACACGGGCACTGCCGGATCTAACGTCAGGGGATATCACACTGGCACTGGTGGAGCTAATGTCAGGTGATGTCACACTGGCACTGGTGGAGCTAGCATCAGGTGATGTCACACTTGCACTGCTGGAGCTAATGTCAGATGATGTCACACTGGCACTGTTGGAGCTAGCATCAGATGAAGTCACACTGGCACCGAGGAAGCTATTGTAGGGTGATGTCACACTGTCACTGGTGGAGCTAACGTCAGATGATGTCACACTAACACTGGTGGAGCTAGCATATGGTATTATCACACTGGCACTGATGGAGCTAATGTCAGACGATGTCACACTGGCAGTCGTGGAGCTAAAGTCAGGTGATGTCACACCGGCACTGGTGGAGGTAGAGTCAGGTGATGTCACACTGGTGGAGCTAATGTCAGGTGACCTCACACTGGCACTCGAGATAGAGTCAGGTGATGTCACACTGGCACTGGCGGAGCTAATGTCAGGTGATGTCACACTGGCACTGGTGGAGCGAGTGTCAGATGATGTCACACTGGCACTTGGCGATCTAACATCAGATGATTTCGCACTGTCACTGGTGGAGCTAGTGTCAGGTGATGTCACACTGTCACTGGGGAAGCTAGCATCAGGTGATGTCACACTGGCACTGTTGGAGCTATCGTCAGGTGATGTCACACTGCCACTGGTGGAGCTCATGTCAGATGATGTCACACTGGCAATGGTGGAGCTATATTCAGATGATGTCACACTGACACTGGTGGAGCTAGCGTCAGGTGATGTCGCACTGTCATTGGTGGAGCTAGCGTCAGGTGATCTTGCACTGGCACTGGTGGAGCCAATGTCAGATGATGTCACACTGGCACTGGTGGAGCTAGCGTCAGGTGATGTCACACTGCCACTGGTAGAGCTAGCATCAGGTGATGTTGCACTGGCACTGGTGGAGCTAATGTCAGGTGATTTCACACTGGCACTGGTGGAGCTAGCGTCAGGTGATGTCGCACTGTCACTGGTGGAGATAGCGTCAGGTGATGTCGCACTGGCACTGGTGGAGCTAATGTCAGGTGATGTTGCACTGTCACTGGTGGAGCTAGCGTTAGGTGATGTCACACTGGCACTGGTGGTGCTAATGCCAGGTGATGTCACACTGTCACTGGTGAAGCTAATGTCAGGCGATGTCACACTGGCACTGGTGGAGCTAGCGTCAGGTGATGTCACATTGGCACTGGTGGAGCTAATGTCAGATGATGTCACACTGGCACTGGTGAAGCTAACGTCAGGTGATGTCACACTGGCACTAGTGGAGCTAGTGTCAGGTGATGTCGCACTGGCACTGGTGGAGCTAGCGTTAGGTGATGTCACACTGACACTGGTGGAGCTAGCATCAGGTGATGTCGCACTGGCACTGGTGGAGCTAATGTGAGGTGATGTTGCACTGTCACTGGTGGACCTAGAGTCAGGTGATGTCGCACTGGCACTGGTGGAGCTAATGTCAGGTGATGTTGCACTGTCACTGGTGGAGCTAATGTCAGGCGATGTCACACTGGCACTGGTGGAGCTGGCGTCATGTGATGTCACATTGGCACTGGTGGAGCTAATGTCAGATGATGTCACACTGGCACTGGTGAAGCTAACGTCAGGTGATGTCACACTGGCACTAGTGGAGCTAATGTCAGGTGATGTTGCACTGTCACTGGTGGAGCTAGCGTTAGGTGATGTCACACTGGCACTGGTGGCGCGAATGCCAGGTGATGTCACACTGGCAGAAGGAGTGTCAGATGATGTCACACTGGAGGAGCTAGCGGTAGGTAATGTCACACTGGCACCGGTGGAGCTATTGTCAGGTGATGTCACACTGGCACTGGTGGAGCTAGTGTCATGTGATGTCACACTGGCAACAGTGGAGCTAGCGTCAGGTGATGTCACACTTGCACTGGTGGAGCCAATGTCAGATGATGTCACACTGCCACTGGTGGAGATAGCCTGAGGTGATGTAACACTGGTGGACCTAGCGTCTAGTGATGTCAAACTGCCACTGGTGGAGCTAGCGTCTGGTGATGTCACACTGGCACTGAGGGATCTATCTTCGGGTGATGTCACACTGGCAATGGTGGAGCTAGCGTCAGGTGATGTCACACTGGCTCTGGTGGACCTGGCGTCAGGTGATGCCACACTAGCACTGGTGGAGCTAGCGTCAAATGACGTCACACTGGCACTGGTAGAGCTAGCATCAGTTGATGTCACACTGGCACTTGTGGAGCTAATGTCAGGTGATGTCACACTGGCACTGGTGGAGCTAACGTCAGGTGATGTCACACTGGCACTGGTGGAGCTGGCGTCATGTGATGTCACACCACTGACACTGGCAGAGGTAGCATCAGGTGATGTCGCACTGACACTGGGGGAGCTAGCATAAGGTGATGTCACACTGCCACTGGTAAAGCTAGCATCGGGTGATGTCACACGGGCACTGCCGGATCTAACGTCAGGTGATATCACACTGGCACTGGTGGAGCTAATGTCAGGTGATGTCACACTGGCACTGGTGGAGCTAGCATCAGGTGATGTCACACTTGCACTGCTGGAGCTAATGTCAGATGATGTCACACTGGCACTGTTGGAGCTAGCATCAGATGAAGTCACACTGGCACTGAGGAAGCTATTGTAGGGTGATGTCACACTGTCACTGGTGGAGCTAACATCAGATGATGTCACACTAACACTGGTGGAGCTAGCATATGGTATTATCACACTGGCACTGATGGAGCTAATGTCAGACGATGTCACACTGGCAGTCGTGGAGCTAGCATCAGTTGATGTCACACTGGCACTTGTGGAGCTAATGTCAGGTAATGTCACACTGGCACTGGTGGAGCTAACGTCAGGTGATGTCACACTGGCACTGGTGGAGCTAATGTCAGATGATGTCACACTGGCACTGGTGAAGCTAGTGTCAGGTGATGTCACACTGGCAACGGTGGAGCTAGAGTCAGGTGATGTCACACTTGCACTGGTGGAGGTAACGTCAGATGATGTCACACTGGCACTGGTGGCGCTAACGTCAGGTAATGTCACACTGTCAACGGTGGAGCTAGCGTCAGGTGATGTCACACTGGCACTGGTGGAGCTAGCGTCAGGTGATGTCACACTGTCACCGGTGGAGCTACCGTCAGGTGATGTCACACTTGTACTGGTGGAGCTAATGTCAGATGATGTCACACTGGCAACGGTGGAGCTAGCATCAGGTGATGTCACACTTGCACTCGTGGAGCTAATGTCAGATGATGTCGCACTGGCACTGACGGAGCTATTGTAGGGTGATGTCAAACTGTCACCGGTGGAACTAGCGTCAGGTAATGTCACACTGGGACTTGTGGAGCTAATGTCAGATGATGTCACAATGGCACTGGTGGAGCTAATGTCAGATGATGTCACAATGGCACTGGCGGAGCTGATGACAGATGATGTCACACTGGCACTGGTGGAGCTAATGTCAGATGATGTTACAATGGCACTGCTGGCGCTGATGTCAGATGATGTCACACTGGCAGAGCTAATGTCAGATGATGTCACAATGGCACTGGTGGAGCTAATTTCAGATGATGTCACACTGGCACTGATGGAGCTAATGTCAGATGATGTCACAATGGCACTGCTGGAGCTAATGTCAGATGATGCCACACTGGCACTGGTGGAGGTAGCATCAAGTGATGTCACACTTGCACTTGTGGAGCTAATGTAAGGTGATAGCACACGGGCACTGGTGGAGCTAATGTCAGATGATGTCACACTGGCAACGGTGGAGCTAGCATCAGGTGATGTCACACTTGCACTCGTGGAGCTAATGTCAGATGATGTCGCACTGGCACTGACGGAGCTATTGTAGGGTGATGTCAAACTGTCACCGGTGGAACTAGCGTCAGGTAATGTCACACTGGCACTTGTGGAGCTAATGTCAGATGATGTCACAATGGCACTGGTGGAGCTAATGTCAGATGATGTCACAATGGCACTGGCGGAGCTGATGTCAGATGATGTCACACTGGCACTGGTGGAGCTAATGTCAGATGATGTTACAATGGCACTGCTGGCGCTGATGTCAGATGATGTCACACTGGCAGAGCTAATGTCAGATGATGTCACAATGGCACTGGTGGAGCTAATTTCAGATGATGTCACACTGGCACTGATGGAGCTAATGTCAGATGATGTCACAATGGCACTGCTGGAGCTAATGTCAGATGATGCCACACTGGCACTGGTGGAGGTAGCATCAGGTGATGTCACACTTGCACTTGTGGAGCTAATGTAAGGTGATAGCACACGGGCACTGGTGGAGCTAATGTCAGATGATGTCACAATGGCACTGCTGGAGCTAATGTCAGATGATGTCACACTGGCACTGGTGGAGCTAGCATCAGGTAATGTCACACTGGCACTTGTGGAGCTAATGTCAGGTGATGTCACACTGACACTGGTGGAGCTAGCGTCAGGTGATGTCACACTGGCACTGGTGGAACTAATGTCAGGTGATGTCACACTGGCACTGGTGGAGCTAGCGTCAGGTGATGTGACACTGGCACTTGTGGAGCTAATGTCAGATGATGTCACAATGGCACTGGTGGAGCTAATGTCAGATGATGTCACACTTGCACTGGTGGAGCTAATGTCAGGTGATGTCACAATGGCACTGCTGGAGCTAATGTCAGATGATGTCACACTGGCACTGGTGGAGCTAGCGTCAGGTGATGTCACACTGACACTGGAGGAGCTAGTTTCAGGTGATGTCACACTGGCGGAACTAATGTCAGGTGATGTCACACTGATACCGGTGGAGCTGGTTGCTGGTGATGTCACACTGCCACTAAAGTAGGTGGAATCACCTAATGTCACACTGTCACTTGAAGATGTCACACCGTTACTAGGGGGTGTGTTGGCTGTTGTCCCAGTGCTAAGTGAGGCTGCAGTAGTCCCTGCTGGAGATGTCACAGTTTCGCTGGTGGAGCTTTTATCAAGAGATGTTTTGGTTCTCAGTGGGATTTCCCTCGTTGTATTTGGAGATGTCACATGTTCAGTGGTTGAGCTGTCAGAGGATGTCACGCTTGTCGAGGCTGTGGAACAGAAAGAACAGAAGGATACTTTAGGCAGTTTTCGGTTTTGTTTTCGTCTACCCTTAAGGTACTCTAATGTCAAGATCCCAACCGAGGGATGTCTCTGCCGGTGAGATCTTACACCTTCAAAGATCCGACCAACCTATAGCAAGTGTGAAATGTCATCTCACATGGTGCATTCAGGCTAGGAGGCGTAATCTGTCACACCTACAGAGTAATATCTGACAGTGCCTTTTAATCTATACCCACGGTGAGGTGACATCTCCCACGCCACCAGGGACATGTCTGCCAGTGCCTATTAAACTAAACTCAGAATGACATGCCATCTTACACACTTCCAGAGATATGTCAGTGCCCACTGACTTACAGTCACCCCACCAGACATACGTCTGGTAGTGCCCGTTGACTTACAGAGACCCCACTAGGAACATGTCTCGCACTGCCCGTTGACTTACAGAAACCCCACTAGGGACATGTCTCGCAGTGCCAGTTAACTTACAGAGATCCTTCTAGGGATATGTCTTGCAGTGCCCGTTGACTTACAGGGACCCCTCTAGCGACATGTCTCGCACTGCCCGTTGACAGACAGAGACCCCTCTAGCGACATGTCTCGCAGTGTCAGTTGACTTATATAGACACCACTCGGGACATGCCTGGCAGTGCCTATTCAACTAATCTCAGCATGACATGCCAGCTCACAAACCTCCAGAGATATGACAGTGTCCGTTGACTTGCAGTCACCCTACCAGAGACATGTCTCGCAGTGCCTGTTGAAGTATACTGACCGCTCTAGGGATTTGCCTGGCAGTGCCTATTAAACTAAACTAGGTAGTGACCTGTGTCCAGTACACAGGTAAAATGTTTTTTCAGAAGTCCAGTGTAATTGGGTTTTGAGTTAGTAGGGGCACCTCTGCTCATGCAGGGGTGCCATCATACACAGGTAACTGCACCCTGCCCTCTGGGCTAGGAGGGCCTGCCATAGGGGTGACTTATAGTGACCTGGTGCAGTGACCTGCAGTGAAAGGGTGCATGCACCTATTCATGTGGGCTGCAATGCCAAGCTTGCAAACATATTTTGCATGGGCTCCTATAGGTGGCACAATACATGCCGCAGCCCATGGGAAACCCCTGGTGCCCCAATGCCCTGGGTACCTAAGTATGATCTACATTGGACTTATAGGGGGCATCATTATGCCAATTGAGGGTGTGCTAGGTCCTAAGCAACCACATTTAGAGGAAGAGAGCACAATCACTGGGTCCTGCTTAGCAGGATCCCAGTGAACACAGTCAAAACACACTGACATCAGGCAAAAAATGGGGGTAACTATGCCAAAAAGAGGGTACGTTTCTACATAACCCCCCCACCCAACAAATGAAAGACAAGAAGGCAACCTTGTCCAGATGTGTCTCCATTGTCTAAGTGGAAATATCTGGAGAGTCCATCTGCATTGGAGTGGTCACTCCCGGGTCTATGTTCCACTATATCGTCCATTCCCTGTAGGAATATGGACCACCTCAAAGGTTTGGGATTTTCATCTTTCATCTGTATAAACCATAGGAGGGTCTTGGCCACTGTAGGAGCTATAGTGGTCCTAAGGGGAATTGCATTTGGGTATGTGGTGGCATGGTCCACAACCACCAGTTGAGACCTGTTCCCAGAGGCAGTTGGAGATTCCAGGGGGGGCAAACATATCCACCCCAGCCCTCTCAAAGGGTACCCCAACCACTGGAAGTGGAATTAAGGGGGTTAAGGGGGTCTTTGTAGTGCTACCAGTCTTACCACTGGCTTGACAGGTGACACAAGAGCGAAAAAACTCCTTAGTGTCGTCTGACATATGGTGCCCGTGAAAGTGAGGGACAAGTCTGACTTTGCCCCAAATGGCCTGCAAGGGAAATGTCATGGCCTAAAGTCAAGAAGAACTCCCTAAACGTCTGAGGAATGACCAACCTCCTCATGGCACCAGGTTTGGAGCCCCATGCCTCAGAATAAAGGAGGCTGTTGTACAAACCCATTTGTCTGCTATCTTACCCAATTCTTGGGCAGTGGTCAGATCTGAGTTCACCAGGAATTGATGGAGTCTATCAGATGTGCAGTTATTAAGGATGTGCTCTCTCACAAGCAGATTGCATAAGCCCTGAATCATGCACACTGCTGCCATGTAACAAGCCTTCCAGGCACTTGACAGAGCAGTCCACAAATCCAACCCAATCCTGGGAGGACTCCTTCCAAGGCTCCCTGAATTTGATTCTATATTCCTCTGTGGTTACGCCAAGACCAAAAAGGAGTGCAATCTTGAGTGCTCGATAGTTATTTGCATCCTCTTCTATGACAGTGAGGTGTTTGCATCTGCCTTTGTCAGAAAAGAAAAGCCACAAGATGGCTGCCCACTGTCTTTGAGGGATGCTCTGAACTTTACAGGCCCTCTCCAAGGCAGTGAACCACTTGTGGATACCATCCCCAGCCTTGTAAGGTGGGACAATCTTACTTAGGATCCTGGAGTCATAGGAGCCCTCCCTAACCCTGGAGTCCCTAACCCTGGAGTCCCTAACCCTGGAGTCCCTAACCCTGGAGTCCCTAACGTTGTTGCTGCCAAGCTCTGTCTTTCCCTTTTTACTGCCAGGACCTCCCTATCCAGGGTAACTGTTGCTGCTGCAGCCTCGGTTTGGCCTCTTCTAATCTCAGTTTGCTGAGTTTCCCCTCTAGGGATTCTGCCCCAAGTCAGAGTGGTGGGTCCCATCAGATACTGATGAGACATGGGTGTGGACTGATGAGGAGGACCTGTCTCTCCTCTTGGAGACACTTTGCACCAACCCCGGGAGTAAAAGTGGACCTACATGCGTGTCCCCCTTCTCACTCCCATGAGTGCTAGCTGCAGGACTGGTGTGTTCCCCAGTTTCTTCATGACCCTCCCTTTGTAGGACTGGGGGGTCGGTCTCTACCTCCTGCTCCTCAGTGCTCTGACTATTAGCCGGAAGGAGTAATCCTAAGAGGAGAATCTTGTTGGAATTTCTCCCCGCCTTTAGCTTCCTGAAAGCACATATTTCCCCTAAATCCTGAAAGGTGAGGCTAGGCTCTCAAACCCAGAGTCTGAGGCTTGGGCTGTGTCTTCCACTAAGTACATTTCCCTAGAGTACTGTGTGTGCGCACCTCCCTACTCCAAGTAACTTGGCTTCCTAAGAGAGTTTAGAGAAGGGGCTATGTCAGACACCAACTTACCTCAGCTAGGAGTCTAGTAGTCCTACATACTAAGTGTAGTGTACCCTATGGACTAGTAGTGGGCTTTCCTGAGGAAAGTTACTGGTGAGGAATTTGCAAGTATCTTATCCCACTGCTACACCACCTATGTAGAAAGTTGACCTGGCGTGTGGTGGACAGCTAGGGTGTTTACACCTTATACCAGCTCCAGGCAACCCCTTATTAGTTAGTAACAAGGCCTAGGAACCCAGGGCTTTCTAGGAGTAGCTGTGGTGAGCAGCCGAGGCTTATCTATGAGGTGTGTAAAGCACTTGCAATACCACAAGTCACACAGTAACGTATACATGAAAGAGGAACCACACAGGGTTACAAACTTAAAGGCACTTTATTACAGTAGAATACTTATAGGCCATCTCCCCAACTAGAGGTACGTGCACACTATTTATATATATGTATGTGTGTGTGTGTGTGTATGTGTAGGAAAGTACCATCTTGCCTGGCATGTTACCCCCATTTTTACATGTATGTAAGTTTGTTTTTGCCTGTCTCACTGGGATCCTGCTAGCCAGGACCCCAGTGCTCATAGTTAGTGGCCTGAATGTGTGTACTTGTGTAGTGACTAACTGTGTCACTGAGGTTCAGCTAACCAGAGCCTCAGTGCTTATGCTCTCTCTACCTTTAAAATGGTCATTATAGGCTAGTGACCATTTTCACCAATTCTAATTGGCACACTGGACCCCCCTTATAATTCCCTAGTATATGGTACCTTGGTGCCCAGGGTATTGGGGTTCCAGGAGATCCGTAAGGGCTGCAGCATTTCTTTTGCCACCCATAGGGAGCTCTGACAATTCTTACACAGGCCTGCCACTGCAGCCTGAGTGAAATAACGTCCACGTTATTTCACAGCCATTTTACACTGCACTTAAGTAACTTATAAGTCACCTATATGTCTAACCTTCACTTAGTGAAGGTCAAGTGCAAAGTTACTAAGGGCCAGATGTAGCAAAATTTTGCGAGTCGCAAATGGCCCGAATCGCTATTTGCAAACCCGCAAAATCGGAAATGGGATGCAAAAACCCAATTTCCGAATCGCAAATAGCGACGCGAGCCAATACCGACTCGCAAAAGTTGCGACCCCATAGTGCGACCCGTAAATAGGAAGTCGCAATTTGCGAGTCGCAAACCATATGATATAGCCACTTGCAAATTGCTACTAGCCGCAAAAAGCCCATTTTGCACACCCAAATTACCACTAACTCAGAGCAGGTGGTCACCAGAACCAAAGTACAAAAGGAGACCCAGAAGGCACCTGGGTTACTCAAGATGGCGGAGATATATGTGATAGGAATGAGGAGAAGAGCCCATGCTGCACAGCGAGGAGGAGGAGGAGCGAGAGACAGGAGAGGATATACAGAACCAGGCTGACACTTTTCCAACAGAGGAGGAGATATATGAGAAATACAGACTCAGCAGTGCAGCTATACTAGATTTAATAGATCTACTCAATCCGCAGCTTCAACGCCAGACTGTGCGCAGCTGCGCCATCCCTACGCATGTGCAAGTGCTATGCTCACTGCACCTCTTGGCCTCGGGTAGCTATCAGGGGGTCATTGCTGTGGCAGGTGGGGTATCCCAAAGTTCACTCTCACAGTTCTTCAGAGCATTCCTAGATGCCATACTCATACACATGTCCAGATACATATACCTACCCAGGAATGAGGCAGAAATCAACAGCACCAAGTTGGAATTCTACAGAATTGCCAACTTCCCCCATGTCATAGGGCGTGTAGACGGGACACATATACAAATATGTCCTCCTGCAAATCTGGAATATCTGTTCCGCAACCGGAAGTGTACCCACTCACTGAACATCCAGGTGGTATGTGACGCCCATTATGTCATCACTGACATGGTAGCCAAATTTCCAGGGAGTATACACGACTCTTACATTTTCAGGCACAGTGGGATACACCAACGCATAGAACATGGGGAATTTGGAGACGGATATCTATTAGGTATTGCTGAAGACACCTAGAAGACATGCACACAGGTCAATGTGGAAACCAACCATGCCCTGCTAACATTGCTTATTTTTGCCAAACAGGTGACAGTGCAGATGCGCTACGACCATGGATACTTACCCCATACCTAACACCCAGCAATGAGAATTAGAGGCGATACAACAGTGCACATCGGCAGACCAGAAATGTCATAGAGAGGACCTTTGGACTGTTAAAGGCAAGATTCCGATGCCTCCACAGAAGTGGATGTGAGCTCCAGTATGCCCCAGAAACAGCATTCAAGATCGTTGGCGCATGCGCAATCCTACACAACATTGCCACCAGACGTGGGCTACATCTCACCCCAGAAGACCCAGATTTGGAGGATGACAAGCAAGAGCTACCACATCGCCGTCATGGGTATAGAAGCATTGCAAATCAAGGCAGACAGAGACGGGACCACATTGCAAACCAATACTTTGGAAGGTATTTGCTACCTGTCACCACACACACGAATGTCACACACAAAGAGCCCAGGTGTGAAGTGGAACAAACAAGAACTTTTATTAAGTGAATCAATTAACTATAGAACAGAACTGTTGGTCAGGGGCTGTAAATGTCTACCTGCTCTGAGGACACATTAACCTCATGCGCCTCAATTGTCCATGAGTGCGTAGCTCAACTCCTCCGCCTGGGACGCCCAGCATGGCTAGTCCTTGGAGTGTCTGCAGATCCCTGACGTGCACGGCCACTCCTCAATACCCTGGTGTCCGTGGCAGATGCACTACTGACGGTGGAGCCCTCCTCACTATCTTGGGGTGTGTCTGCCGTGCCCCTAGCCACCTGTCTTGCCTCCATCATGTCCACAGCGTGGCTTATCCGTCCAAGGCCACGAGCCACATCGCCTGCAAAGTGGCCCATGTCTACTTGTAGACTGACTGTCCGGCGTGACAGCCCTGTTGTGTTCACAGCCAGGCGGACGATTAGGCAGCCATGCGGTCCAAACGGTGGATGAGTTGGCGTTCACAGCGCCTTGCACTCTCTCTCTCTGTAACAAGTTCAGTCACTAGTTGCCTGATGGAGTGCAAGGTCACCCACATGACTGTTCAGGTTTTGGAAATCTGTGTGGACCTGTGCCAGCCCTGTTGTGAAATTTCTCTCCATTCGCTGCATGGCCCCTGATATCACTGTCATCTGCCTTGTTTGCAGGCGCTGACCTCTGATGAGAGCTGCCTCGGCGGCGGACATGGAGGAGTCCCCTACATCTCCCTGGGACACTGCAAGGACATGGACACGTCGTCTGCGATGCGGTGGAGCATCAGGGTCCTGTTGGCTGGCACTGTGGCTGGGACCGGGTGCTGGGTCAATCTCCACAATGTCCAATGGTGCAGCTGGAGGGGACTGTGGTCGGGTGGTGCAGGGCCATGTGGTGGCTGCTCCTGGGTCTTGTGCTGCCTGTTGGCTGACCTCTGCACCGTGGACGGACTGGCTGGTGGAGATGTCTTGTGGGAGACCTGTGGGACATAGGGAACACACTGTCAGTATCTAACATCTGTTGTATGCTTCCTAATAAACTGTTGCCTATCAGCTGCCTACTGGACTACATTGCCCATAATGCACCATTCTGGTGGTTGCTACACTGAAATGGAGCTCATTTGGTTGTGCATGCTGCTGTGTACTGGGTGGGTGGGGGTATGGCAGATATGGGTGTACATGCATGTTTCATGGTACTCACTGGTTGATGGTCCTGGCGCTGACGTGTCCAGCTCTCCTATTCCGGACACTGCCTCTGCCTCCAGGGTCTGTTGCACTCGTTCCTCCATGGGTGTGGGTGGTGGGACGGTGGATGGGCCTCCTCCTGTGCCCCTCATCTCCCGGAGGCGCTCTGCCACCCTCTCCTTGGTCCTGAGCGCAGGTCATACCATCTCTTTTTCAGTTCATCTATGCTCCTGTGGCTCACCCCGATTGTATTCACCTTCTCCTGGATGTCAGTCCAAATCCTCCTTTTGTCAGACTCTGGCACACTGAGGGAAGCCCTTCCAAAGAGTTAGTCATGGTGCTGGCAGCATTCATCTGTCAGCACATCCAGTTCCTTCTCTGAGAATTTGAGTTTCCTCTTCCTGCCAGAGTCCTCCATTCTTGCTGCTGTTCCTCCTGGTGGTTGTTCAGCAGTTGGAAATGGGTGTGGTCCTCCCTCCTCCCAGGTGTATTTAAACTTCCTGGCTGTGATATCATCATCAAGAGGCAGGAAGTGTTTTCCAGAGTGTTCTGCTGCACCTGCATGCAATTTGCAGCACAGTAGCAATTTGCGACACCCACTCGCAATTTGCGTGTTCGTTTTTAGCGAGGTCGCAAAAAGCGACCTCGCAAACAGCAGACTTGCAATCTGTGGTGCGACTTCATTTGCGAGTCGCAAATGAAGTCGCTTCTTCTTGTTGGATACCTGTTTGCAAGTCGGAAATTGCGAGTCGCAAAGACTCGCAAATTCCGACTCGCAAATTTTTGGCTACCTACATCTGGCCCTAAGTGTGAGGACACCCTTGCACTAGCCAAAGTGCCACCACATAGTTCAGGGCAATTTGCCCAGACTTTGTGAGTGCGGGGCCACCATTGCACGTGTGACCTATATATAGGTCAATATCTATTTGTAGCTTCACAATGGTAACTCCGAATATGGCCATGTAACATGACTAAGATCATGGTATTGTGCCCCTATGCCAAATCTGGTGCTGGGGTGGCAATCCCACGCATCCCCGGGGCTCCAGCATGGACCCCTGGTACTGCCAAACCAGCTCTCTGGGGTTTTCTCTGCAGCTACCGCTGCTGCCAACCCACAGACAGGGTTCTGCCCTCCTGGGGTCTGGGCAGCCCAGCTGGCATAATACTGCAGCTCATAGGGATCCACTGGTTTACCAATGCCCTGGGTACCTGAGTACCATGTACAAGGGACTTACAGGGGTACACCAGTATGCCAATTGTAGGGTGTAAAAAGGTACCACAGTAACTGACTTTGGAGGAGAAAGAACAATCACTGGGGTTCTGGTTAGCTGGATCCCAGTTGTAGGAGGCTGGCCTGGTTTGTGGTGGGTACCTTTGGTACTTATACCTTGTGCCAGGTTCAGTTACCCCTTATTAGTAGATTAGGGGTGTTCTAGCAGCTTAGGCTGATAGAGGTAGCTATAGCAGAGCAGCTTAGGCTGAACTAGGAGCCATGCAAAGCTCCTACTATACCACTTATATCATATAGCACTATATCATAAGAATCACAATACTCAGAGTTACCAAAAATAAAGGTATTTATTTGGGTGACACAGTACCAAAAATATCTTAGAGGCAATACTCCTTCTGGGGGTAAGTATTATACACAATATATACACTAGACAACAAAATAAGGTAAGTAATTAGACACACTACACCTTGTGACATGGAATATTGCTGTAACCAACCAAGTCTGCAAACAACAACTGCTGGATTCCTGGACCTGAAGACCTGCAAAAGAAGGGGACCAAGTCTAGAAGTCGAAAGAAGATCCAGGACGGACAGGAGCACTAGCCAACCCAGAAGAGGGTACAAAAGAAGAGTCCTTGATTGGACAAAGACTGCAGGAATTCACCCTAGGACAGGTGGTCACTTGGCTAGGTGACAATCCCCATTTTAGGTCTATTTAGGGACTCTCTCTTGGGTGGCTTGCAAGATTCCAGCAGGACTTCCCTGCAACCTCTACTTTGACTTCTAGCCTCTGGAACAGCGACTGGACCCTGCAGGATATGACAATCTACATCCATGACGAAGACTCTCCTTGCAACATTGTTTCCACGGCTCCTTCCAGCTTCTGCAACATTTTCCCGGCTGTGCATCCTATGAGGGTGGCAAGTCTTCAGTCTGCACAAGAAGGAAGGAGTCACTCCCCTGCTTCTGCAGACACCAAGTGCAACAACAACTGGTTGCATGGATCTCCTCTAATCATGAGCTGCGTGGATCCTGCATCATGGGTGGTGGTCCAGAGTAGTTCTCTTGGTCCTCTCTGCCAGCTGTCTAACCTTGATGGAGGTAAGCCCTTGCCTTCTCATGCAGTACAGAACCCCCATGCACAGCGTCTCTTGTAGCTGCCAAGGCTTGTATGCATCTCCTCCAAGGGACCTTCAGGCTCCATGTAGCCCTAGCCCCCAGCAACCCTTCCTGGAGTGCACAGCCCTCTGCGTGCTTCTCCTGCAGCGTGGGACCCTTCTCCAGTTGTGCTGCGTGGGCTCCTCTGCGACTCCTGGTTCCTCATCCAATGGGTCTCCTGTGGGGGCTGCCTCTTCTACTTTTAACTCTCTGTCTTGCTGAGAGTTCCCCTAGGGCTTTTTCCATGGGTTGAGACCTCCTGAACCTTGCTGGTCCCCGGTAGCTCCACTTTTGCTTCACCGTTCCTTCTGCCTTTGCAAAGGCTTGTTGGTGGCTTTTCCACACCACTGACCAACTGAAACCATCCATGCAGCTTGGGATGTCAACTGCATCCTCCAGGAACTCTTCACCGCTCCGAGGCTGCATTCCTGTCAATCTTCGTCCTAGCGTCGACCAACTCCTGCATCCACAGCTGGGTGGGTAGTAGCTCCTACTCCTCCCGGACTCCACTGTGACTCTTGGACTTGGTCCCCTCTCTCTACAGGTCTCCCTATTCAGGAATCCACCGCTGATTTCTTGCACCCTTGTCTGGGTGTTGCATTTTCTTCATTTTCTTCCTTTTGGGTGGTTTGGGGAAAATCTAGTAATTTACTCCTTTCCTCCTGGTCACTAGGGGGCACTGTTGTACTTACCTTTGGGGTTTTCTAGTACCCCCAGCTCCCCTCTACACTTTCCAATTTCCTAGTTTGCGGGCCGTGTGTTCGCATTCCATTTTTTTAGTATGTGGTTTGGGCTCCCCCTTTGGTCACTATTGTCTAACTGCATTTGCACTGTTTTCATCACTTTTTATGTCTATTTCTGATTACTGGTGTACATATTTAGGGGGTCATTCTGACCCTGGCGGCCGGTGACCGCCAGGGTCACCGACCACGGGAGCACCGCCAACAGGCTGGCGGTGCTCCCGAGGGCATTCTGACCGCGGCGGTTCAGCCGCGGTCAGAAAGGGTAAACCGGCGGTCTCCCGCCGGTTTACCACTGCCCTACAGAATCCTCCATGGCTGCGGAGCGCGCTCCGCAGCCATGGGGATTCTGACACCCCCTACCGCCATCCTGTTCATGGCGGGAAACCCGCCATGAACAGGATGGCGGTAGGGGGTGCCGCGGGGCCCCCGTAAGAGGGCCCCGCAAAGTATTTCAGTGTCTGCTAAGCAGACACTGAAATACGCGACGGGTGCAACTTCCCCCGTTGCACCCCTGCAACTACGCCGGCTCAATTCTGAGCCGGCGTCCTCGTTGCAGGGGCATTTCCTCTGGGCCGGCGGGCGCTCTTTTGGAGAGCGCCCGCCGGCCCAGAGGAAATGTCTGAATGGCCGCTGCGGTCTTTTGACCGGGGTGCGGTCATTCAGCGGCGGTACCCTGGCGGACGGCCTCCGCCGTCCGCCAGGGTCAGAATGAGGCCCTTAGTGTGTTACTTACCTCCTATTGGAGTGTTGCCTATCTAGTGTTTTGGTACTGTTACTGTAATAAAGTACCTTTATTTTTGTAACACTGAGTGCTTTCTTTCATGTGTGCGAGCACTGTGTGACTACAGTGGTATTGCATGAGCATTGCATGTCTCCTCGATATGCCTTGGCTGCTCATCCACAGCTACCCCTAGAGAGCCTGGCTTCTAGACACTGCCTACTCTTCACTGAGAGGATACCTGGACCTGGTATGAGGTGTAAGTACCATAGGTACCCACCACACACCAGGCAAGCCTACTACAGACAGGGAGCAGAAAAACATCAAGGCCCAGATTTATTAAGCATTTGCGTTGTCCTTGCGTCAAACAAGGTGACATAGCAAACAAATGCAGGGGTGATTTGAGCTGCATTGCATGACTTTGTAAAGAAATGTACGGCTTGTGCTCTGTTGCGTTACATTTCATAGTGGAACGAGGGGGTTCCTGTGCATCCATCCATGGAATGTCATGCAATCCCATATTTACTCAGGTCAGTAAACTTGGGATTCTGCCAAAAAGGTATGCAACCCCGATCATGTTTTCTCTTTCTCTACCTGATGCATTCTGCAGTACGTGTAGAAAGAAGAGTACTCCACCAAGGATTCTCTTTGCGCAGGAAGGTGCCCCTTTCTACATGGAACAATAAACCACACACGCAAAGGTGGAAAAGAAAGGAGAAAAACAAGAATTTCTCCTTTTGATGCCTGCTTTAAAAGTGGCATTATTTTTTGCCACAAAACCCTGTCTGCCAATGATAGTATATTGGGTTTTGCATCAAAAAGCATTGGTGGTTTCATGGGAACACCCATGTAACACCCCATTGATGCAGAGTAACTTAAAGCAGCACTTTGTTTTACTTTTAGTCAACTTTTCAATGTAAATCAAGTTCTGCACTGGAAAGTAAATCTAACAAAAAACATTTTGCGCAGGTTTATGTCACTTTTGTGATGCAAACCCAGCACAAAAGGTATATAAATTTGCCTCAAAGCATTTCTGCCCTCTCCCCTTTATGCAACACAAGACAGGAAATGCCCTTGCTCAAAAGCGCACCTTTAGGAAAAATAATAATAACTATGTGCCCAGGTGTAGAAAACATTATGCCAATCTTTCAGAAGTGCGGTGCTTAGATCTGCTCAATATGCCAATCTTTCACAAATCTGGATAAACAGGTGATATTTAATATCAATCTTTTACAAGTCTGGCTGCACAGATGTGTATATCATACCAGTCTCTCACCATTGCAGCATGTATGCAGTTCTAGTGTACTTTTAAGTTTCACATATACTGGTACTTAAAAATTAAGTTATTTTTCATTATTGTGAGACCTACCTCTCCCATAGGATAACATTGGATTAACTTCTTGAATTTAATAAGTGCTAACTTTTGTTTGGGAACAGGTGGGCATGTCATATTTGGTCTCAAAAGAATGTTAATAAAAGTCATATTTAATAGTAAAGTCCAATTTTAAGTCACAATTCTGACAATACCCTTTTGTGAAAGCTGGCGTTTTCTTTTCCGAGCCATTTGGTGCCTGAAGCCTGTGTCCTGGGTCACATGACTGCGATAAGCATGGCAGCAGTGAGAGCGTGATAGGCTATCCTGACAGGATGTGTGGGGCAGAGCTATTCCCTTCTGTACTTCAATTTCAAAGGGGCTGCTGCAGCACACTCACAATAACTTCACATTAACCTTTGGCTACCCCAGGCCCCTTGGAGCCTGGGAAGGGAGGAAGAAAATACCAAACATCTGTTGCGGGTAATCTCTAGCAATTTCTCTCACTTTAAAGCTGGCACCAATGATACAAATAGGACCCACAAACCCTATCTTCAGTCCATCATGGACCTGCGGAGGACGCCTAGAAGGGCAGTCTTGTTCTTCAGATGACTTTCTTGCTGCATGAGGCCCGTCTTGTTCTTCAGAGGAGAGGACCGCCCTGCTGCTACCAGAGGATTGCCCTGCTGCCTGAAGCCTGCCTTGCACCCTCAGAGGACTGCTCTGCTGCCTAAAGCCTGCCTTGCACCCTCGGAGGACTGCTCTGCTGTTTGAGGCCTGCCTTGCACCCTCGGAGGACTGCTCTGCTGCCTGAAGCCTGCCTTGCACCCTCGGAGGACTGCTCTGCTGTTTGAGGCCTGCCTTGCACCCTCGGAGGGCCGCCCTGCTGCCTAAAGCCTGCCTTGCACCCTCAGAGGACTGCTCTGCTGCCTGAAAGCCTGCCTTGCACCCTAAGAGGACTGCTCTGCTGCCTGAAGCCTGCCTTGCACCCTCGGAGGACTGTTCTGCTGCCTGAAGCCTGCCTTGCACCCTCAGAGGACTGCTCTGCTGCCTGAAGCCTGCCTTGCACCCTCGGAGGACTGCTCTGCTGTTTGAGGCCTGCCTTGCTCCCTCGGAGGGCCGCCCTGCTGCCTGAAGCCTGCCTTGCACCCTCGGAGGGCCGCCCTGCTGCCTGGAGCCTGCCTTGCACCCTCAGAGGACTGCTCTGCAGTTGGAGGCCTGCCTTGCACCCTCGGAGGGCCGCCCTGCTGCCTGGAGCCTGCCTTGCACCCTCGGAGGACTGCTCTGCTGCCTGAAGCCTGCCTTGCACCCTCGGAGGGCCTCCCTGCTGCCTGGAGCCTGCCTTGCACCCTCAGAGGACTGCTCTGCTGTTGGAGGCCTGGCCTGCCTTGCACCCTCGGAGGGCCGCCCTGCTGCCTGAAGCCTGCCTTGCACCCTCGGAGGACTGCTCTGCTGCCTGAAGCCTGCCTTGCACCCTCGGAGGGCCTCCCTGCTGCCTGGAGCCTGCCTTGCACCCTCAGAGGACTGCTCTGCTGTTGGAGGCCTGGCCTGCCTTGCACCCTCGGAGGGCCGCCCTGCTGCCTGAAGCCTGCCTTGCACCCTCGGAGGACTGCTCTGCTGCCTGAAGCCTGCCTTGCACCCTCGGAGGGCCGCCCTGCTGTTTGAGGCCTGCCTTGCACCCTCAGAGGACTGCTCTGCTGCCTGAAGCCTGCCTTGCACCCTCAGAGGACTGTTCTGCTGCCTGAAGCCTGCCTTGCACCCTCAGAGGACTGCTCTGCTGCCTGAAGCCTGCCTTGCACCCTCAGAGGACTGCCCTGCTGCCTGAAGCCTGCCTTGCACCATCAGAGGACTGCTCTGCTGCCTGAAGCCTGCCTTGCACCCTCGGAGGACAGCTCTGCTGCCTGGAGCCTGCCTTGCACCCTCGGAGGACTGCTCTGCTGTTTGAGGCCTGCCTTGCACCCTCAGAGGACTGCTCTGCTGCCTGAAGCCTGCCTTGCACCCTCGGAGGACTGCTCTGCTGTTTGAGGCCTGCCTTGCACCCTCGGAGGACTGCTCTGCTGTTTGAGGCCTGCCTTGCACCCTCAGAGGACTGCTCTGCTGCCTGAAGCGTGCCTTGCACCCTCGGAGGACTGCTCTGCTGCCTGAAGCCTGCCTTGCACCCTCAGAGGACTGCCCTGCTGCCTGAAGCCTGCCTTGCACCATCGGAGGACTGCTCTGCTGCCTGAAGCCTGCCTTGCACTCTCGGAGGACTGCCCTGCTGCCTGGAGCCTGCCTTGCACCCTCGGAGGACTGCTCTGCTGTTTGAGGCCTGCCTTGCACCCTCGGAGGACTGCTCTGCTGCCTGAAGCCTGCCTTGCACCCTCGGAGGACTGCTCTGCTGTTTGAGGCCTGCCTTGCACCCTCGGAGGACTGCTCTGCTGCCTGAAGCCTGCCTTGCACCCTCGGAGGACTGCTCTGCTGTTTGAGGCCTGCCTTGCACCCTCGGAGGACTGCTCTGCTGCCTGAAGCCTGCCTTGCACCCTCAGAGGACTGCCCTGCTGCCTGAAGCCTGCCTTGCACCATCAGAGGACTGCTCTGCTGCCTGAAGCCTGCCTTGCACCCTCGGAGGACAGCTCTGCTGCCTGGAGCCTGCCTTGCACCCTCGGAGGACTGCTCTGCTGTTTGAGGCCTGCCTTGCATCCTCAGAGGACAGCTCTGCTGCCTGAAGCCTGCCTTGCACCCTCGGAGGACTGTTCTGCTGCCTGAAGCCTGCCTTGCACCCTCAGAGGACTGCTCTGCTGCCTGAAGCCTGCCTTGCACCCTCGGAGGACTGCTCTGCTGTTTGAGGCCTGCCTTGCACCCTCGGAGGACTGCCCTGCTGCCTGAAGCCTGCCTTGCACCCTCGGAGGACTGCTCTGCTGCCTGAAGCCTGCCTTGCACCCTCGGAGGGCCGCCCTGCTGTTTGAGGCCTGCCTTGCACCCTCACAGGACTGCTCTGCTGCCTGAAGCCTGCCTTGCACCCTCAGAGGACTGCTCTGCTGCCTGAAGCCTGCCTTGCACCATCGGAGGACTGCTCTGCTGCCTGAAGCCTGCCTTGCACCCTCGGAGGACTGCTCTGCTGCCTGGAGCCTGCCTTGCACCCTCGGAGGACTGCTCTGCTGTTTGAGGCCTGCCTTGCACCCTCAGAGGACTGCTCTGCTGCCTGGAGCCTGCCTTGCACCCTCGGAGGACTGCTCTGCTGCCTGGAGCCTGCCTTGCACTCTCGGAGGACTGCTCTGCTGCCTGAAGCCTGCCTTGCACCCTCGGAGGACTGCTCTGCTGTTTGAGGCCTGCCTTGCACCCTCGGAGGACTGCTCTGCTGCCTGAAGCCTGCCTTGCACCCTCAGAGGACTGCTCTGCTGCCTGAAGTCTGCCTTGCACCCTCAGAGGACTGCTCTGCTGCCTGAAGCCTGCCTTCCACCCTCAGAGGGCTGCTCTGCTGCCTGAAGCCTGCCTTGCATCCTCAGGGGACTGGTCTGCTGCCCGGAGGCTGGCTTGCACACTCGGAGGACTGCTCTGCTGCCTGGAGCCTGCCTTGCACCCTCGGAGGACTGCTCTGCTGTTGGAGGCCTGCCATCTGCTTGATCCCAGGTTTACCTGAGTGACTCCTAGGGCTAGTTGGCTGGCCTTCTGTTCAGAGTCTCAGGGACAGAAAACACTCCAACAACTTAAACCCCTGCACCTGGACCCTGCCTAAAGTGAGTACTGCCCTTCACGTGGTGCCCACCAGACCCAGACCCTAGGAAGTGGCACTAAAGGTGGCTAAACAGCCAAAAAATTAAGCCATGTGACAATTTTATTCACCAAAAGGTGTTCTGATAACAGACAGGAGACTTGGGCCTACCTATATGCCGATTTGCACAAGGTGCATAGTCGATCAGCCTGATTTCACGGTAGCGCCTGTTGCATTCCTCCCCACAGCAGCAAATCCTTTTCAGCAGCTCCTCTTTGGAAGGGATCCAGTCTCGTGATCCCTCGACAGCTACAGCCTACCACTGCGTCATGCTGAAGATTGTTGAGCTCTAAAAAAGACTAAGGATCCGAGTTAGATTTCCGTGGATGGGTTACAGAACGGTGACAGATATCCTGTACGTCTAAATATAAATCCCACTGGAAATAATGAGATTTATATGTTGACGGATGGGATATCGGTCACTGTCGTGCCGGAGTACCCGATCCACTGAAATCTACATCAGGCATTTAGGGGGTGATTCTGACCCCGGCAGTCAAGGACCACCGGGGCCAGGGTCGGCGGGAGCACCGCCAACAGGCTGGCGGTGCTCCGCAGGGCATTCTGACTGCGGCGGTATGGCCGCGGTCAGAACAGGAAAACCGGCGGTGTCCCGCCGGTTTTCCGCTGCCCTGCTGAATCCTCCATGGCGGCGCAGCTTGCTGTGCCGCCATGGGGATTCTGACACCCCATACCGCCATCCTGTTCCTGGCGGTTCTGCCGCAGGACCAGGATGGCGGTATGGGGTGTCGTGGGCCCCCTGGGGGCCCCTTCAGTGCCCATGCCAATGGCATGGGCACTGCAGGGGCCCCCGTAAGAGGGCCCCACAAAGAATTTCAGTGTCTGTTTAGCAGACACTGAAATTCGCGACGGGTGCAACTGCACCCGTCGCACACTTCCCACTCAGCCGGCTCCATTCGGAGCCGGCTTCCTCGTGGGAAGCGGTTTCCCGCTGGGCTGGCGGGCGGCCTTCTGGCGGTCGCCCGCCAGCCCAGCGGGAAAGCCAGAATGGCCTCCGCGGTCTTTTGACCGCGGAGCAGCCATTTGGAGGTTCCCGCCAGGCGGGCGGCGACCGCAGCCCGCCGGCCTCAGAATGAGGCCCTTAGTCTGGAAGTAAAAATCTTCACCACAACTTCATCCAGTATCTCCCCACAGTGACACCTCCTCTGACGCCACTGGCTGCTTGCTCCGCAGAACTTCTCCTTGTGTATCCGAACTGAGCTCCAGTGCACTCAGCCATAACTTTTGACTTTGCCCTGGTCTCGCACAACTAGATGTCCGTGGTTGGTGATTTGAGCTTTTAGATGCTAAATTTTACTAAAAACTTGCAAGAATCATAATTCCAGTTCTACTAGTTGGATTTTTGTGCTGGTGCCAAATTATTTATTAAAAATGTTCTCTTTTTTTCTAATTTGGTGTGGGATTTTCCTTCTAGTGTGTTTTCACTTTATGAATGTTTGAGTGCTGCAAAAATACTTAACACATTGTCCCTAAGATGGGCCTGACTGGTTTTGTGACAGTTTACCCAGGGTAAAGCACAAGTCAATGCAGTGACTTATGTGGTCCACCCCTCAAACGAAAACCCAATGTCCCACATTCTGGTTGCTTGGATCTTCATAGTACACTAAACTTCTATATGTCTGGCTGCACAGATGTGTATATTACACCAATCATTCTTATGTCTGGCTGCACAGATGTGTATATTACACCAATCATTCTTATGTCTGGCTGCCGGGATGCGTATATTACACCAATCATTCTTATGTCTGGCTGCACAGATGTGTATATTACTCCAATATTTCAGAACTCTGGCTGCACAGATGTGTATATTACACCAATCATTCTAATGTCTGGCTGCACAGATGTGTATATTACACCAATCATTCTTATGTCTGGCTGCACAGATGTGTATATTACACCAATCATTCTTATGTCTGGCTGCACAGATGTGTATATTACACCAACCATTCGTATGTCTGGCTGCACAGATGTGTATATTACACCAATATGTCAGACCTCTGGCTGCACAGATGTGTATATTACACCAATATTTCAGAACTCTGGCTGCACAGATGTGTATATTATCCCAATATTTCAGAGCTCTGGATGCACAGATGTGTATATTACACTATTCTTGCACAGATGTGTATATTACCCCAATATTTCAGAACTCTGGCTGCACAGATGTGTATATTACACTAATCTTGCACAGATGTGTATATTACCCCAATCTTTCACAGGTCTGGCTGCACAGATGTGTATATTACACTAATCTTGCACAGATGTGTATATTACCCCAATCTTTCACAGGTCTGGCTGCACAGATGTGTATATTACACTAAGCTTGCACAGGTGTGTATATTACACTAATCTCGCACAGATATGTATGTTACACTAATCTTGCACACGTGTATATTACACTAATCTTGCACACATGTGCATATTACACTAATCTTGCACAGATGTGCATATTACACTAATCTTACACAGATGCGTATACAGTAATCCCTGCTCTGCGATGGCTGCTTGCTTAGTATGTGGCCCCACGTACTGCTATCTTGTTATCTCTAGTGATCTACCTACCCCAGAAGGATGCAGGTCTGAGCTGGCTTTGCAGGGATTTCACCTCAAGACCTGCTCATTACAAACGGAGTTACTTCCTGCAGCTTACGTTACGGAATATCCGCCTTGTTACTTTTTGTTGACATTTTCCTGCATTTCGACTTTTGCAAAGGCCTGAAATATGGCCCTGTCGCTAGGATTGGTGGTTGCCCAAAGGGCAACATGACAGTTTTCCTGCAGCTGCAGAGACCCTTCCACCAGACCCTGCATGTAACAGTCAGTGCACTCACAGTGTCAGAGACATCCCTTGCCCTGAATTCATCCACTACTGGAGTTAGGAGCCCCGTGCTGGCTGCAGGAAGTGGTTGGGGGAAGGGGCTTCTTGGCGGGAGAACTTTGAAAATAAGGTTCACAAACAATGCGGAGTTCAAGCCAAGTTCAGCCAACCATGGCAGAGCTTCTTCTCACGCGCAGCTTGCCAACTGATAATTGGTGAGCGAGAACTGGCGTCCCCTAGCATGATTATCAGGTGCTGGGAGGGCTCCCGGCTCGTTTTCCAGCGCGGACAGTCGCTGTGAGAAAGCTGCTGCTCGAGTAGAAAATCTACTGGAGTGGCTGAAAAATCACCTCGCGCAGCAGTGCCCTCTGGTGGGCTGCGCGGTGCAGTTTGTGCTGATTTTTCAGCATGGAACGAGCTCCCCGGCGCTCAAATCAGCAAAAGCAGGCCAACGGTTGTGGAAGTCCGTGGAATCTCACAGAGTTTTCATGTAACTCCGCGGAGTGAAAGTCCGAGGTCCGCCGTGTGAGTAAAATGTGACACCATGACAGACCCAGCAGCAACACCCCTCAAGGTGCACCCCGGAGTCCACAGTGCACCCCTTAGTCCAGCAGCCACACCCCTCAAGGTGCACCCCTGAGTCCACAGTGCACCCCTTAGTCCAGCAGCCACACCCCTCAAGGTGCACCTCTGCGTCTACAATGCACCCTTGAGTCCAGCAGCCACTCCCCCCACAGTGCACCCCTGAGTCTAGCAGCCACACCCCTCAAGGTGCACCACTGAGTCCACAGTGCACACCTTAGTCCAGCAGCCACACCCATCACAATGCACCCCTGAGTCCACAGTGCACCCCTGAGCCTAGCAGCCACTCCCCTCACTGTGCACCCCTGAGTCCAGCAGCCACGCCCCTCACAGTGCCCCCCCTGAGTCCACAGTGCACCCCTGAGTCCAGCAGCCACTCCCTTCACTGTGCACCCCTGAGTCCAGCAGCCACGCCCCTCACAGTGCACCCCGAGTCCACAGTGCACCCGTGAGTCCAGCAGCCACTCCCCTCACTGTGCCCCCTGAGTCCAGCAGGCATGCCCCACACAGTGCACCCTGAGTCCAGCAGCCACTCCCCTCACTGGGCACCCCTGAGTCCAGCAGCCACTCCCCTCACTGTGCACCCTGAGTCCACAGTGCACCCTGAGTCCAGCAGCCACTCCCCTCACTGTGCCCCCTGAGTCCACAGTGCACCCTGAGTCCAGCAGCCACTCCCCTCACTGGGCACCCCTGAGTCCAGCAGCCACTCCCCTCACTGTGCCCCCTGAGTCCAGCAGGCATGCCCCACACAGTGCACCCTGAGTCCAGCAGCCACTCCCCTCACTGGGCACCCCTGAGTCCAGCAGCCACTCCCCTCACTGTGCACCCTGAGTTCACAGTGCACCCTGAGTCCAGCAGCCACTCCCCTCACTGAGTCCAGCAGGCATGCCCCTCACAGTGCACCCGTGAGTCCAGCAGCCACTCCCCTCACTGTGCCCCCTGAGTCCACAGTGCACCCCTGAGTCCAGCAGCCACTCCCCTCACTCTGCCCCCCTGAGTCCAGCAGCCACTCCCCTCACTGGGCACCCCTGAGTCCAGCAGCCACTCCCCTCACTGGGCACCCTCAGTCCAGCAGCCACGCCCCCACAGAGCCCGGCCACCATTACATTGATAACAACAGTGGTTGTCATAATAAATATTTGTGATAGGAGTCGTCTGTTCATGACTGATACGTTAATGACGTGTTTAACACACCAGGTACATCATCAGCCGTAGCGCTGCGAAGAACTTCTTTTGTTATTACCACCTTGAAGAGCTACATGGTCTCGACTTCAAAAGGATGAAAGTCTAAGCAGACTCCACAGGATTGAGGTTAGAGGAAGGTGTAAGTGGGCACACTGACGTCAGAGAGCTATGTCCTCGGACGTCACACGCGGATAAATCATATCTCCCCGTTCGGAGTGATGTCATCATTATGAATGACGTCAAGTATTATCAGGATTTACGATGCGTTCTGATGCATCCTGGTATTTGTACCCACAGTGTTAGCACTGAGAGCACTCACAAAAAGGTGGTAAAACAAGCAGGAAAATATAATGAGAATAATAATACCAGCAATAATAATAACAGTAGTAATGCGTTTTTATTATTGGTATTATCGTCATTATTATTACTCAGTAGTAGTAGTAATATTACTATTAATGTTAGTTATCATCATTAGTATTATCTTATAATAAATAAATATGATGATATTATGTTCATGATAAATGATAATACATGCAATAAGTCTTCTGTCTCACCTGTGACGTGCAGCCCCAGCAGGATGAAGGCCCAGAGGCAGCCGCACATCCCTCGCCCCCCCATGGACCCCGGTGTCCGCATCCCTCGACTGCTAGAAGTGACTGTCCTGGGCGGGGCTCTCAAACGCCCTAAATACCCCCTCCTGATGGCCCAGGCATGACGCCACAGGCACCAAACGTCCAATCCGAGGACGCGCCGTGCGAGGGGACTTCCGAGGGATCCTCAGACGGGCGCACGTCACTGCTCTCGGGCGCCCCCACCCCGCCAGTGATGGCAGCATCACTCCACACCTTCCTCACTCCACCCATGACTGGGATGGGACATGCGCCAGGCAGGACTTCTAGCGCCTACTGAGCCTGGTGGGTGTCCCCGAGAGGGGGCTGGGCGGGAGGGTGTCCTACCTGGGGAGGGAGGGAGGAATGTGTGGGCGTTGCTCCCTCAGGCCCTCCAGGGGGCAGGGCTGGACAGATCTGCTGCCAAGAGGAGAGGAGCCTTCCAGGGGACTCAGTGAGCTACAGGAAGGATACCTCAAAGGATCAATGTGCCTGCGCAAACTCGTCTCTCATCCTTCCAGCGCCTACAAAATGACACCTATTTACTCATAAGAATATCTATCTATCTATCTATCTATCTATCTATCTATCTATCTATCTATCTATCTATCTATCTGTCTATCTATTCCCCAGTGGCCGTCACCACTCGGTAGTTAGAGTTAGGTCTTCATTTTCATATTATTGATTTATTCATAATTTTAAGGCTGTGTGAGGAATCTTCATGAAACTTTCCAAAACTGTGCTCTTTTTTGCCTCGTTTGCATATGGAATGTTTGAGGGCGAATCATCAAGCGGGTCCAACAAAAAGTGGAGGCACCAAAACACAATCTCATGCATTTTTCATCTATTTTTTTTAAAGCAATGCTACAAAAAGCTGATGAACGGAGTGACAGCAAATTTGGCAGAAAGGTAGATCTTGGTGGAGAAAGTGTGATTTTTGTTATTTTGGTTCTTTGGTGTAAGTCTGTGTAGGAGATGTTAAGGTACAAAAATATTTTTGTATCTGGACGGTTAGGTTCAAGGGACTTTGCGAGAGTCCCTAAAACCCAATGTAACAAAGCCGAAGAGCTGCTTGAAGAGCCCTTGGCTCCTCCACGCGCCTCATCAGCGCCATTTGTTTTACGCTCATGTGGCGCAACAAGGCCAAAACCACAGCGCCAAATTTACAAACTGGTGCAATGTATGCATTGCGCCACTTTGCACACTTTGCACTACATCATGCCTGCGCCAAGCATAATGTATGCAAAAGGGGCGGTCCCCCGTTACGCGGAGGGCGGTGAAAAAATGGTGCAAAGAAATCTAAAAGGTTTTGCATCATTTAGAGCGGCGCTTTTAACGCCTGCTCAGAGCAGGCGTTAACGGGAGGCACGCCTTTGCTTACAATGGCCCTCAATTGGCTTTGCAGGATTAGCGTACATTTTTTTTACACTAATCCTGGAAAGCTCAGGACTAGCGTCAACATTTTTGGTTCTACTTCCCCTAACTACCGCCGTGGTGCGCCGTATTTTAGAAATGGTGGAATTAGGGGAACACTGAGAAGCCCAACAAAAGTGGCACTGCAATGAGTGCAGCTCCACGTTTCTTAAATCAGGGCCAGAGTGTTTTCGTTGCCCAGTTCTCTCCCACGGGAGCCACAACTCTGCGGGAGCAAGTGCTCCTATTTGCTGCCGCAGCATCAAGAAAAATGTTGCAGGCAGCAATTCCAGGTCTCGGGGACTTAGGGCCTGATTTAGAACTCAGTGGACGGGTCACTCAGTCACAGTGGTGACGGATATCCCGTCCGCTGACATCTAAATCACACAGGATATAATGGGATTTAGATTTCGGTGGATTGGATATTTGTCATTGTTGTGACGCAGTAACCCGTCCGCCGAGTTCTTAATCGGACCCTTAGTCTCACGTCCTGATTTTAAAAATAAAATATAAAGTGGCAGGAATGACCTAATCTGTCTCCAGAAGCCTCCGGGACCTCCCCAGGGCCAGAATAAAATATTCTTTAAAAAAGAAAACGCAATCCCTCAGGAGGCCCACGGGACTCCTGCTAGAATGGGTCATTTAAAAAAAAATTAAAAGTGGCTGCTGGGGGCTGCCGGAGAGGAGGCTGCAGCACAGAAATTTTAAAGTCCGGGAAGTGGGGTGAGCAGCCACTTCCCTCGGGTGATTACACCCTGTGACCCCAGTCCCAGGGCCATTACTTTAAATAAAAGAGGCTGGGGGTATGCAGAGCCCCTCCAGAGCCTGTGTTTGTATAGGCCCCAGGGATCCTATCTACCACGGATGAAATACATTTATAGGGCTGGTGGGGTGCAGTGTCCCTCTTCTAAAGCCGCTAATGAGCCCTGGGGACTCCATTCCCCAGGGCCGACATTTACGCATGAGGGAGAGGGGCATGCACCCCCTCCCTGAGCCTTAAAAGTGTTAAAAGACCCCTGGGACTTAATTCCCGGGCCTGGTTTACACACTGTGTCCTGCAGAGCCCACCCGCACAGTAGTTTTCCTGCTGGGTGAGTCTGACTTTGGGAAGCTAGGATTGCTCCCGCTGTGAAATAAATTTACGAGTCTCTTCTTGTAAGAGGCTGAATTTGTACCACATAGAATACAAGGATTCAGATTATGCTTCAAGATAGCATTTTATTGGCTGCAGCGGTCACCTCCAAAGAGTATCCAAATGGAACTCTTTGGCCAAAGCAACTGACCTTTCCCCCTAGCCATTGATGTCTTTTATTGCAAAAAACAACCCCACTTTACCACACTATACATGCGTCACAATTTCCAGGCCCCTTGAAGCAAACATTTCCTATAGTACCTTTCAACCACAAGAACAGGATGTTTAAACACAGAGATAACGTTTCTAGAACATAGGGCGGTTTAACACATCTACGAAGTTTCACATCTACATCAAATTAAATTAAACAGGTGATGAAGGGATACAATTTTGTTCATAGCACAGAACAAATGGACAAAATGGAGCCCTCACGCCAAGTTAAGAAATCCATTTTTCACACCGCTCAAAGGGAGCAAGCTGAAATAACTTTTACGAACAAGCAGGAGCTATGTCGGCTGCAGATGCACTCGGGTGCATGCAGGGATCCGGCAGGGCAAAGGGCCCTTTACTTCCTTTCACAGCCATGTACCAGTGTGTGGTGGGGGTGCCCCAAGGTGGGCACCATGGCACACACGTAAGGCCCTGGGGAGATGGGGTGCCTGTAAAGCCCTGGGGGGGGGGGGGGGGGTGCAGTCCCTGGGGCCACTATTGGTTCTGGGAGGGGAGGCATGTATCTCCTCCATTTAATGAATAAAAAAGCCCAGGGGATGGGGTCCCTGGGACCCCAAAAGGCTCAGGGAGGGGGCCTTCCTACACTTCCTCCCCTTCAAATATATGATTTGGCCCTGGGAGGATGAGTCCCTGGAGTGCACCTCTTCCCCGTAATAAAAAACTAAAGGCCTCAGAGCCTTTACCCACAGCACCTGGTTAAGTGTGTCGCTCAAGACCTGTCATCTGATACCAGAGAGTGTCACTCAAGGCCTGTCATCTGATACCTGAGAGTGTCACTCAAGGCCTGTCATCTGATACCTGAGAGTGTCACTCAAGGCCTGCCACCTGATAACTGAGAGTGTCACTCACTGCCTGTCACCTGATCCCTGAGAGTGCCACTGTAGGAAAGTTCCATCTTGCCTGGCATGTTACCCCCATTTTTACTTGTGTGTATGTTTGTTTTTGCCTGTGTCACTGGGATCCTGCTAGTCAGGGCCCCAGTGCTCATAAGTATGTGCCCTGTATGTGTTCCCTGTGTGGTGACTGACTGTATAACTGAGGCTCTGCTAACCAGAACCTCAGTGTTTATGCTCTCTCTGCTTTTAAAATTGTCACTGCAGACTAGTGACTCATTTTACCAATTCTCATTGGCACACTGGAACACCCTGATAATTCCCTTTTATATGGTACCTAGCTACCCAGGGTATTCAAGTTCCATGAGCTCCCTATGGGCTGCAGCATTTCGTTTGCCACCCATAGGGAGATCTGACAATTCTTACACAGGCCTGCCATTGCAGCCTGAGTGAAATAACGTCCACGTTATTTCATAGCCATTTTCACTGCACTTAAGTAACTTATAAGTCACCTATATGTCTAACCCTCTCCTGGTGAAGGTTAGGTGCAAAGTTACTAAGTGTGAGGGCACCCTGGCACTAGCCAAGGTGCCCCCACATCGTTCAGGGCAATTTCCCCGAAATTTGTGAGTGCGGGGACACCATTACACGCGTGCAGTACATATAGGTCAATACCTATATGTACGTCACCATGGTAACTCCGAACATGGCCATCTGGTATTGGGGGGACAATTCCATGCATCCCCGGGGCTCTAGCATAGAACCCGGGTACTGCCAAACTAGCTCTCTGGGGTTTTGCGGGCAGCTGCTGCTGCCAACCCTCAGACAGGTTTCTGCCCTCCTGGGGTCTGGGCAGCCCAGTTCCAGCAAGGCCGAACAGAGGATTTCCTCTGAGAGAGGGTGTTACACCCTCTCCCTTTGGAAATAGGTGTGAAGGGCTGGGGAGGAGTAGCCTCCCCCGACCTCTGGAAATTCTTTGAAGGGCACAGATGGTGCCCTCCTTGCATAAGCCAGTCTACACTAGTTCAGGGATCCCCCAGCCCTGCTCTGGCGTGAAACTGGACAAACGAAAGGGGAGTGACCACCCCCTACCTGCACTTCCACAGGGGAGGTACCCAGAGCTCCTCCAGTGTGTCCCAGACCTTTGCCGTCTTGGATGCAGAGGTGTGAGGGCACAATGGACAGCTCTGAGTGGCCAGTGCCAGCAGGTGATGCCAGAGACCCCTCCTGATAGGTGCTTACCTCTCACTGTAGCCAGTCCTCCTCTGAGGGCTATGTAGGATCTCTCCTGTGGGTTTCTCTTCAGATTCTGAATGCAAGAGCTCACCAGAGCTCCTCTACACTTCTCTCTTCAACTTCTGCCAAGGATCGACCGCTGACTGCTCCAGGACGCCTGCAAAACTTCAACAAAGTAGCAAGATGACTACCAGCAACATTGTAGCACCTAATCCTGCCGGCTTTCCCGACTGCTTCCTGGTGGTGCATGCTCTGATGGCTGCCTGCCTTCACTCTGCACTGGAAACCCCGAAGAAATCTCCTGTGGGTTGACGGAGTCTTCCCCCTGCTACCGCAGGAACCAAACTTCTGCATCACCGGTCCTCTGGGTCCCCTCTCATCTCGATGAGCGTGGTCCCTGAAACACAGGAGCTGGATCCAAGTGACCCACACAGTCCAGTGGCCCTTCAGTCCAAATTTGGTGGAGGTAAGTCCTTGCCTCCAAATGCCAGACATTAGTCATGTGTACTGCGTGAACTGCAGCTGCTAGGGCTTCTGTCCACTCCTGCAAGGATTCCTTTGTGCACTTCCTAGCCCTTGTCCCCAGCACTCCGTCCTGCATTGCCCAACTTGCTGAGTTGGACTCCGACGTCGTGGGACCCTCTTTTGTGACTCTGAGTCGACCGTCACCCTCATATCTTCTAAGTGCCTGTTCAGGTGCTTCTGTGGGTGCTGCCTGCTTCTGCGTGGGCTCTCTGTGTTGCTGAGTGCCCCCTCTGTCTCCTCCTCCAAGGGGCGACCTCCTGGTCTTTCCTGGGCCCTGGCAGCATCCAAAATCTTGAACCGCAACTCTTGCAGCTAGCAAGGCTTGTTTGCAGTCTTTCTGCGTGGAAACAATTCTGCATCCTCCAGCACTTCGTAGAACATCTTCTGACCAAAGGAGAAGTTCCTGTATCCTTCCGTTGTTGCAGAATCTTCGGCTTCTTTCACCCAGAGGCAGCCCTTTTGCACCTTCATCTGGGGTTTAGTGGGCTCCTGCCCCTCCCCCCCCCTGGACACTTGCATGACTCTTGGACTTGGTCCCCTTCCTTTACTGGTCCTCAGGTCCAGGAATCCATCTTCAGTGCTTTGAAGTCAGTTGTTGTTCTTGCAGAATCTCCTATCTCGACTTTACTGTCTTTCTGGGGTAGTAGGGTAACTTTACTCCTACTTTTCAGGGTCTTGGGGTGGGGTATCTTGGACACCTTTAGTGTTTTCTTACACTCCAGGGCTGTCATCTGATACCGGAGAGTGTCAGTCACGGCCTGTTGCCTGATCCCTGAGAGTGTCACTCAAGGCCTGTCATCTGATACCTGAGAGTGTCACTCAAGGCCTGTCATCTGATACCAGAGAGTGTCACTCTCTGCCTGTTGCCTGATCTCTGAGAGTGTCACTCAAGGCCTGTCATCTGATACCGGAAAGTGTCACTGAAGGCCTGTTCCCTTATACCTTCGACTGTCACCGAAGGCCTGTCACCTGATCCCTAAGAGTGTCACTCAAGGCCTGTCATCTGATACCTGAAAGGCCTGTCATCTGACACCTGAGAGTGTCACTCAAGGCCTGTCATCATATACCTGAGAGTGTCACTCAAGGCCTGTCATCTGATACCTGAAAGGCCTGTCATCTGACACCTTAGAGTGTCACTCAAGGCCTGTCATCATATACCTGAGAGTGTCACTCAAGGCCTGTCATCTGATACCTGAAAGGCCTGTCATCTGACACCTGAGAGTGTCACTCAAGGCCTGTCATCTGATACCTGAGAGTGTCACTGAAGGCCTGTCATCTGATACCTGAGAGTGTCACTGAAGGCCTGTCATCTGATACAGGAGAGTGTCATTCAAGGCCTGTCGCCTGGTCCCTGAGAGTGTCATTCAAGGCCTGTCGCCTGGTCCCTGAGAGTGTCACTCAAGGCCTGTCGCCTGATCCCTGAGAGTGTCACTCAAGGCCTGTCATCTGATACCTAAGTGTGTCACTCGAGGCCTTTTACCTCACACCCTGATTGTCTCACTCAAGGCCTCTCACTTTAATGTGCCTCTCAAGCACTGATCCTGGAGTGTGTCCCTCGAAGGCCTGTGGCCTGACACCTGAGTGTGTCACTCAGGGCTGGTGCATGAGTTATGGCTGGCTCTGTGCACACATCACACACCATCCCAGGCCCTACCACGGGTGGACTGTTCTTTAAGGCTTTGGGAGCTGGCCAGCTAAGCTGGGGGCTTGAATGCCAGTCCTGTACCGCAGTCTGAAATCCTGGTGCGAGGATAGCTGTGCTGGGGTGAAGTCAGTCACATGCCAGGCTCTGACCTTGCTGGAGACAGGAAAAGGTGCCCTGATGGCACAGCGTCGTGTGAGACAGACTGGGGAGAGGGGGTAAAGGACGCTCCCAGTAGGTGTTGTACGTTGGAGATGGTCGAGGACTCATCGGTCATGCACATTCAGTCCTTGGCCTCTCTGCTGGCACTGCTTTTTGATTTATTAGATACAGAATAAAATGTAGGCGAGCTCCTGTCAGAGCTTCCTGCGGGCCTGGCCCGCTGCTTCTCTTCTCAGCTCGAGTCTCCCGCCCTCCCTCCCCGCCCAGGTAGGTTGCCCTTCCTCACACCACAGGCACTGCTCTCCTCCTGTCAACACACACTTCAGGTCTCCACTCCCGCCTGTCACTGTTTGCTTTAGGAAAACCGGAGAGTGACGGATGGGACGCCTGGTAATTACACTGGGACGCATTCCAATCCATTGTTTTTGGCTCGCGCTGTGCAAAGGCGTAGGGAGGCGTCGACGTCAAGCAATCCAGACGTCACATTTTTTTAATCACTGGCTCTTGATGTCTGTTCTCCTGTCACTGTGCACTTAAAGTCTGAACTTTTTTCACTGTGCGTGATGTCTGTTCTCCTGTCTCTTGATGTCTGATCTCCTGCACAGTGCACTTGAACTCTCTTCTCCTGTTGCTGTGCACTTGATGTCTGTTCTTCTGTCTCTTGATGTCTGATCTCCAGGGCAGTGCTCTTGAAGTCTGTTCTCCTGTCATTGTACACTTGATGTCTGTTCTCCTGTCACAACTTGAAGTCTCATCATTTTTCATAGTGCGCGATGTCTGTTCTACTGTCTCCTGATGCTGTGCACTTGATGTATGTTCTCCTGTCTCTTGATGTATGTTCTCGTGTCACAGTAAACTTGATGTCTGCTCGCTTTCTACTCTACTTGATGTCTGCTCTCTTGTCACCGTACTTTATGTCTGCTTTCCTGTTACTGTACTTGATGTCTGCTCTCTTGTCACTGCACTTGATGTCTGCTGTCCTGTTACTGTACTTGATGCCTGCTCTCTTGTTACCGTACTTGATGTCTGTTCTCCTGTTACTGCACTTGATGTCTGCGCTCCTGTTACCGTACTTGATGTCTGCTCTCTTGTTACCGCACTCGATGTCTGTTCTCCTGTTACTGCACTTGATGTCTGTTCTCCTGTTACTGCACTTGATGTCTGCTCGCCTGTTACTGCACTTGATGTCTGTTCTCCTGCACAGTGCACTTGATGTCTGATCTCCTGCACAGTGCAATTGAAGTCTGTTCTCCTACCACTGTGCACTTGATGGTTGTTCTCCTGTCATTTTGCACCTGATGTCTGTTCTCCTGTCTCTTGATGTCTGATCTCCTGCACAGTGCACTTGAAGTCTGTTCTCTTGTCACTGTGCCCTTGATGTCTGTTCTCTTGTGACTGTGCACTTGGTGTCTGTTCTCCTGCCACTGTGCACTTGAAGTCTATTCTCCTGTCACTGTGCACTTGAAGTCTGTTCTCCTGTCATTGTGCACCTGATGTCTGTTCTCCTGTCTCTTGATGTCTGATCTCCTCCACAGTGCACTTGAAGTCTGTTCTCTTGTCCCTGTGCACTTGATGTCTGTTTTCTTGCCACTGTGCACTTGAAGTCTGTTCTCCTGTCACTGTACACTTGAAGTCTGTTCTCATATCACTGTGCATTTGATGTTTGCTCTCCTGTCACTGTGCACCTGATGTCTGTTCTCCTGTCACTGTGCCCTTAAAGTCTGATAATTTTTCAGAGTGCGTGATGTCTGTTCTCCTGTCTCTTGATGTCTGACCTCTTGCGCAATGCACTTAAACTCTGTTCTCCTGTTGCTGTGCACTTGATGTATGTTCTCCTGTCTCTTGATGTATGTTCTCCTGTCACAGTAAACTTGATGTCTTCTCTCTTTCTACTGTACTTGACGTCTGATCTCTTGTCACCGTACTTGATGTCTGCTTTCCTGTCACTGCACTTGTTGTCTGCTGTCCTGTTACTGTACTTGATGTCTGCTCTCTTGTTACCGTACTTGATGTCTGTTCTCCTGTTACTGCACTTGATGTCTGTGTTCCTGTTACCGTACTCGATGTCTGCTCTCTTGTTACCGCACTCGATGTCTGTTCTCCTGTTACTGCACTTGATGTCTGTTCTCCTGTTACTGCACTTGATGTCTGTTCTCCTGTTGCTGTACTTGAAGTCTGCTCTCCTGTTACTGCACTTGATGTCTGTTCCCCTGCACAGTCCACTTGAAGTCTGTTCTCTTGTCACTGTGCACTTGATGTCTGTACTCCTGTCACTGTGCACTTGATGTCTGATCTCCTGCACAGTGCACTTGAAGTCTGTTCTCCTACCACTGTGCACTTGATGGTTGTTCTCCTGTCATTGTGCACCTGATGTCTGTTCTCCTGTTTCTTGATGTCTGAGCTCCTGCACAGTGCACTTTAAGTCTGTTCTCTTGTCACTGTGCACTTGATGTCTGTTCTCTTGTGACTGTGCACTTGATGTCTGTTCTTCTGCCACTGTGCACTTGATGTCTGTTCTCCTGTCACTGTGCACTTGAAGTCTGTTCTCCTGTCACTGTGCACCTGATGTCTGATCTCCTGTCTCTTAATGTCTGATCTCCTGCACAGCGCACTTGAAGTCTGTTCTCTTGTCACTGTGCACTTGATGTCTGTTCTCTAGTGACTATGCACTTGATGTCGGTTCTCCTGTCACTGTGTAGTTGATGTCTGTTCTCCTGTCACTGGGCACTTGAAGTCTGTTCTCCTGTCATTGTGCACCTGATGTCTGTTCTCCTGTCTCTTGATGTCTGATCTCCTCCACAGTGCACTTGAAGTCTGTTCTCTTGTCACTGTGCACTTGATGTCTGTTTTCTTGCCACTGTGCACTTGAAGTCTGTTCTCCTGTCACTGTGCACTTGAAGTCTGTTCTCATATCACTGTGCATTTGATGGTTGCTC
This sequence comes from Pleurodeles waltl, assembly GCF_031143425.1. Classification (NCBI taxonomy): domain Eukaryota; kingdom Metazoa; phylum Chordata; class Amphibia; order Caudata; family Salamandridae; genus Pleurodeles; species Pleurodeles waltl. The sequence goes on along the minus strand of NC_090445.1, from coordinate 1,720,741,945 downwards.
TCCTGTCACTGTGCACCTGATGTCTGTTCTCCTGTCACTGTGCCCTTAAAGTCTGATAATTTTTCAGAGTGCGTGATGCCTGTTCTCCTTTCTCTTGATGTCTGACCTCTTCCGCAATGCACTTAAACTCTGTTCTCCTGTTGCTGTGCACTTGATGTATGTTCTCCTGTCTCTTGATGTATGTTCTCCTGTCACAGTAAACTTGATGTCTCCTCTCTTTCTACTGTACTTGATGTCTGATCTCTTGTCACCGTACTTGATGTCTGCTTTCCTGTTACTGTACTTGATGTCTGCTCTCTTGTTACTGCACTTGATGTCTGCTGTCCTGTTACTGTACTTGATGTCTGCTCTCTTGTTACCGTACTTGATGTCTGTTCTCCTGTCACTGCACTTGATGTCTGCGCTCCTGTTACCGTACTTGATGTCTGCTCTCTTGTTACCGCACTCGATGTCTGTTCTCCTGTTACTGCACTTGATGTCTGTTCTCCTGTTATTGTACTTGAAGTTTGCTCTCCTGTTACTGCACTTGATGTCTGTTCTCCTGCACAGTGCACTTGAAGTCTGTTCTCTTGTCACTGTGCACTTGATGTCTGTACTCCTGTCAGTGTGCACTTGATGTCTGATCTCCTGCACAGTGCACTTGAAGTCTGTTCTCCTACCACTGTGCACTTGATTGTTGTTCTCCTGTCATTGTGCACCTGATGTCTGTTCTCCTGTCTCTTGATGTCTGATATCCTGCACAGTGCACTTGAAGTCTGTTGTCTTGTCACTGTGCATTTGATGTGTGTTCTCTTGTGACTGTGCACTTGATGTCGGTTCTCCTGCCACTGTGCAATTGATGTCTGTTCTCCTGTCACTGTGCACTTGAAGTCTGTTCTCCTGTCATTGTGCACCTGATGTCTGATCTCCTGTCTCTTGATGTCAGATCTCCTCCACAGTGCACTTGAAGTCTGTTCTCTTGTCACTGTGCACTTGAGGTCTGTTTTCTTGCCACTGTGCACTTGAAGTCTGTTCTCCTGTCACTGTGCACTTGAAGTCTGTTCTCAAATCACTGTGCATTTGATGGTTGTTCTCCTGTCACTGTGCACCTGATGTCTGTTCTCCTGTCACTGTGCACTTAAAGTCTGATAATTTTTCAGAGTGCGTGATGTCTGTTCTCCTGTCTCTTGATGTCTGATCTCTTGCACAATGCACTTAAACCGTGTTCTCCTGTTGCTGTGCACTTGATGTCTGTTCTCCTGTCTCTTGATGTATGTTCTCCTGTCACAGTAAACTTGACGTCTCCTCTCTTTCTACTGTATTTGATGCCTGATCTCTTGTCACCGTACTTGATGTCTGCTTTCCTGTTACTGTACTTCATGTCTGCTATCCTGTTACTGTACTTGATGTCTGTCTCTTGTCACTGTACTTGATGTCTGCACTCCTGTTACTGTACTTGATGCCCGCTCTCCTGTCACTGCACTTGATGTCTGTTCTCCTGTCACTGTACTTAAGGTCTGCTCTTCTGTTACTGCACTTGATGTCTGTGCTCCTGCACAGTGCACTTGATGTCTGTTGCCCAGTCTCTTGATGTCTGGTCTCCTGCACAGTGCACTTGACGTCTGCTCTCTTGTCACTGTGCACCTGATGTCTGTTCTCTTGCTACTGTGCACTTGATGTCTGTTCTCCTGTCACTGTGCACTTGAAGTGTTATTCTTTCATAAGGTGTGATGTCTGTTCTTCTGTCTCTTTATGTCTGATCTCCTGCACAATGCACTTGATGTCTGTTCTCTTGCCACTGTGCACTTAAAGGCCATTCACCTGTCACTGTGCACCTGATGTCTGTTCTCCTGTTACTGCACTTGATGTCGGTTCTCCTGTCACTGTGCACTTGAAGTCTGATCTTTTTTCATAGTGCGTGATGTCTGTTCTCCGGTCTGTTGATGTCTAACCTCCTGGTACCGTACTTGAAGTCTGCTCTCCTGTTACCGTACTCGATGTCTGCTCTCCTCTCTCCACAGTCAGCCCCAGAGAAGGCAGTGTTGTACAGCACTGGGGTGCCTGGACAGACACACAGACAGCTGCATTGCTCTCCTCTCTCCACAGTCAGCCCCAGAGAAGGCAGTGTTGTACAGCACTGGGGTGCACGTCTCATGGAAAGATGGAGCTCCCGGACACTACTGGTGTGCATGTGTCATGGAAAGATGGAGCTCCCCGGACACTACTGGTGTGCATGTGTCATGGAAAGTTGGAGCTCCCCGGACACTACTGGTGTCCATGTGCAATGGAAAGATGGAGATCCCCAGACAATACTGGTGTCCATGTGTCCTGGAAAGTTGGAGCTCTCCGGACACTACTGGTGTCCATGTGTCATGGAAAGATGGAGATCCCCAGACAATACTGGTGTCCATGTGTCATGGAAAGGTGGGTACCTTGAAGAGGTGAGACACCAGCTCCCGGATACTACTGGTGTCCATGTGTGATGGAAAGATGGGTACCTTGAAGAGGTGAGACACCAGCTCTGGACACTACTGGTGTCCATGTGTCATGGAAAGAAGGGTACCTTGAAGAGGCGAGACACCAGCTCCCCGAAAACTCTGGTGTCCATGTATCATGGAAAGATGGGTACCTTGAAGAGGTGAGACACCAGCTCCCGGACACTACTGGTGTCCATATGTCATGTAAAGATGGGTACCTTGAAGAGGCGAGACACCAGCTCTGGACACTACTGGTGTCTATGTGTCATGGAAAGATGGAGCTCCACGGAAACTACTGGGGTCCATGTGTCATGGAAAGATGGAGCTCCATGGACACTACTGGGGTCCATGTGTCATGGAAAGATGGAGCTCCCCGGACACTACTGGGGTCCATGTGTCAAGGAAAGATGGGTACCTTGAAGAGGTGAGACACCAGCTCTGGACACTACTGGTGTCCATGTGTCATGGAAAGAAGGGTACCTTGAAGAGGCGAGACACCAGCTCCCCGAAAACTACTGGTGTCCATGTATCATGGAATGATGGGTACCTTGAAGAGGCGAGACACCAGCTCCCCGAAAACTACTGGTGTCCATGTATCATGGAAAGATGGGTACCTTGAAGAGGTGAGACACCAGCTCCCGGATACTACTGGTGTCCATGTGTCATGGAAAGAAGGGTACCTTGAAGAAGCGAGACACCAGCTCCGGACACTACTGGTGTCCATGTGTCATGGAAAGGTGGGTACCCTGAAGAGGCGAGACACCAGCTCCCAGACACTACTGGTGTCCATGTGTCATGGAAAGGTGGGTACCTTGAAGAGGTGAGACACCAGCTCCCGGATACTACTGGTGTCCATGTGTCATGGAAAGAAGGGTACCTTGAAGAAGCGAGACACCAGCTCTGGACACTACTGGTGTCCATGTGCAATGGAAAGAAGGGTACCTTGAACAGGCGAGACACCAGCTCCCGGACACTACTGGTGTCCATGTGTCATGTAAAGATGGGTACCTTGAAGAGGTGAGACACCAGCTCCCGGACACTACTGGTGTCCATGTGTCATGGAAAGAAGGGTACCTTGAAGAGGTGAGACACCAGCTCCCGGATACTACTGGTGTCCATGTGTCATGGAAAGATGGGTACCTTGAAGAGGCGAGACACCAGCTCCCCGAAGACTACTGGTGTCCATGTGTCATGGAAAGATGGAGCTCCATGGACACTACTGGTGTCCATGTGTCATGGAAAGATGGAGCTCCATGGACACTACTGGGGTCCATGTGTCATGGAAAGATGGGTACCTTGAAGAGGCGAGACACCAGCTCTGGACACTACTGGTGTGCATGTGTCATGGAAAGATGGGTACCTTGAAGAGGCGAGACACCAGCTCCTGGACACTACTGGTGTCCATGTGTCATGGAAAGATGGAGCTCCATTGACACTACTGGGGTCCATGTGTCATGGAAAGATGGGTACCTTGAAGAGGTGAGACACCAGCTCTGGACACTACTGGTGTCCATGTGTCATGGAAAGAAGTGTACCTTGAAGAGGCGAGACACCAGCTCCCCGAAAACTACTGGTGTCCATGTATCATGGAATGATGGGTACCTTGAAGAGGCGAGACACCAGCTCCCCGAAAACTACTGGTGTCCATGTATCATGGAATGATGGGTACCTTGAAGAGGCGAGACACCAGCTCCTGGACACTACTGGTGTCCATGTGCAATGGAAAGATGGAGATCCCCAGACAATACTGGTGTCCATGTGTCCTGGAAAGTTGGAGCTCTCCGGACACTACTGGTGTCCATGTGTCATGGAAAGATGGAGATCCCCAGACAATACTGGTGTCCATGTGTCATGGAAAGGTGGGTACCTTGAAGAGGTGAGACACCAGCTCCCGGATACTACTGGTGTCCATGTGTCATGGAAAGATGGGTACCTTGAAGAGGTGAGACACCAGCTCTGGACACTACTGGTGTCCATGTGTCATGGAAAGAAGGGTACCTTGAAGAGGCGAGACACCAGCTCCCCGAAAACTACTGGTGTCCATGTATCATGGAAAGATGGGTACCTTGAAGAGGTGAGACACCAGCTCCCGGACACTACTGGTGTCCATGTGTCATGTAAAGATGGGTACCTTGAAGAGGCGAGACACCAGCTCTGGACACTACTGGTGTCTATGTGTCATGGAAAGATGGAGCTCCACGGAAACTACTGGGGTCCATGTGTCATGGAAAGATGGAGCTCCATGGACACTACTGGGGTCCATGTGTCATGGAAAGATGGAGCTCCCCGGACACTACTGGGGTCCATGTGTCATGGAAAGATGGGTACCTTGAAGAGGTGAGACACCAGCTCTGGACACTACTGGTGTCCATGTGTCATGGAAAGAAGGGTACCTTGAAGAGGCGAGACACCAGCTCCCCGAAAACTACTGGTGTCCATGAATCATGGAATGATGGGTACCTTGAAGAGGCGAGACACCAGCTCCCCGAAAACTACTGGTGTCCATGTATCATGGAAAGATGGGTACCTTGAAGAGGTGAGACACCAGCTCCCGGATACTACTGATGTCCATGTGTCATGGAAAGAAGGGTACCTTGAAGAAGCGAGACACCAGCTCCGGACACTACTGGTGTCCATGTGTCATGGAAAGGTGGGTACCCTGAAGAGGCGAGACACCAGCTCCCAGACACTACTGGTGTCCATGTGTCATGGAAAGGTGGGTACCTTGAAGAGGTGAGACACCAGCTCCCGGATACTACTGGTGTCCATGTGTCATGGAAAGAAGGGTACCTTGAAGAAGCGAGACACCAGCTCTGGACACTACTGGTGTCCATGTGCAATGGAAAGAAGGGTACCTTGAACAGGCGAGACACCAGCTCCTGGTGTTCATGTATCATGGAAAGATGGGTACCTTGAAGAGGTGAGACACCAGCTCCCGGATACTACTGGTGTCCATGTGTCATGGAAAGAAGGGTACCTTGAAGAAGCGAGACACCAGCTCCGGACACTACTGGTGTCCATGTGTCATGGAAAGGTGGGTACCCTGAAGAGGCGAGACACCAGCTCCCAGACACTACTGGTGTCCATGTGTCATGGAAAGGTGGGTACCTTGAAGAGGTGAGACACCAGCTCCCGGATACTACTGGTGTCCATGTGTCATGGAAAGAAGGGTACCTTGAAGAAGCGAGACACCAGCTCTGGACACTACTGGTGTCCATGTGCAATGGAAAGAAGGGTACCTTGAACAGGCGAGACACCAGCTCCCGGACACTACTGGTGTCCATGTGTCATGTAAAGATGGGTACCTTGAAGAGGTGAGACACCAGCTCCCGGACACTACTGGTGTCCATGTGTCATGGAAAGAAGGGTACCTTGAAGAGGTGAGACACCAGCTCCCGGATACTACTGGTGTCCATGTGTCATGGAAAGATGGGTACCTTGAAGAGGCGAGACACCAGCTCCTGGACACTACTGGTGTCCATGTGTCATGGAAAGATGGAGCTCCATTGACACTACTGGGGTCCATGTGTCATGGAAAGATGGGTACCTTGAAGAGGTGAGACACCAGCTCTGGACACTACTGGTGTCCATGTGTCATGGAAAGAAGGGTACCTTGAAGAGGCGAGACACCAGCTCCCCGAAAACTACTGGTGTCCATGTATCATGGAATGATGGGTACCTTGAAGAAGCGAGACACCAGCTCCGGACACTACTGGTGTCCATGTGTCATGGAAAGATGGAGCTCCATGGACACTACTGGTGTCCATGTGTCATGGAAAGATGGAGCTCCATGGACACTACTGGGGTCCATGTGTCATGGAAAGATGGGTACCTTGAAGAGGCGAGACACCAGCTCTGGACACTACTGGTGTGCATGTGTCATGGAAAGATGGGTACCTTGAAGAGGCGAGACACCAGCTCCTGGACACTACTGGTGTCCATGTGTCATGGAAAGATGGAGCTCCATTGACACTACTGGGGTCCATGTGTCATGGAAAGATGGGTACCTTGAAGAGGTGAGACACCAGCTCTGGACACTACTGGTGTCCATGTGTCATGGAAAGAAGGGTACCTTGAAGAGGCGAGACACCAGCTCCCCGGAAACTACTGGTGTCCATGTATCATGGAATGATGGGTACCTTGAAGAGGCGAGACACCAGCTCCCCGAAAACTACTGGTGTCCATGTATCATGGAATGATGGGTACCTTGAAGAGGCGAGACACCAGCTCCTGGACACTACTGGTGTCCATGTGTCATGGAAAGATGGGTACCTTGAAGAGGTGAGACACCAGCTCCCGGATACTACTGGTGTCCATGTGTCATGGAAAGAAGGGTACCTTGAAGAAGCGAGACACCAGCTCCGGACACTACTGGTGTCCATGTGTCATGGAAAGGTGGGTACCCTGAAGAGGCGAGACACCAGCTCCCAGACACTACTGGTGTCCATGTGTCATGGAAAGGTGGGTACCTTGAAGAGGTGAGACACCAGCTCCCGGATACTACTGGTGTCCATGTGTCATGGAAAGAAGGGTACCTTGAAGAAGCGAGACACCAGCTCTGGACACTACTGGTGTCCATGTGCAATGGAAAGAAGGGTACCTTGAACAGGCGAGACACCAGCTCCCGGACACTACTGGTGTCCATGTGTCATGTAAAGATGGGTACCTTGAAGAGGTGAGACACCAGCTCCCGGACACTACTGGTGTCCATGTGTCATGGAAAGAAGGGTACCTTGAAGAGGTGAGACACCAGCTCCCGGATACTACTGGTGTCCATGTGTCATGGAAAGATGGGTACCTTGAAGAGGCGAGACACCAGGACACTACTGGTGTGCATGTGTCATGGAAAGATGGAGTTCCCTGGACACTACTGGTGTCCATGTGTCATGGAAAGATGGGTACCTTGAAGAGGTGAGACACCAGCTCTGGATACTACTGGTGTCCATGTGTCATGGAAAGATGGGTACCTTGAAGAGGCGAGACACCAGCTCCCCGAAGACTACTGGTGTCCATGTCTCAGGGGAACCCCTCCCAGAGGTGGGCAGTGGCCTCAAGCCACTTGATGAAAATGACTGAGAGCCATCTAGCTGTCAGTTGGAGACTGTTTGAGAGAGGGGTCCTCTCTGCCCTCCTGTCTCTTCACCTCCAGAGGCAGCCCCTCATCCAATGGGAAGAGAGGCCGAGGTAGCCACCAGAGGTGGGGGACTTAGGAACTCTGCCCCTCCACAGACTGCAGATTACGTCTCACCAAACTGAAGCAGTCACAATGACACCGGCAGCAGCTGAAACAGGTTTAATGGCAAGAGAGACACCCCGGCAGTGTCCAGCAGGCAGAAAAGGAGGCAACTAATTGAGAACTTCGGAATAACCAGAACATTAATAAAAGCAAAACTGAAGAAGGGTTGTGAGATGGGAAAGGCATAGGTAGTGATATATATGAAGGAAGTGAGGGATAAAAGGAGTAAGGAACAGACATAAAGAAGAGAGTGTGTGAGAGAGAAAGCAAGACTAAGTGAAGCAATCAAAGGTGAAGATAGGATTAGACAATGAGAAAGAGAGAGTGGGAAAGAAATGGACACAGAGAGACTGAGAGGGGAAGGAAGAAATAAACTCAGAAATTGACAGGAGAGAGAGTGAAACAGAACCTTTATGGAAGGAATACAGAAACAGACCAAAAGAAGCAAGAGTGGGAGGGAAGGCAAAGAAGGAACCGGACAGAAAACATAATGAAGAGAGAATGAGAGCAGAAGATTAAATCATGAGAGAGACAGAAGCAGCGAAACGCGTGACAGGGACAGAGATGGCAGAAAGAAGCGGGAGAGGAAGTAACAGTTGAGAAGAGTGTGAGTGAGATGAGAAGTGAGTGAGTCAGGGAGAGATGGTAAGAGAGGAGACTCATGAGGTTAGAACATACAGACTGCTACTTGCATGAATGACTTGCGCACAGAGAGTTCAGTCGGATTGGCTAAGATACATATTTATTCTCTCTGAATGTGGCATGTAGAAGTCAGTCGCGCAGCAGAGTGACTCCTGGGGCAGGGCGGAAGGACTCTGAATCCAGGACCCATCAAGGGAGAGTTGGTGCTTCTCCCCCTGGTGGCCCTTGGAAGCTGTGGCAAGGAACCACTTGATGGCTTTAGCCAGCACTGTTTCCATATCGGTTCCTTCTCCTCGGGTGCCGTCTCATCAAAGACTTTGTCCTATGGCATGCAAGAAGAGCAGCATTCGTAACATCCAACATGGCACAAGAATCAGTTCTTTCACTTTCGACGGTGGAAAAAAAGCTGAAGCAAAAGAATAAAAAGAAACGTGACTCTGAAGCTGACTGACGTACTTAAAGCATTGCATCAGAATATCTCTTGTCATGGAGCTGTTGACCTTCTTTTGACCTCTGGACATATACCAACCCAGTCCTGCTGACATAGACCTGGCAAAGATCACCAGTCAGATACCATCCAAGACCTCCTGAGATTTACCTTCTCAAGATCTCCAGCTGAGCAAGACCTCCTAATGTAGCAATTCTCATACTCACTATCCAAGACCTCCAGACATGCACCCTATCAAGAGCTTCAGCCATTTACCTCCTGATGTAGACCTTCCGCAGACCTCCAGGAACGTACCACCCAAAACCTCGTGATGCACATCTTGTCAAAACCACCAGCCAGGCAACACCTGAAACCTACTAGCTTAGACCTTCACAAGACTTTCAGCCATGTACTACCAAAGACCTCCTGACAAAGACCTTGTCAAGGTCTCCATCACTATATCAACATACCAACCATAACCTCCTGACATAAACCTTCTCAAGCCATGTACCTCTCTGAAGATCTCCTCATGAACATCTTCTCAAGATCTCCAGCCATGTACTGCCCAAAAGTTCCTGATGCATTTCTTGCAAGACCTCCAGCCATGTAACACTTAAGACCTCCTGGTGAAGACACTGTCAAGACTTCCAGCCACATACCACCCCAGACCTCCTAGCCTAGAACTTCTCAAGACTTTCAGCCATTACTTACACGAGACCTTCCCACATAGACCTTCTCAAGTTCTCCATCAATATATCAATATACCACCCATGACCTCCTGACATAATCCTTCTCAAGCCATGTCCCACACAAGACCTCCTGACATAGACCTACCCATAAACCTTCTCAAGCCATGTACCACCTGAGATCTCCTGAGACAGATCTTCACAAGACTTCCAGCCATGTATCACCCATGATGTCCTGATATAAACCTTCACAAGACTTCCAGCCATGAATCACCCAAGACCGCCTGACGTAGACTTTCACAAGACTTCCAAGTACCACCCAAGTCATCCTGACATAGACCTTCTCAAGCTATGTACCACCCAAACCTTTTGGTGTAGCGCATGTAATCAACTAGACTATTTCACCAAACAATTAACACCCAGATAGGTAGCCTGCCTCCACAAGGGTCTTCTTTAAATACAGCTTCACCCTTGAACTCTTTGCCTCTGAACTACAATGCAGATTCGACCTCGGAACTAATTGATGTCTGCCAGCAGTATCAGTCCCAGGACAGACATGATAACCTAAATATACAAAACATCTTAACTTTATTGAGGGACTTTACCATCCTTTCCAATATAACATCAGAGGACCTGTTTCCGGTAAAGTTCATTGTTGATCCAGAGATTGGGAAAGAGTTAACTTGTTGCGTTTGGTCTTCAGTTCTATGACCAACTCTAATTTGGAACATAGGTGATTCACGCGCTCAATGAGGTGTTATTTTACATAAAGAACAGAAGGAGAAATACCCAACAATATTGTGGAAACTACAAAATAGAAATCAGTTTCTAGGAGAGAAATGCTCTGCTTTTCAGAATAACTGCAAAGTGCCACAAATGTCTATTATGAATGAATGTAAACATTTTATAATTAGGGTTTCTAATTCACCAATGGGAATCACAAACATTATATTACAAGACAATTCTCATTGGAAGCCACAGATCAGCTGGTTCAGGAGTCAGGATCTTGGAGGCAACATTCTTAAAGTCGTAAAAGTTTATGTACATTATAATAATACCTGCTCTTTGAAAATTGCTGACTTAAATCATCATTTAAAAGCAAATGATGCAGATCTTTTAACTTTTTTCTGCCAACCATATGGTTTGCCTCGAGCAGTCCTAGGGACAGGGTGCTGCTTTCTCTTAAATTCTGTGGGGTTTGAAGTAAATGCCATCGAGTATGAGATGGGCAGACTCACTGGAGGGCTCCTTACTCTGATGAATTTAATTTAAGGCGTAAACATTCAGTTGTGTTATTTGAATCTCCTCACTTATTGGCTGCATTGATTGGGTTTTAGGTCATTCAATGCTTTTGGTTATTAATATACATCTTCCGACTTGTTTGGTAAAAGATGTTTCTAGTCCTTCTTCATGTCTGACTTTTTGGAGATGAAACAGAAGTTGTTAAACAAGCATTGATTATTATTAATGGTGATTTTGATGGAAACCTTTTGCACAAAAGCACCTTAGCAACGTAAGAGAATTCTGAGGACAGTTTTGTTGGTATTCCTATTTTAAGGTGTTGTCCTGTTCAGCAGAAACCTATTGATAAATACATTGAACCCTTTGTTGATGATTTGTGTTTCTGTACATTAACCGGGATGCTTTCTGTTGATCAAACTGCAAATTGCGCTTATTAATTAGCTGGTCATAAATCCATTTCAGATAACACTGATGTACATGTTGCAGATTTTGATAGATGCCAGAATTTGTAAGATTGGACACAGAGAGGAAAGTGATCATCATCCACAGTTAATTGCACTTACATGGTGGCAAGAGGAGCTATGTACGTGTAGACAGCGGGATCTGCCAAATATTGAAGGGTTTGCAATAATACCCAACAGAGGGAATTGTTCATTATCGTACAGATTAGAAGAGTTTTGGGAACATCCTTCGATTAAATCAATTTTACTTACCATCTCTGAGGGCAGGTCTCTACTGAATGCATTGGGATACCTATTTCTAGTAAAAACTAGTTATTGGCACAAGATGTTTTAAAATTTGAATCAAAGCTATGGTCAAACCATGAGAAGGGCTTTAGAAGCAGATAACATTAATTCTACAAACACCCAGATGCAACAGGTAAACAGAGGTGACAAGTCTGTCTTGGTTGAACTGAAACTTAAACTGCGCCGGTGCCTATGGATGGGAATTCATGACTTCATGATTGAGAAACAAAGTTACGGTCACTGATAGGCTCTGAGCAAAATCAGAAGCGTAATCCGGGGATAATCGTGTAAACTATGATAAATGGAGCAGTTAAATGGATGGATTGATGGGTTTGGTGCTCAGCTTGGAAAGAAGGTGTAACTATGTCCGCAGGTGCCAGGGGTGAAATGCCAGATGCAGAGGTTGGTTCAATTATGTCTCCACTTGCAGGGTCTTGTGCCCTGTCCTGGATTGGATCTCACACGCGATATTAAAGAATATTGTAGTAAACTGGTCTCCGTCTCAGCGGCTACGCTTAATCCTATTCTTAGTCCCAGTATTATCGCTTCCTCGTGGAAATGCTCTATTCCACATCCCCTGTGTAAACGGGGTCCCGAATCAGAACCCAACATTTACGGGACAATTCGATTACTTGATGCTTACGGCAAAATATTCAGTAAATTATTATTAATGAAAGGAGCAGACTGGGCAGAAAGCCTTTCGATAAATCCTCCTCATCAACCTGGTTTTAAATCAGGGTACTCAACAATGGATAACATTGTTTCTTTAAACTGTTTGGTAAACAAAACTCTTTTGCTACTGAAAGCAAACAATTGTTTGTCTGCCTTAGAGACTATTCAAATGAATTTGATAAGCTAGATCGAAACATATTGTGAGCGAGGTGACAGGTCGATAGATCCTTGATACGCTTTTGAATTTCATGTTAGAGTTGGATTCGGTGCCTGGGTGTAGGTCAAAGTAGGTGCTCTAAGAGATTTGACTCCATGGATTAAAACACAAACTAGATTGAAGGAAGGATGCTCGCAGCCCCTCTGTTGTTATGCTCTCTGTCTTCTGATCTTTTTATAGTGTTAGAAGATGAGGAGGACTGTCCAAGCACACCATACTCTCTGTGGCCATGCATGTGACCTCGTGCTATTCTCCAAAGCCCAGATATCTCTTCAGCGTCAGTTACCACACTTACATGATCACAATTAAGAAAACATCTTAAAAATAAATATTAAAAAAAAAAAAAACATTTTGTGCTTTGGGAATTCTAGAGCCTGTTTTATGTGGACGATAAATCAGCCAAAAAACAAGGTTGCTAAAAGCTATGCCTATTTGGGCATAATTATAAAAGACACATTACTACAGTCTCAGAAGAATGAGGTGTATTCTAATGAACTCTGTCCCCTTAAGTAAATTAGATATAATTTTCCACAATTTTATGAGGCAGACACTAAACTTAGACAAGCTACTCCTCACGCCAGGCTCAGACTGGAATTAGGAGTATCTTCTTCGCGAAATTACAATTGTGATTGTGCGTCCACTGAAGAGAATTGTGCAAAACATTTTATTTAGTGAGAATTGTCCTGAAACATTTCAGCAAGAGATCTGTTCTCAATCACTAATGCAATCACTTTATTTACAAATTACAATCTTCTCTTGTTAAATGTACTTCTTGATGCAAAAAAGTTGCAATGAAAACAGCTTATAAAGCATCTGATTTCATTATCCAGCTTTGAAGCTACTGAGCAGTTTGATCGGGTTTAAAAATAATGGTTATGTTTTAGACTCTTACAAACTTGTAGGAAAGGAATATTCGGATATATCAACTGTTCCTTTTATGATTAAAAAAGTTTGAAGATTTTGCTTTTATGCAGGTCACTGATTCAGCGTGTGGGTGTTGGAACAGAACAATGAATCAGTTTATGTTATGCTGTTTATCACACTATGTTATGTGTTCTAAACTGTTGGATATTCAGAGAAAATATTTACGACTGTTGTTTTGAGAGCATGGATGAGAACAGTTCACAACGCTGCTGCGTTTTGTCAGGAAAAGCAATTGGATGTCTGATGAAATGTAGTTTTATTATGTACGAACAACTTCAGCATGGAGTTTGAACTATTTGATCATTACTTTGTGTTCTGTAAATGATGAACATTTTATAGAGGGGTGTGTATTCCATCTTCTACTTTACTATTGTGTGTGATTTTAAGTAATCTGAAGAATAAACTACCCAGGGTGCAGGTCCACCATCACTAAGGAGGGTTTTAGACCTAAACAGGGTCATGTGGAGGGAGTTACTAATGTCCTGTCATCCGTGTCCAGGGAACAACCAGCCCCATTGCTTGGGTTATTGCAGTTCTCAGAAGGTTGTGCAGAAAACACAAACCCGTGTACGAGCTCCTAAAAAGTTCTAATTTTATTGGACTCAAGAACGCAAAGACATTTGGAAATCCCTGAAACTGGAGATTCACGAAGCAGCATTTTCAAATCTCTGCGCCTCTTTTAAAGAACGTGTTCTGAGGGCAGGTGCTCCGGGGGTCTTGGGGTCTCTTACACCGTGATGTACAGAAGGAAGGGGGCGCCCTCGTGTACTCTGAGGGCAGGTGCTCCGGGGGTCTTGGGGTCTCTTACACCGTGATGTACACAAGGAAGGGGGCGCCCTCATGTGCTCTGAGGGCAGGTGCTCCGGGGGTCTTGGGGTCTCTTACACCGTGATGTGCACAAGGAAGGGGGCGCCCTCATGTATTCTGAGGGCAGGTGCTCCGGGGGTCTTGGGGTCTCTTACACCGTGATGTACACAAGGAAGGGGGCGCCCTCATGTATTCTGAGGGCAGGTGCTCCGGGGGTCTTGGGGTCTCTTACACCCTGATGTACACAAGGAAGGGGGCGCCCTCATGTATTCTGAGGGCAGGTGCTCAGGGGGTCTTGGGGTCTCTTACACCGTGATGTACACAAGGAAGGGGGCGCCCTCATGTGTTCTGAGGGCAGGTGCTCCGGGGGTCTTGGGGTCTCTTACACCGTGATGTACACAAGGAAGGGGGCGCCCTCATGTGTTCTGAGGGCAGGTGCTCCGGGGGTCTTGGGGTCTCTTACACCCTGATGTACACAAGGAAGGGGGCGCCCTCATGTGTTCTGAGGGCAGGTGCTCCGGGGGTCTTGGGGTCTCTTACACCGTGATGTACACAAGGAAGGGGGCGCCCTCGTGTACTCTGAGGGCAGGTGCTCCGGGGGTCTTGGGGTCTCTTACACCGTGATGTACACAAGGAAGGGGGCGCCCTCATGTACTATGAGGGCAGATGCTCCTGTGGTCTTGGGGTCTCTTACACCGTGATGTACACAAGGAAGGGGGCGCCCTCATGTGTTCCGATGGCAGGTGCTCCAGGGGTCTTGGGGTCTCTTACACCCTGATGTACACAAGGAAGGGGGCGCCCTCATGTGTTCTGAGGGCAGGTGCTCCGGGGGTCTTGGGGTCTCTTACACCCTGATGTACACAAGGAAGGGGGCGCCCTCATGTATTCTGAGGGCAGGTGCTCAGGGGGTCTCGGGGTTCTTCTCTTACACCGTGATGTACACAAGGAAGGGGGCGCCCTCATGTGTTCTGAGGGCAGGTGCTCCGGTGGTCTTGGGGTTCTTCTCTTACACCGTGATGTACAGAAGGAAGGGGGCGCCCTCATGTACTATGAGGGCAGATGCTCCTGTGGTCTTGGGGTCTCTTACACCGTGATGTACACAAGGAAGGGGGCGCCCTCATGTATTCTGAGGACAGATGCTCCTGTGGTCTTGGGGTCTCTTACACCGTGATGTACACAAGGAAGGGGGCGCCCTCAATTATTCTGAGGGCAGATGCTCCTGTGGTCTTGGGGTCTCTTACACCGTGATGTACACAAGGAAGGGGGCGCCCTCATGTACTATGAGGGCTGATGCTCCTGTGGTCTTGGGGTCTCTTACACCGTGATGTACACAAGGAAGGGGGCGCCCTCATGTATTCTGAGGGCAGATGCTCCTGTGGTCTTGGGGTCTCTTACACCGTGATGTACACAAGGAAGGGGGCGCCCTCATGTACTCTGAGGGCAGGTGCTCCGGGGGTCTCGGGGTCTCTTACACCGTGATGTACACAAGGAAGGGGGCGCCCTCTACTCTTGTATTTTGAAACAGTTTGGGTGGAACTAGTCAGTGACCATTGGTTGATATAGTTAGGGCACCTGAGGTGTGTGGAAGCTGATCTCATAATTAATAATGTTATAATTTAATTAACACTAGAGATACACAGATGTAATGTTTGTACTGTGCATAGGAAAGTTTAATGAGTCGCCTGGAGCAGGCCTCCCCGTGTTTTCTTCGGCACTTTGGGATCTGTGTGAGCTGCAGAGCACTGTGCCCTGTTGTTCTGTGCACCCAAGACCCTTGATGCGACCCCCACCATCACATCAACGTAAGAAACGTAGTTACCGCAGCAGGCTCGCTTGCACTGTTTCTATGGAATGCTTCTGTGTGCGTAATGTTCCTGAATGAGTGAAAGTGTCAATGAAGCCCACATCATTGGCCACACCAAGGCGCTGCTCACAGCTCCACGGTGCCTTTGCTTCCCGCCTCAGGCCAAAGCACAATATTTATCAATGGATGTGGAGCAAACGCCATTCCACCCTGTGATGCTTTTTCTGTTTTATCACTGGTAGCTCAATGTAAATTTCACGTCATGACCGTATAATTTCTATTTCTAAAGTGGTATAAGCAGTGCCCTCTTGGGAGACGAGCCCGGCTCCTTCCCAGTCCCAGAGTGCGAATTCTCTGGGTTTACATGAAATACTAGTGTTCTCATCTTTAAAAACTCAAACAGAGCCTCATTCCATCCATCAGAGCTTCTACAGCTGGAAATCACGACAGGCGTGTTGTCATCCCTACTGATTCATGTGTAAGGCTTGTGAATGTTGCCAAAGTGACTGAAATGTTCCTCCCAGCCCTGGTGACAACCCAGTAGAGGGACAACATGCTGGCTACAGCGCCCCATCGAAGACGACATCACTCTTGAGGCACCTTGGAACTGTTGGATCTTTTACTGAAGGAAGATTTATGGACTATTTATGTACAATCTATGTGTAACGCTTAGTGGTGTTGTGAACACTTGTGCTATAATTAGCAACACTTCTGCCAGAAGAGCTTTGGGTAATGCGTTCCCTCAACTGCTCAGCATCCAATTGAAAATCACTTTCTTTTATTTTGTATACATGGTACTGGTTTGTTGAACAAGAAGAGGTGTGCACATTGTTCCCCTGGTTACCAATATAAGTTGCTGAACTCTCCTGTCGATTGCAAAAGAGCAAATGAGATTTTGCCAGTGTGTTGCTCAGTTTGGTGCATCTCCTGCCAGGGTTGATGAAGTGGAGTATCATCAAGGGGTGGGTGGAACTCTTCTGAACTCCGCGAGTTAAATGAATATTCTGTGAGATTCCACTGAGTTCCTCCAACGGGCAGAAGTCAGCACGATGCTCTGCTTGCTCGGATTTTTAGCACTGGGAGCTCGTTCTGTGCTGAACAATCAGGTTAACAGCGCCATGAGGCGTGTCAGAAGGCGCTGCTGCCGGAGTTGATTTTCTACTCGAGCGACAGCTTTTTCACTGTGAAAGCTTGTGACCATTCACAAAGAGAAAATGTCATTGGGTGCCCTCCTAGCGCTCAAAACTTAGTGTTGGCTAGCCGCATGTGGGAAAAACACTCTGCCATGGGGTGCTTGGCAGAATTTGGCCTGAACTCCATTTTACAAGTGTAAAGCGAAGTGGCCAAAATTCTGCCAACCCCTCCGGCGGAGTGGGATTAATCACCCACTCCTAGTGTAATCATTCTGTTGGTACCAGAAATGATAGTATGATTGCTTCCAGCCATTCAGCTGTTTGCCCCACGGACAGTGCATGGAAAAGGTCTGCATCAGCGAAGCTCTGTTCTTATTGTGTGCAAAGTTTCCTTTTGCGTAGCTGTATGTGTGTAATTTGTTGTGAGTCATTTTTGTAGTTGGCGTGGCCTGTTCATAAATGTTAGTGCTGTAGGTTTGTTTAGATGTGTGAGTTCTGTTGAAAGAAGAGACAGTGTGGTGCGTTGTCTTGCTAGGCATGTTGGAATGGTTTGTGTGTGTTGGTCTCATGCATGGGTGTCATGTGATGTGCATGGTGGTACAATGTTGGTTGCAGTTGTTCAGTCCAGGTCAGGTGCTGCTGGGAAAGCTTCTGACAAGCTTTGCGCTCCTGCCACTGCTTTTATGAGACTTAATAAATAATTCATAAATGCTCAATAAATACTTAATAAATGCTTAATAAGTACTTAGGGTTTGAGCATGATTTTGGCGTAGAGGTAACTCTGTCACAACGGCCACGGATATCCCATCTGCCGAAACCTAAATTCCAATGTTTACGAAGGGAGTTAGATGTCAGCGGATGGATTACTGGTCACCGTTGTGATTGAGTAACCAGTGCTCCAGTATCTAAATCAGCCCCTAGTAAATAACACCGGCCTGCTATGGTATGCTCAAACAGGGTGTTGTGGTGCCGGCCGGTGGTGAGCGTTAGCTTGTTTGCGTGCCGAAGGATGGAGCTCTTTGGCATCTAAGGTGATGGGCCAGCAGGTGCCTGGAAGCCCTACTTGATGGTTGTGGTCGTGTGCCAGATCACTTATTGGACTAACAGCATCTTCTTGTGCCTGAACCCTCTGCCTCTGTGTGCTGACCGACACAGCACGGTGGCTGTAAGAACGGGCTGCGGTTAGTGAAGGATGCCTCACTACACCTGGATACTACGGAAGAGGTTTGGCAGGGCTCAGAATTGATTGATTGAGGGTGTGAGGGTCCTTCCACCACATCCTGTGGCAGGAGCTCACGTGGCACTTGGCCCTGGCACCCCCCTCCTTGCTGTAGCACTGGAACTGTGGGGGGATCAAAATATCAGAAATGTCCTGCCACACTGGTTGGGTGATGGGAAGGAGAGTGGTGGCCAAGCAGTGGGTGGGGCAGACGGCCCCAGACTTTATTGCATGACTGAAGAATATGGACTCATGCATGATTGTCAAACGACTGACGATTACTCCTGTAACGTGTCAAAATATGAGGGAACTGGAGAGGGAAACATGGTCTAGACTGAGTAACTGCTGGGGAAATGGTAACATGCGGTCTTCATTAATCATTCTGCGACTGAGAGCAAGTCTGGAGTAGGAATTGTAAATCTAACCCCTCTGAAGTCCAACACTTTCCCTACTCCCATAGAAACTAAAGCGGGAACAGTATATTTATTATTTGGAGACTACAATAGCTTAAATAACATGAGTTAAATATATTAAATAGGATTCATTGTTTTTATTGTTATCTTTTACATTGTTTTTTATTTTATTTTAAAATGTATTTTAATGTTTATAGTATTTTTTGTATTTTTGTATTTTTCAATTTTCAATATTGTATTTATTGTTTACATTAATTAATACATTTTTTGTAATTAGTTGTTTAAATTTGTATAGTTTTATTGAGTGTGCATATATTTATATATGTACCAAGTGGCTTCAACACACTTCGTAGCGCAGTGATTACAACTAATTTACCTCTCTATATGGAGGATGTTCCGTTGTTAGATCAGTCTAGCGATTCGCCTTCCGAGCTTTCTTCTCCTGGACATTAACACCAGGGCGAGTCTGCCGTGCCCGGTGCCTGTCAGTGACAAACCCGCCCCGGTTGGTTTAATGCGGAATGCACGGCACCTAACAAGCGGCCACGGAAGCCGCCACATCTGCTGCTGAGGCGGGGTATCGTCTGCTTGTAGAGTTGAGAGTAAAAAATCCATTGGAGCCAGAAAGTCAGCGGTCCAACAAGAAATGTGGCCGAAAGCCCACAAAGGACACCAGAGGATTCTGGAAGGATCGTGAATCCGCCTCAGACTACTGAGGCGGAGGCTCATGGCCAGGGAATCATTAGTGAGGAGCTCTGGGTCTAGCATTGCACATATCCACAGATCCTTACATGGGCTCCAAGATGGCAGCCACAGAGAACCAGCACTCCTCTCCCTGAAGGTTAGGTGCAATGTACCTGAGGTGACTGAGGCATGGACTCGCCAGCCCATCAAGGAAGGACCCTGGGCCTGTCGGGTTCCGATGCGTCTCTACTAGGAGACGCTGAGGGCATATTTACAATAAAGAGGCGCAGCATAGCGCCACAATTGGCAGCGCCTGGCTACCTCACTTCAGGAACGCAGGGATGCTCGTACTAACATGAACATGGCACACTCCTGTGTTTCCCCCGGCGCGGCTGCTAAATCTGCTGCCGAGCACCAACGCAGCCACCCTCGTGCCATGGCGCAAGGATAGCTGCATGGCACGGGAGATTGTTTTGTGCAGGAAGGGACACCTTCCTGCACAAAAGCAATCTTCAATGGTCTTTTGCTCTTACTAGGTCTGCTGCAGAATGCAGCACATACAGAAAGAGCAACCAACAAGGAGACATGAAAGCATTTCTCCTTGTTGCGCAATGCTGATGCCACCCCTGGTGGGGAGTTACTTTTTAGTACTACCACAGATTTATGAAATCTCATTAGTCTGGGGCAGTGTCAAAATGCAATGGGTGTTGCTGTGGCACGCCCACAGCAACACCCACAGCACGCCACTTCCACGCAAAGTGCTGCGTGTGACGGGTCCATATTTACAAGGTGGGGTTAAGCCACAAAAAGGGGCTTAACGCCACCTTGTAAATATGGCGCAGGGCAAAGCGCCACTGGAGCGTCAGGTAAAGTGGCTTAACGCCACCTTGTAAATACAGCAATGGGCATAGCGCCACTGGGGCATCACGTAAAGTGACTTAACGCCACCTTGTAAATATGGCGCAGGGCAAAGCGCCACTGGAGCGTCAGGTAAAGTGGCTTAACGCCACCTTGTAAATACAGCAGTGGGCATAGCGCCACTGGGGCATCACGTAAAGTGACTTAACGCCACCTTGTAAATATGGTGCAGGGCATAGCGCCACTGGAGTGTCACGTAAAGTGGCTTAACGCCACCTTGTAAATACAGCAGTGGGCATAGCGCCTCTGGAGCATCACGTAAAGTAACTTATCGCCACTTTGTAAATACGACGCAGTGCACAGCATCACTGGAGCGTCACAGAAGTGACACTCCGGGGGCGCTAGGGGCTTGTAAATGTGCCCCTGAGTTTTAGGCACCCGTGATTACCGATGTGGTTAGCACCACCATCGCTAGTGGCCTCCCGAGTCCATAGCATACTGCCCTGATCATCCCTGCGTGTACGAAAGGCTGTGGCCAAGACCCCCAGTGCTTCAGGCCAATCTCTCTACTAGACTCAACAGCTAAAATAATTGGGCGCATTATCCTCAGCAGGACTGAGAGCCGGGGCGGCCTAAAGCCAGTAATTTCTCCAGTGCAATATGGGTTTAGAGAGGGGCGCGGCACCTTCGAACAATGGCTTCTAACACGCACAACAGTCCAAGGGGGCGCTGCACCCTTTCTTTATGGACTTACGCAGTGCCTTTCTGTAGTAAATGATGGTAAATTTGCTGGACCCGCAGGTTGAGGTTGGCTTGGTTGTGTCCTTACGGGCTTTGCATAGTGGGGTAAGTGCCAGTAAGGTGTGGCCCGGAAGGCAGATGCACCGATCCCTTTGGTCTGTAGCGAGGTGTGTGCCACGGCTGCGTCCTGGAGACCATCTTTCTTCTACACACAAACGGCTTCAACAACTGCTGCAACCTTCAGGGAAAGATTCGCCCAAGATTTTCCAATATTTTTGTACTTCCCATTATAAGTATAGGAGCACAGTATTGTTGTAAACAATATTTTTGACACAATATTTTTGTCAATGATATTGTTTACCACGACATTGTGTCAGGGACCCTGCACAATGTATTTTATCTGGTTTTATTTTAACCTTGCATTGGTCATTAATCTTTCGATTTTTGTATCTGCTTAGGTGCTCACTCCTGGTCTGTGATGTTTTTTTAAATAAAACAATGAAATGCTTATTAAAAGACTCTGATCTTCTTGTGACTGACCCTCAGTTCCAAGCCGGGAACTCTGCCATCCCTTGCACAGACCTCCCGCCCCTGTCCTTACCACAAGGCCCAGGCACAGCAGCAGCAGGAAGGTGAACACAGCCAGCACCAGCAGTCCAATGGCCCATCCGGGGGTGCTGGACACGCACCTTGGGGATCCAGCGGGAAGGTTTCTGCGATGAGTGGAAGGCTGGGCCTTGTATTCGTGGACGCGGAAGTATCGCGGTTCCGTGTTACGTGGGCCCAAGTAGGGCTGCTCTGTAGTACGTCTGTCCACGCCTGGGGGCTCGGGGGTCCTGTGCACAAAGTAGAGTGGCTCGGTGGTGGGTGGCCCAATGTATGGAGGCTCTGTGAACCTATAGACCGACATGCCCCGCGCCAGGCCAGAGCGGCTCAGGAGGGGTGCCACTAGTGATGGAGAGGAAGGGAGGGAGACTCGTCATCAGGACTCCGAAGACGAATCCTGGCTCTGCCCCTGATGCTCTGTGTAACCCCAGCAGGCCTCGCCTTCTCTGTTGGTCAGTATTGGTTGGGAGCCTGGATTCTTCCTTCCACTCTGAAGATGAATCCCGGCTCTGCCCCTGATGCTCTGTGTAACCCCAGCAGACTTCGCCTTCTCTATTGGTCAGTCTTGGTTGGGAGCCTGGATTCTTTCTTTCACTCTGAAGATGAGTTCTGGCTCTGCCCCTGATGCTCTGGGTAACCCCAGCAGGCCTCGCCTTCTCTATTGGTCAGTCTTGGTTGGGAGCCTGGATTCTTTCTTTCACTCTGAAGATGAGTTCTGGCTCTGCCCCTGATGCTCTGTGTAACCCCAGCAGGCCTCGCCTTCTCTGTTGGTCAGTATTGGTTGGGAGCCTGGATTCTTCCTACCACTCTGAAGACGAATCCTGGCTCTGCCTCTGATGCTCTGTTTAACCCCAGCAGGCCTCGCCTTCTCTATTGGTCAGTCTTGGTTGGGAGCCTGGATTCTTCCTTCCACTCTGAAGACGAGTCCCAGCTCTGCCCCTGATGCTCTGTGTAACCCCAGCAGACTTCGCCTTCTCTATTGGTCAGTGTAGGTTGGGAGCCTGGATTCTTCCTTCCACTCTGAAGATGAATCCCGGCTCTGCCCCTGATGCTCTGTGTAACCCCAGCAGACTTCGCCTTCTCTATTGGTCAGTGTAGGTTGGGAGCCTGGATTCTTCCTTCCACTCCGAAGACGAATCCTGACTCTGCCTCTGATGCTCTGTGTAACCCCAGCAGGCCTTGTCGTCTCTGTTGGTCAGTGTAGGTTGGGAGTCTGGATTCTTCCTTCCACTCTGAAGACGAGTCCCAGCTCTGCCCCTGATGCTCTGTGTAACCCCAGCAGGCCTCGCCTTCTCTGTTGGTCAGTGTAGGGTGGGAGCCTGGATTCTTCCTTCCACTCTGAAGATGAATCCCGGCTCTGCCCCTGATGCTCTGTGTAACCCCAGCAGACTTCGCCTTCTCTATTGGTCAGTGTAGGTTGGGAGCCTGGATTCTTCCTTCCACTCTGAAGATGAATCCCGGCTCTGCCCCTGATGCTCTGTGTAACCCCAGCAGACTTCGCCTTCTCTATTGGTCAGTGTAGGTTGGGAGCCTGGATTCTTCCTTCCACTCTGAAGACGAGTCCCGGCTCTGCCCCTGATGCTCTGTGTAACCCCAGCAGACTTCGCCTTCTCTATTGGTCAGTGTAGGTTGGGAGCCTGGATTCTTCCTTCCACTCCGAAGACGAATCCTGGCTCTGCCTCTGATGCTCTGTGTAACCCCAGCAGGCCTTGTCGTCTCTGTTGGTCAGTGTAGGTTGGGAGCCTGGATTCTTCCTTCCACTCTGAAGACGAGTCCCAGCTCTGCCCCTGATGCTCTGTGTAACCCCAGCAGGCCTCGCCTTCTCTATTGGTCAGTCTTGGTTGGGAGCCTGGATTCTTTCTTTCACTCTGAAGATGAGTTCTGGCTCTGCCCCTGATGCTCTGTGTAACCCCAGCAGGCCTCGCCTTCTCTGTTGGTCAGTATTGGTTGGGAGCCTGGATTCTTCCTTCCACTCTGAAGATGAATCCCGGCTCTGCCCCTGATGCTCTGTGTAACCCCAGCAGACTTCGCCTTCTCTATTGGTCAGTGTAGGTTGGGAGCCTGGATTCTTCCTTCCACTCCGAAGACGAATCCTGGCTCTGCCTCTGATGCTCTGTGTAACCCCAGCAGGCCTTGTCGTCTCTGTTGGTCAGTGTAGGTTGGGAGCCTGGATTCTTCCTTCCACTCTGAAGACGAGTCCCAGCTCTGCCCCTGATGCTCTGTGTAACCCCAGCAGGCCTCGCCTTCTCTGTTGGTCAGTGTAGGGTGGGAGCCTGGATTCTTCCTTCCACTCTGAAGACAAGTCCCAGCTCTGCCCCTGATGCTCTGTGTAACCCCAGCAGGCCTCGCCGTCTCTGTTGGTCAGTGTAGGTTAGGAGCCTGGATTCTTCCTTCCACTCTGAAGACGAGTCCTGGCTCTGCCCCTGATGCTCTGTGTAACCCCAGCAGGCCTCGCCTTCTCTGTTGGTCAGTCTTGGTTGGGAGCCTGGATTCTTCCTTCCACTCTGAAGACGAGTCCTGGCTCTGCCCCTGATGCTCTGTGTAACCCCAGCAGGTCTCGCCTTCTCTATTGGTCAGTCCCTGATGCTCTGTGTAACCCCAGCAGGCCTCGCCTTCTCTGTTGGTCAGTGTAGGTTGGGAGCCTGGATTCTTCCTTTCACTCTGAAGATGAGTCCTGGCTCTGCCCCTGATGCTCTGTGTAACCCCAGCAGGCCTCACCTTCTCTGTTGGTCAGTCTTGGTTGGGAGCCTGGATTCTTCCTTCCACTCTGAAGACAAGTCCTGGCTCTGCCCCTGATGCTCTGTGTAACCCCAGCAGGCCTCGCCTTCTCTGTTGGTCAGTGTAGGTTGGGAGCCTGGATTCTTCCTTTCACTCTGAAGATGAGTCCTGGCTCTGCCCCTGATGCTCTGTGTAACCCCAGCAGGCCTCTCCTTCTCTGTTGGTCAGTCTTGGTTGGGAGCCTGGATTCTTCCTTCCACTCTGAAGACGAGTCCCGGCTCTGCCCCTGATGCTCTGTGTAACCCCAGCAGACCTCGCCTTCTCTATTGGTCAGTATTGGTTGGGAGCCTGGATTCTTCCTTCCACTCTGATGAGTGATGTTGTCCCATTATGAGGTCACGAGCTGTGGATGGGGAGGCCCAGGCTGTGACATAAGAGCAGTGTCCTGGATGGGATTGTTCATTTCTCATGAGTGTCAAGAGAAGAAGAGGATGTTATTGAGAACACTGGACCCCTTGCATGCTCCCAAGCACAGGAGCACACATGGTGTGTACCTGAGTTTTGCCTTCATGGCAGGGACAGGAGAGGGCAGCCATGCCTCTCATTGGCAGCACTCCACTATCAGTGGATCTCTAGACAGCATCCTCCCAGCCCTCAGGCTATGATCAGTGCCTCAAACACCTTCTAAATGAATAAATAACTATTCAGCATTTCATTATAATGAAAATGCTTCTTGATGGATTCAGTTGTATTCTTGTGTGTTTGTGCAGGTTGTTGAGTGCTTGCGAGAAAGAAGCCTCTTTCTAGCCTTGTTACCCCCACTTTTGGCCTATTTGTGAGTGTATGTCAGGGTGTTTTCACTGTCTTACTGGGATCCTGCTAGCCAGGGCCCAGTGCTCATAGTGAAAACCCTATGTTGTAAGTATGGTTGTTATGTGTCACTTGGACCCTGCTAGCCAGGACCCCAGTGCTCATAAGGTTGTGGCCTATATGTATGTGTTCCCTGTGTAGTGCCTAACTGTCTCACTGAGGCTCTGCTAATCAGAACCTCAGTGGTTATGCTCTCTCATTTCTTTCAAATCGTCACTAACAGGCTAGTGACCAATTTTACCAATTTACATTGGCTTTCTGGAACACCCTTATAATTCCCTAGTATATGGTACTGAGGTACCCAGGGTATTGGGGTTCCAGGAGATCCCTATGGGCTGCAGCATTTCTTTTGCCACCCATAGGGAGCTCTGACAATTCTTACACAGGCCTGCCACTGCAGCCTGAGTGAAATAACGTCCACGTTATTTCACAGCCATTTTACACTGCACTTAAGTAACTTATAAGTCACCTATATGTCTAACCTTTACCTGGTAAAGGTTAGGTGCAAAGTTACTTAGTGTGAGGGCACCCTGGCACTAGCCAAGGTGCCCCCACATTGTTCAGGGCCAATTCCCTGAACTTTGTGAGTGCGGGGACACCATTACACGCGTGCACTACATATAGGTCACTACCTATATGTAGCTTCACAATGGTAACTCCGAATATGGCCATGTAACATGTCTAAGATCATGGAATGGCCCCCTCTATGCCATCCTGGCATTATTGGGACAATTCCATGATCCCAGTGGTCTGTAGCACAGACCCTGGTACTGCCAAACTGCCTTTCCTGGGGTTTCACTGCAGCTGCTGCTGCTGCCAACCCCTCAGACAGGTTTCTGCCCTCCTGGGGTCCAGGCAGCCCTGGCCCAGGAAGGCAGAACAAAGGACTTCCTCTGAGAGAGGGTGTAACACCCTCTCCCTTTGGAAATAGGTGTGAAGGCTGGGGAGGAGTAGCCTCCCCCAGCCTCTGGAAATGCTTTGATGGGCACAGATGGTGCCCATCTCTGCATAAGCCAGTCTACACCGGTTTAGGGATCCCCCAGCCCTGCTCTGGCGTGAAACTGGACAAAGGAAAGGGGAGTGACCACTCCCCTGACCTGCACCTCCTAGGGGAGGTGCCCAGAGCTCCTCCAGTGTGCCCCAGACCTCTGCCATCTTGGAAACAGAGGTGTTGCTGGCACACTTGTCTGCTCTGAGTGGCCAGTGCCATCAGCTGACTTTAGAGACTCCTTCTGATAGGCTCTTACCTTTCTTCCTAGCCTATCCTAGGTAGCCAAACCTCCTTTACTGGCTATTTAGGGTCCCTGCTTTGGGGAATTCTTCAGATACCGAATGCAAGAGCTCACCAGAGTTCCTCTGCATCTCCCTCTTCACCTTCTGCCAAAGGATCGACCACTGACTGCTCAGGACACCTGTAAAACCGCAACACAGTAGCAAGACGACTACTAGCAACCTTGTATCGCTACATCCTGCCGGCTTTCTCGACTGTTTCCAGGTGGTGCATGCTCTGGGGGTAGCCTGCCTCCTCTCTGCACCAGGAGCTCTGAAGAAATCTCCTGTGGGTCGATGGAATCTTCCCCCTGCAACCGCAGGCACCAAAAGACTGCATCACTGGTCCTCTGGGTCCCCTCTCAGTACGACGAGCGTGGTCCCCGGAACTCAGCAACCCTATCCAAGTGACTCCCACAGTCCAGTGACTCTTCAGTCCAAGTTTGGTGGAGGTAAGTCCTTGCCTCCCTACGCTACACTGCATTGCTGGGTACCGCGTGATTTGCAGCTGCTCCGGCTCCTGTGCACTCTTCCAGGATTTCCTTCGGGCACAGCCAAGCCTGGGTCCCGACACTCCTTCCTGCAGTGCACAACCTTCTGAGTTGTCCTCCGGCGTCGTGGGACTCCCTTTTGTGACTTTGGGTGGACTCCGGTTCACTTTTCTTCCAAGTGCCTGTTCACAAAATGTCAGGCTGATTTTGCTGCCAGAGACTACGTTTTCATTTGACCCATTTTGATTTAAGTCATCAGGAAAATACTTTTATATATGTGTTGCATGCATTACATTGTGATAATTGAGTCCCTGTTCCTACAAGACTGTGCAGTAGAGGCCATGATTTGAATGTGCATGATTGATGAATTGTGTCATTTATGTCTGTGAGAGTCTGCAGTAGAGGGTGAGTGTTCCTAAAACTACAAGGTAGGCAGTATAGGGTGAATGTGCAGTGCTAGTTCTGTTGCTAAATTGGTGGTTTGGTATCAAAGAGACCAGTGGATAAATTCACAAGATGCCTTGTTGTTTGGGATGAGTGCGGGTTGAAGCATGTGGAATGTGAACCCCGAATGGACCCCAAACCTATGTGAGCTTGTAGAGGGTCGCTGGGACTGTAAGAAAACAGTGAGGGTTAGAAAAATAGCCCACCCCAAGACCCTGAAAGGTAGGTGTAAAGTGCACCTACTACCCCCAGAAAGCACAGAAGTCGTGATAGGGGGATTCTGCAGGAAGAACAAACACCAGCAATGCAACAACAGTGGATTTCCGGACCTGAGTACCTGTAAGACAAGGGGACCAAGTCCAATAGTCGCGACAGTGTCGAGAGTGGGCAGGAGCCCAGGAAATGGCAGCTGAGGGTGCAAGGAAGCTGCCACCTTTTGGAAGAAGCTTGGAGTTCTGCAAGAAAGAAGAGGACTAGGAACTTCCCCTTTGGAGGATGGATGTCGCACGTCGCGATGAAGCTTGGAGAGGTGTTCCCATGCAGAAAGATTGCAAACAAGCCTTGCTAGCGGCAAGGGTTGCAGTTAGAGTTTTTGGGTGCTGCTGTGGCACAGGAGGGACCAGGATGTCGCCACTTGGATGAGGAGACGGGGGGGGGGGGGCGCCCAGCAACTCAGGGAGCCTTCACAGAAGCAGGCAGCACCCGCAGAAGTACCCTAACAGGCACTTAGAAGAAAAGTGAACCAGAGTCCACCTGAAGTCACAAAAGGGAGTCCCACGACGCCGGAGGACAACTCAGAAGGTTGTGCACTGCAGGTTAAAGTGTCGGGGACCCAGGCTTGGCTGTGCATGAAGGAAATCTTGGAAGAGTGCACAGGAGCCGGAGCAGCTGCAAATCACGCGGTACCCAGCAATGCAGTCTAGCATGGGGAGGCAAGGACTTACCTCCACCAAACTTGGACTGAAGAGTCACTGGACTGTGGGAGTCACTTGGACAGAGTTGCTGAGTTCCAGGGACCACGCTTGTCGTGCTGAGAGGGGACCCAGAGGACCAGTGATGCAGTCTTTTGGTGTCTGCGGTTGCAGGGGGAAGATTCCGTCGACCCACGGGAGATTTCTTCAGAGCTCCTGGTGCAGAGAGGAGGCAGGCTACCCCCAGAGCATGCACCACCTGGAAACAATCGAGAAAGCCAGCAGGATGAAGCAATACAAGGTTGCTAGTAGTTGTCTTGCTACTTTGTTGGGGTTTTGCAGGCGTCCTGATCAGTCAGCGGTCGATCCTTTGGCAGAAGGTGCAAAGGGAGATGCAGAGGAACTCTGGTGAGCTCTTGCATTTGTTATCTGGTGAGATCCCCAAAGCCGAGACCCTAAATAGCCAGAAAAGGAGGTTTGGCTACCTAGGAAGGAGGATTGGCTACCAAGAGAGATAAGAGCCCATCAGAAGGAGCCTCTGACGTCACCTGCTGGCACTGGCCACTCAGAGCAGTCCAGTGTGCCACAAACACCTCTGTTTCCAAGATGGCAGAGGTCTGGGACACACTGGAGTAGCTCTGGGCACCTCCCCTGGGAGGTGCAGGTCAGGGGAGTGGTCACTCGCCTTTCCTTTGTACAGTGTCACACCAGAGCAGGGCTGGGGGATCCCTGAACCGGTGTAGACTGGCTTATGCAGAGATGGGCACCATCTGTGCCCATCAAAGCATTTCCAGAGGCTGGGGGAGGCTACTCCTCCCCAGCCTTCACACCTATTTCCAAAGGGAGAGGGTGTTACACCCTCTCTCAGAGGAAGTCCTTTGTTCTGCCTTCCTGGGCCAGGGCTGCCTGGACTCCAGGAGGGCAGAAACCTGTCTGAGGGGTTGGCAGTAGCTGCAGTGGAGACCCCGGAAAGGCAGTTTGGCAGTACCCGGGTTCTGTCCTAGAGACCCAGGGGATCATGGAATTGTCCCCAATGCCAGAATGGCATTGCGGTGACAATTCCATGATCTTAGACATGTTATATGGCCATGTTCAGAGTTATCATTGTGACGCTGTACATAGGCTAGTGCCAGGGTGCCCACACACTAAGTAACTTTGCACCCAACCTTCACCAGGTGAAGGTTAGACATATAGGTGACTTATCAGTTTCTTAAGTGCAGTGGTAAAAGGCTGTGAAATAACGTGGACGTTATTTCACTCAGGCTGCACTGGCAGGCCTGTGTAAGAATTGTCAGAGCTCCCTATGGGTGGCAAAAGAAATGCTGCAGCCCATAGGGATCTCCTGGAACCCCAATACCCTGGGTACCTCAGTACCATATACTAGGGAATTATATGGGTGTACCAGTATGCCAATGTAAATTGGTAAATTTAGTCACTAGCCTGTTAGTGACAAATTTGGAAAGCAGAGAGAGCATAACCACTGAGGTTCTGTTTAGCAGAGCCTCAGTGAGACAGTTAGGCATCACACAGGGAACACACACAGGGCACATGCTTATGAGAACTGGGGCCCTGCCTGGCAGGGTCCCAGTGACACATAGACTAAAACAACATATATACAGTGAAATATGGGGGTAACATGCCAGGCAAGATGGTACTTTCCTACACAACCCCCCCCCCCCAAACGAAGGACAATAAGACTAGCCATGACCTGATGAGTCTTCATTGTCTAAGTGGAAATATCTGGAGAGTCCATCTGCATTGGAGTGGGTACTCCCAGGTCTATGTTCCACTGTGTAGTCCATTCCCTGTAGAGACATGGACCACCTCAACAATTTAGGGTTTTCACCTTTCATTTGTTTTAGCCAAAGCAGAGGTTTGTGGTCTGTCTGAACAATGAAGTGAGTGCCAAACAGGTATGGCCTCAACTTCTTCATTGCCCAGACCACAGCAAAGGCCTCCCTCTCTATGGCAGACCAACACTTTTCTCTAGGGGTCAACCTTCTGCTGATAAACGCAACTGGTTGATCCTGGCCCTCAGAATTCAGTTGTGATAAGACTGCCCCTACCCCTAATTCAGATGCATCAGTTTGAACAATGAATTTCTTGGAGTAACATGGGCTTTTTAGGACAGGTGCAGTGCACATGGCCTGTTTGAGCTCCTTAAAAGCTTTCTGACAGCTAGCTGTCCACAATACCTTTTTAGGCATCTTTTTAAAGGTGAGATCATTACGTGGGGCTGGTATGGAGCCATAGTTTGTAATGAATCTCCTGTAATACCCAGTGAGGCCCAGGAAGGCTCACTGGGTTTGTGTTGTAGGGGGAACCCAATCCATGATAGTCTGGATTTTCCCTTTAAGTGGTGCAATCTGTTCTCTACCTACCAGGTGTCCCAGATAAACCACCTTTCCCTGCCCTATCTGGCACTTTGAGGCCTTGATAGTGAGGCCTGCCTTTTGCAGGGCCTCCAAAACTTTCCAAAGGTGGACCAGGTGCTCATCCCAGGTGGAGCTAAAGACAGCTATATCATCAAGATGTGCTGCACTAAAAGCCTCCAACCCTTGCAGGACTGTGTTCACCAACCTCTGAAAAGTGGCAGGTGCATTCTTCAAACCAAAGGGCATCACTGTAAATTGGTAGTGCCCTCCTATAGTTGAAAATGCAGTTTTAGGTTTAGCATCCTCAGCCAATTTGATCTGCCAATACCCTGCAGTCAAATCAAAGGTTATTAGATACGTGGCAGATGCCAGTGTATGTATGAGCTCATCTGCCCTGGGTATAGGGTGAGCATCAGTTATTGTTACCTGATTGAGACCTCTGTAGTCTACACAAAACCTCATCTCCCTTTTTCCATCTTTTGAGTGAGGCTTTGGTACAAGCACCACAGGACTCGCCCATGGGCTTTTAGAAGGTCCAACCATTCCTAGATCAAGCATTTTCTGAACCTCTTGTTTTATGCAGTCCCTGACATGGTCAGGCTGCCTATAGATTTTACTTTTGACAGGCAAGCTGTCTCCAGTATCAATTGTGTGTTCACACCAAGATGTGGTGCCTGGCACAGTTGAAAAGAGTTCAGAAAATTTTCCAAGGAGATTTATGGAGTTGTCTTTCTGTTCTGATGTCAGACAATCTGCTAAAACTACTCCCTCCACTAAAGCATCCTCTTCAGTGGAGGAGAAGAGATCAAGGAGAGGGTCACTCTCTTCTTCCTGTCCTCCATCTGTTGCCATGAGATCAGCCCTGTCATTGTAGGGTTTTAGGCAGTTGACATGAATCACCCTAAGGGGACTCCTGGCAGTGCCCAGGTCTACCAGATAGGTAACCTCACCCTTTTTCTCAACAATTAGATGGGGTCCACTCCATTTGTCTTGGAGTGCTCTTGGGGCCACAGGCTCCAATACCCACACCTTGTGTCCTGGTTGGTACTGAATCAGAACAGCCTTCTGGTCATGCCATTGCTTTTGCAGCTCTTGGCTGGCCTGAAGGTTTTTACTGGCCTTTATCATGTACTCAGCCATTCTGGATCTTAGGTCAAGAACATAGTCCACTATGTCCTGTTTGGGAGTTTTTAAAGGTTGTTCCCAACCCTCCTTCACAAGTGTTAGTGGACCTCTTACAGGGTGTCCAAAGAGGAGTTCAAAGGGGCTGAAACCCACTCCTTTCTGTGGTACCTCCCTGTAAGCAAAAAGAGACAAGGTAACAGGACATCCCATCTCCTCCTGAGTTTTTCTGGGAGTCCCATTATCATACCTTTGAGAGTTTTATTAAACCTCTCTACCAGTCCATTAGTTTGTGGATGATAAAGTGTGGTGAATTTGTATGTTACACCACATTCCTTCTACATAGCTTTCAAGTATGCAGACATAAAGTTGCTACCCCTGTCTGATGCAACCTCTTTTGGGAAACCCACCCTGGAAAAGATTCCCAGGAGGGCCTTTGCCACTGCAGGAGCTGTAGTGGTCCTTAGAGGAATTGCTTCAGGATATCTTGAGGCATGGTCCACAACCACCAAGATAAACCTATTGCCTGAAGCAGTAGGAGGGTCAAGGGAGCCAGCTATGTCAACCCCTACCCTTTCAAAGGGGACCGCAACCACAGGTAGTGGAATAAGGGGAGCCTTGGTGTGCCACCAGTCTTGCCACTGGCTTGGCAGGTCACACAAGACTTACAAAAATCTTTTGTGTCCTCTGGCATCCTAGGCCAGTAAAACAGGGGGATAAGCCTTTCCCATGTTTTGATCTGGCCCAAATGTCCAGCCAAAGGAATGCCATGTGCCAGAGTTAGGAGGAACTCTCTGTACTGCAGGGGAATGACAAATCTCCTGGCTGCTCCAGGTTTTGGGTCCCTTGT
Source organism: Pleurodeles waltl (assembly GCF_031143425.1). Taxonomy (NCBI): domain Eukaryota; kingdom Metazoa; phylum Chordata; class Amphibia; order Caudata; family Salamandridae; genus Pleurodeles; species Pleurodeles waltl. The sequence goes on along the minus strand of NC_090445.1, from coordinate 1,720,709,382 downwards.
CTCTGTGTACAAGAGGTTGTCCTCCCAGTAAACTCTATGTGAGTCACTGACATCCCCATGTTGCTGCTTGACAGCTTGCTGTCTGAGACCCTCTCATGTGGGACAGGATTGCTGTGCCACACTCAGCTCTTCCCTGGCAGGCCCCCCTCTACCCAAAAGCTCAGCAGTCTCTGCTGCCAGCTCTTCTGGTGAAGGTTCTGCACAGGGAGGAAATTCTTCTTCCTCAAAAGAAGACTCATCTGTAGAGGGAGGGATAGTGGGTAGGGATTTACCCTTGCTACCCATTGCTTTAGGGAGCACTTGGTCCATTGTTCCAGGATCCAAGTTACCCTGTCCTTTTTGCTTTTTGGCCTGAGCCCTTGTCAAAGCTAAAATATGCCCAGGAATGCCCAGCATTGCTGCATAAGCCTCCAACTCCACTTCTGCCCAAGCTGTTGTCTCTAAATCGTTCCCTAGTAGACAGTCTACAGGTAAATCTGAGGCAACCACAACTTTCTTTGGACCAGTAACGCCCCCCCCCCCCCCCCCAGTTCAGATTCACAACAGCCATGGGGTGGCTAAGGGTGTTGTTATGGTCGTCTGTCACTTGGCACTGCTGACCAAGTAGGTGTTGTTCAGGGTGTACCAGTTTCTCTATGACCATGGTAACACTGGCACCTGTGTCCCTGTAGGCCTGAACCTCAACACCATTTATTAGGGGAAGTTGCTTGTACTTATCCATATTAAGGGGAAAATCAACCAAGGTGGCCAAATCAATGGCACCTTCAGAGACTAACACAGCCTCTGTGGGCTCACTAACAAGACCAACCCCAACTAAATTACCAAAAGTGAGCCCAGCTACTCCCTTGGATTGGCTATTAGTAGGTTTGCTCCCACCAACACTGCTATTACTAGGGGTACTAGAATTTGCAGTAGGGGTTGTGGTAGTGGGAAGTTTGGTGTTTTTCTTTGGACAACTAGCATCAGTTGTCCAATGGCCTTTAACTTTACACAAATAACACCAAGGCTTTTTAACTTGATTTGAAGAGGATTTGGACCCAGCACCCCCACCAGAGGATTTATGTGGGCCTGATGAAGACTCAGTTTTACTTTTGTCCCCACCCTTGTCAGAAGACTTACCATCCTTCTTCTTGCCATCCTTGTCACCCCCTGTATGAACTTTTCTGTTCACTCTTGTTCTGACCCATTTGTCTGTCTTCTTTCCCAATTCTTGGGGAGAGGTCAGATCTGAGTCCACTAGATATTGGTGTAACAAGTCAGACACACAGTTATTCAGAATATGCTCTCTCAGAATAAGTTAATACAGGCTTTCATAGTCAGAAACATTACTGCCATGTAACCACCCCTCCAAGGCCTTCACTGAACAGTCACCAAAGTCTATCCAGTCTTGTGAGGACTCTTTTCTGGTGTCTCTGAACTTAATCCTGTATTGTTCAGTGGTTAAGCCAAATCCATACAAGAGTGCATCCTTCAAAACTGCAAAATTGTTAGCATCACTTTCTCTAACAGTAAGGATCCTATCCCTACCGTTTCCATTGAAAGATAGCCACAATATAGCAGCCCACTGCCTTTGAGGGGCCCCCTGTACCATACAGGTCCTCTCAAGTGCAGCAAACCACTTGTTGATGTCATCCCCCTCCTTGTAAGGGGGAACTATCTTGTGCAGATTCCTGGAATCATGCTCTCTAACAGGATTACTATCAGGAATACTGCTATTGCTGCCACCATGGGGTCCTAGCCCCAATCTCTGTCTCTCCTTCTCCAGATCTAGGGATTCCCTATCTAGAGCCAGCTGTTGCTGTTTAAGCTTCAGTCTGGTCTCTTCCACTCTCAACTTTTTGAGTTCCCTTTCTAACATGTTGTCTTCAGGGTGGGTGGGTTGGGAATGCTTGGACACAGAAGATAAATTGGAAACAACAGAGGGAGATCTGTCCCTAACTGACTGGACTCTAACAACCTGGCCTCCAGGAATAAAAACACCCCTACTATGATTGGAGCATTACTAGGTGGTCTGCTAGGGGGCAGATTTGGAACAGAGCCCTCCCCACCTCCCTCAAGGTGATCCCCTGAGTCAGAATGGGAGCCATCTATTAACTTCTCATTTGAAGTGCCAGCTTGGGACTCATCATTCACAATAAGCATGTTATATAGAAACTCTTTTGTGGGGTTCTTTCCTATCACTAAACCTCTATCTAAGCAGAGATTCCTTAGGCTCTTGTAATTTAAAGTGTCATAGGTAGTATTGGCCATTTTAAGAGCAGACTCTACATCAGACATGATAAAAGAAGGTTTAGAGACAGTGAGAATAAAGAAAAAGTTTCAGAACTTTTTAAAGAACAGAGAAGAATTGCACAACTTTTTGGTTAGGTGTACATACACTGAACTTGTTTTGTATATTATTATCTTATGAAAAGTACACAATGACAAAGTGGTAAGTAGTTACAAGTACTTATCCCACAGATGCCACCAATGTAGGAGGCTGGCCTGGCTTGTAGTGGGTACCAGAGGTACTTGCACCTTGTGCCAGGTCCAGTTATCCCTTATTAGTGTAGAAGAGGAGTTTCTAGCAGCTTAGGCTGATAGAAGGTAGCTATGGCAAAGCAGCTTAGGCTGAACTAGGAGACATGGAAAGCTCCTACTATACCACAGGTGTCATATGCACAATATCATAAGAAAACACAATACACAGAAGTACTAAAAATAAAGGTACTTTATTTTTATGACAATATGCCAAAAGCATCTCAGTGAGTACCCTCAGTATGAGGATGAGAAATATACACAACATATATATACACAAACCAAAATTATGCAGATAATAGCAAAAGGAAGTAATGCAAGGAATGTAACGTTTCAGTAGATTGCAATAGGAGCACATAGGTATAGGGGTAACACAAACCATATACTCCAAAAGTGGAATGTGAACCACAAATGGACCCCAAACCTATGTGAGCTTGTAGAGGGTCGCTGGGACTGTAAGAAAACAGTGAGGGTTAGAAAAATAGCCCACCCCAAGACCCTGAAAGGTAGGTGTAAAGTGCACCTACTACCCCCAGAGAGCACAGAAGTCGTGATAGGGGGATTCTGCAGGAAGAACAAACACCAGCAATGCAACAACAGTGGATTTCCAGACCTGAGTACCTGTAAGACAAGGGGACCAAGTCCAAGAGTTGCGACAGTGTCGAGCGTGGGCAGGAGCCCAGGAAATGCCAGCTGAGGGTGCAAGGAAGCTGACACCTGTTGGAAGAAGCTTGAAGTTCTGCAAGAAAGAAGAGGACTAGGAACTTCTCCTTTGGAGGATCGACGTCCCACGTCGTGATGAAGCTTGCAGAGGTGTTCCCACGCAGAAAGACAGCAAACAAGCCTTGCTAGCAGCAAGGGTCGCGGTTAGGGTTTTTGGGTGCTGCTGTGGCCCAGGAGGGACCAGGATGTCGCCAGTTGATGAGGAGACAGAGGGGGTGGCCAGCAAGTAAGGGAGCCTTCACAGAAGCAGGCAGCACCCTCAGAAGTACCCAAACAGGCACTTAGAAGAAAAGTGAACCAGAATCCACCTGAAGTCACAAAAGGGTATCCCACGACGCCGGAGGACAACTCAGAAGGTTGTGCACTGCAGGTTAAAGTGTTGGGGACCCAGGCTTGGCTGTGCATGAAGGAAATCCTGGAAGAGTGCACAGGAGCCGGAGCAGCTGCAAATCACGCAGTACCCAGCAATGCAGTCTAGCGTGGGGACGCAAGGACTTACCTCCACCAAACTTGGACTGAAGAGTCACTGGACTGTGGGAGTCACTTGGACAGAGTTGCTGAGTTCCAGGGACCACGCTTGTCGTGCTGAGAGGGGACCCAGAGGACCAGTGATGCAGTCTTTTGGTGTCTGCGGTTGCAGGGGGAAGATTCCGTCGACCCACGGGAGATTTCTTCAGAGCTCCTGGTGCAGAGAGGAGGCAGGCTACCCCCAGAGCATGCACCACCTGGAAACAATCGAGAAAGCCAGCAGGATGAAGCAATACAAGGTTGCTAGTAGTTGTCTTGCTACTTTGTTGGGGTTTTGCAGGCGTCCTGATCAGTCAGCGGTCGATCCTTTGGCAGAAGGTGCAAAGGGAGATGCAGAGGAACTCTGGTGAGCTCTTGCATTTGTTATCTGGTGAGATCCCCAAAGCCGAGACCCTAAATAGCCAGAAAAGGAGGTTTGGCTACCTAGGAAGGAGGATTGGCTACCAAGAGAGATAAGAGCCCATCAGAAGGAGCCTCTGACGTCACCTGCTGGCACTGGCCACTCAGAGCAGTCCAGTGTGCCACAAACACCTCTGTTTCCAAGATGGCAGAGGTCTGGGACACACTGGAGTAGCTCTGGGCACCTCCCCTGGGAGGTGCAGGTCAGGGGAGTGGTCACTCGCCTTTCCTTTGTACAGTGTCACACCAGAGCAGGGCTGGGGGATCCCTGAACCGGTGTAGACTGGCTTATGCAGAGATGGGCACCATCTGTGCCCATCAAAGCATTTCCAGAGGCTGGGGGAGGCTACTCCTCCCCAGCCTTCACACCTATTTCCAAAGGGAGAGGGTGTTACACCCTCTCTCAGAGGAAGTCCTTTGTTCTGCCTTCCTGGGCCAGGGCTGCCTGGACTCCAGGAGGGCAGAAACCTGTCTGAGGGGTTGGCAGTAGCTGCAGTGGAGACCCCGGAAAGGCAGTTTGGCAGTACCCGGGTTCTGTCCTAGAGACCCAGGGGATCATGGAATTGTCCCCAATGCCAGAATGGCATTGCGGTGACAATTCCATGATCTTAGACATGTTATATGGCCATGTTCAGAGTTATCATTGTGACGCTGTACATAGGCTAGTGCCAGGGTGCCCACACACTAAGTAACTTTGCACCCAACCTTCACCAGGTGAAGGTTAGACATATAGGTGACTTATCAGTTTCTTAAGTGCAGTGGTAAAAGGCTGTGAAATAACGTGGACGTTATTTCACTCAGGCTGCACTGGCAGGCCTGTGTAAGAATTGTCAGAGCTCCCTATGGGTGGCAAAAGAAATGCTGCAGCCCATAGGGATCTCCTGGAACCCCAATACCCTGGGTACCTCAGTACCATATACTAGGGAATTATATGGGTGTACCAGTATGCCAATGTAAATTGGTAAATTTAGTCACTAGCCTGTTAGTGACAAATTTGGAAAGCAGAGAGAGCATAACCACTGAGGTTCTGTTTAGCAGAGCCTCAGTGAGACAGTTAGGCATCACACAGGGAACACACACAGGGCACATGCTTATGAGAACTGGGGCCCTGCCTGGCAGGGTCCCAGTGACACATAGACTAAAACAACATATATACAGTGAAATATGGGGGTAACATGCCAGGCAAGATGGTACTTTCCTACACTAGGTATTCCCTATCTAGAGCCAGCTGTTGCTGTTTAAGCTTTAGTCTGGTCTCTTCCACTCTCAACTGAGGTCTCTAGGTCATTACCTAAGAGACAGTCTACAGGTAAGCTAGGTGATACCACCACCTGCTTAGGGCCAGTAACTCCACCCCAACTGAACTATAACTAAGGGAAGAAACTTAGTGGAGTTATGGACATCAATAATCTTATACTGTTGTCCAATGATGTGTTGATCAGGATGCACTAGGTTTTCAGTCACCAAAGTGATACTGGCACCTGTGTCCCTGTAGGCCAAGGCCTCAACACCATTTATTGAAACTGTCTGCCTGTACTTATCCATTGTAAGGGGACAAGCAGCCAGTGTGGCAAGGCCAATGCCACCAGGTGTGACAGAAACTGTCTTGGGACTGTCTACCCAGTTTCTATTATGGTCCCAAAAGTGAAATGTAGGAGGCTGGCCTGGCTTATAGTGGGTACCTAGTGGTACTTACACCTTATGCCAGGTCCAGTTATCCCTTATTAGTAGATGAGTAGTGTTCTAGCAGCTTAGGCTGATAGAGGTAGCTATAGCAGAACAGGTTAGGCTGAACTAGGAGACATGCAAAGCTCCTACTATACCACTTATATCATATAGCACTATATCATAAGAATCACGATACTCAGAGTTACTAAAAATAAGGGCACTTTATTTTAGTGACAATGTGCCAAAATTATCTCAGAGGATATACTCCCTTAGGAGGTAAGTAAAATACACAAAATATGCACACAAACCAAAATCAGGTAAATAAACATTTAGAAAAGTAGTGCAAACACTGTAGGATACAATAGGATGCAATAGGCCTAGGGGCAACACAAACCATATACTCCAAAAGTGGAATGAGAACCACAAATTGACCCCAGGCCTACTGTAGTGTGTAAAGGGTTGCTGGGAGTGTAAGAAAACACTAAGGGTGCCCAAGATACCCGACCCCAAGACCCTGAAAAGTAGGAGTAAAGTACTACTATTTCCCCAGAAACACACTAAAGCTTGATAAGGGATTTTGCAAAGACAACAACAGACTGCAAAGCACTGAAGACGGATTCCTGGACCTGAGAACCTGCAAAGGAAGGGGACTAAGTCCAAGAGTCGTGAAATTTTCCGGGGGGGGCAGGAGCCCACTAAATCCCGGATGAAGGTGCAAAATGGCTGCCTCCAGATGGAAGAAGCGGAAGATTCTGCAACAATGAGAGGTGCTAGGAACTTCTCCTTCGTGCAGAAGATGTCACACGGAGTGCTGGAGGATGCAGAGTTGTTTCTTTGGAGAAAGACTGCAAACAAGCCTTGCTAGCTGCAAAGGTTGCAGTTGAAGAAAAAGGGTACTGCCTGGGTCCAGGAAGAACCAGGATGTCGCCACTTGGGAGAGTAGACAGAGGGGGCCCTCAGCCATGTAGGGAGCCCATGCACAAGAAGGTAGCACCCGCAGAAGTCCTTGAACACGGGTTCAAGAAGACTGATCATGGCGGTCGTCTCAACACTACAAAAGAGGGTCCCATGAAGCCGGAGGTCAACTCAGGGAGTTGAGCAATGCAGGACAGAGTGTTGGGGACCTGGGCTTGGCTGTGCATGAAGGATTCCTTGGAAATGTGCACACATGCTCTGGCAGCTGCAGGCCACGCAGTGCACAGGATTACTGTCTAGAGAGGGGAGGCAAGGACTTACCTCCTCCAAATTTGGACAGTTGGACCACTGGACAGTCTGAGTCACTTGGGTCCACCACCTGTGTTCCAGGGGCCACGCTTGTCAGGATGAGAGGGGTCCCAGAGTACCGGTGACGCTGAAGTTTGGTGCCTGCTGGAGCAGGGGGAAGATTCCATCAACCCACAGGAGATTTCTTCATGGCTTCCAGTGCAGGATGAAGGCAGGCGGCCCCCAAAGCATGCACCACCAGGAAAAGGTCGAGAAAGACGGCAGGATTAGGTGCTACAATGTCGCTGGCAGTCTTCTTGCTACTTTGTTGCAGTTTTGCAGGCGTCCTGGAGCAGTCAACGGTCGATCCTTAGCAGAAGTCGAAGAGGGAGATGCAGAGGAACTCTGGTGAATTCTTACAAGTCGTTATCTGAAGAAAAGCCCACAGGAGAGACCCTAAATAGCCCTCAGAGGAGGATTGGCCACCTAGTCAGGTAAGCACCTATCAGGAGGGGTCTCTGATGTCACCTGCTGGCACTGGACACTCAGAGGCCTCCAGTGTGCCCTCACACCTCCGGATTCAAGATGGCAGAGGTCTGAGACACACTGGAGGAGCTCTGAGCACCACCCCTGGGGTGGTGATGGACAGGGGAGTGGTCACTCCCCTTTCCTTTGTCCAGTGTCATGCCAGAGCTGGGACTGGGGGTTCCCTGAACCGGTGTAAACTGACTTATGCAAGCAGGGCACCATCTGTGCCCTTCAAAGCATTTCCAGAGGCTGGGGGAGGGTACCCATCCCCAGCCTTTAACACCTATTTCCAAAGGGAGAGGGTGTAACACCCTCTCTTAGAGGTAATTCTTTGTTCTGCATTTCTAGGACTGGGCTGCCCAGACCCCAGGAGGGCAGAACCCTGTCTGTGAGGTGGCAGCAGCGGTAGCTGCAGTGAAAACCCCAGAGAGCAGGTTTGGCAGTACCCGGGGCCCATGGTGGAGCCCCGGTGATGCATGGGATTGCCCCGCCAATGCCAGATTTGGAATGGGGGACAATTCCATGATGCCACTGCATCTCGGCAACTACCTTTTCAATGTTTGTTTTATTTAGGAAAGGTGAATCCTTAGGTCAGATTCTACATTTCTGGAGCGATTTCAGTTTTTATTTTTTAGGTATGCAAGATCTGAGAAAGATTTTTCACATAAATAAGTGAAGGGGAAGGGAGGTAATCCATAAGGGCCTCTCATCTCTCCCTAGCTTCTCTGTCACATGTACTTAATTTGTTTTATAGCACCTCTCATACCACTGTAGGGTGTCAAGGCACTTTACAGGGGACTACAAGATGTAGGATTCACATGTCATTCACACTGGTAGGCATTTTCTAAGAGTGCTTGGTCCAGAGAAGCACAGACTTAGGATTCAGAACACAGCACAGTGATCAGCGATGACGTTAGAAATAAGAATGTAATTCTACACAAGCAAACCTTTTTTAGCAGCATAAGGTAAATAAAAGATTAGGAAAAAAAAACTTTCTAATTTATGCCATGCGGTTTGCATGCAGCTCTTTAATGGCAGTTCACAGCTCACTGTGCTAGATTACGATTATGAACTGCACAGTATCAAAAGAATCTCTGTGACAAAAGCAGTAACTGACTGTGCCATGAAGATAAAATACTGTACTTTGCCTGATACACGTTCTTTGCAGCAGGCATATTAACCATCTGCGCTACCTCTGAGTCTAAACTGCCACTGCACAAAACTCCCAACTCTCTCCAGCAGATACATTAATCACTTGAGTTAGCTTGACGCTTTTAATTTCGCAGTACAAGGAGCTTTGCAATGCATTTAAAACTGCTCAACAAAGGAAGTAATACATATGAAAGCACGCACGCATGTGTTTGTCAGAAGCCCAAGCTGGAAAAGTGCCTTCCTCCCAGCCCAGGCCTGCGGACCCCCTGGGAATGTGTTACAGACCCCTGGAGGTCCACAGACCACAGGTTGGGAACCACTGCTCTAGAGGCCTCTGAGTGGCCAGTGTCAGCAGGTGGCATCAGAAAACCCGCCTGATAGGTGCATGCCTAGTTAGGTAGTCAATCCTCCTCTCAGGGCTATCTAGGGTCTCTCCTGTAGGTTCCGCCTCATATTCAGCTTGCAAGTTTCCATTAGGAATCCTCTGCAACTCCTGCTTCATCCTCTGACCTCGGATCGACGGCAAACTGCACCAGGAACCGCTGTAACTGCAACAAAGTATCCAGAAGGGCTACTTTGACTCTGCAACTTTACCTCTAGCCAGAACTGCAACAGTGTCCACGGTGTGCACGCTCTGGGGACTCCCTGTCTTCACCCTGCACCAGAAGGACCAAAGAAATCTCCAGTGGAGTGACAAAGTCACTTCCCTGCTCCAGCAGGCACCTTCTAAGAAGACGACCAGTTCCCTTGGACTCCTCTCCTGGCGACGAACCTGCTCCTTGGAAAACAGGTGGTGGCCCCCTAAGGGCCTGCTGTCCAAATTTGGAGGAGGTAAGAGCTTGCCTTCCCCGTTTGCGACAGTACCCTTGTGCACCACATCATCTTCACCTCCTGAGGCCTCTGTGCACTATTTGCAAGAATCCTTCATGCGCAGCCTAGTCCAGGTCCCCAGCACCTTAGCCTGCAATGCTCAACTTGCTGAGTTGTTCTCTGACGGCGTGGGACCTTCCTTTGTAGTGCTGCAGCAACTGCAATTTGCACCTTCTTTTTCCCGGTGTCCTGGTACCTCCGTGGGTGCTGCCTGGTCATCAGTGGGTTCCCCCCAGTGGGAGCCCCCTCTGCCTCCTCAGTCCAAGTTGAGGCCCCCAGATCCCTCCTGGATCCAGACATTGCATGAACCAATGCTTGTTGGATGAATCCAGCGCTGCAATTTACCTGCATCCAACATCTCTAAGTGGGACATCCTTTGGATCATGCAGGAACCCACAGCCATCTTCTTTGGTGCTCTTCTGCATACTTCTTCCAACCGGAGACTCATCTTTTTCACCATATTCTAGGTTGGCAGGGGCTCCTGTCCTTCCTGGAATCTTCTGCAAATTCTGGGCTTGGTCTCCTCTCTTTACAGGTCTTCAGCTCCAATAATCCACCATTTGTTGCTTGCAGTCTTGCTTGGTTCTTGCAATAATTCTAATCATGACTTGTTGTGTGGTCTAGGGAAACTTGCAGTACTTTACTCCTACTTTCCTGGGCTCTGGGGTGGGGTATTTTACTCACCTTTGTGGTTTTCTTACACTCCCAGTGACCCTCTACACACTACACTTGCCTAGGGGGAATTTGTGATTCGCATTAAACTTTCTTAGTATATGGTTTGTGTTGCACCTAGGCGTATTTCATACACACACCACACACCAACACCACTATAAAACACCCACCCACACTACCCACAACCCCTTATGTACAACAATTGCCACCAGGAGACTGAGAAGAAGAGCACAGAGACAACTAGACACACACACCACTGACACCCATACACCCCTCACGCACCCCACATCACACACGCCACCACATTACCCAACACACCCTCACCAACACACAACACCCCTGTTTCACCGAGGAGTTAAGGGTCATGGTGGAGGAAATTGTCAGGGTAGAGCCACAGCTCTTTGGAGCACAGGTACAGCAAATATCAGTGGCAAGGAAGATGGAACTATGGCTGAGAATCGTGGACAGGGTCAACGCCGTGAGACAGTATCCAAGAACAAGGGACAACATCAGGAAGAGGTGGAACGACCTACGGGGGAAGGTACGTTCCACAGCAGCAAGACACCAGCTCGACATACAGAGGACTGGCGGTGGACCCCTCCCTCCTCCCCAAAACTCACAGCATGGGAAGAACAGATACTGGCATTACTGCATCCTGAGGGACCCGCTGGAGTAACCGGAGGACTGGACACTGGTAAGTCAACTTTGAACAATTATCACGCCCCATACCTGCATGCCATCACACACCCTCACTCCCATCACTCCACCACATCCCACACACTCCACCATCACATCTCACTAATCCTAATGCCAGGCCCTGCATGCTGTACCAATGCATGGACACCCCTCCCAGCCCTGAATGGACACCCATCACTAAAGCATGCACAGCATACGGAAACTAACAATCCCACAATGCACCAACATACACAAGCAAAGCTGGGAGGCGAACAGCCATAGAGGAGAAGCTACAGAAGTACAAATGTCATACATTTGAAGCATAATACATCATTTACATCCCCACTGGTACCCCAGCCAATGTCACTGGACAGAACAGGCCCCCAGTGATGTTAGTAACTCTGGACTTCTGGATTTGGACGACCTACCTGGCCCATCAGGGACCACTGGACAGCCGGTCACCCAAGCCCACACACAGACCACCACAGAGCCTCCCCCATCAGGAACCAACACCACAGCACCGACCCAGTGTACCCACACCTCTGTCCCTGAGACACATCAATCAACAGTGTGGCCACCTGTACAGGGACCCCAGGCCACACCTCGCCCCCAAGACAATCAGGGAACTGGGGTCAGTGGCAGTGGGCACATCCTTCAGGGGACAGAGGCACAGGCCAACAGGGACACTGGGAGGACTGCTGTGTGCCAGGGGGTGGACAGGAGCAGGGAACCGACTTTCCAGGAGACACTCACCGAGATCCTGGGAGCATGCCAACATCCCCAGGACACGATGGGCCAGATCCTAGACTACGTGCAGGAGAACAGGTGGCTGCAGGGGTGACAGTATCAGGGGATCAGGGAGGACTTGCAGGCCATTAACAACACCCTGATCTCCATAGAAGGGGTGCTGGCAGACGTGGCCAACATCATGGGGGAGGCAATAGCACAGCAGCGGGCCCCTACCACTAGCCAGTCCATTGACCAGCCCTCCACTTCCGCTGCTGCTAGTGGCCAGGAGGCTCCCCCACAGGACCAACAGACCACCAGCACCCCTCCTCCTGCAGAAGGTGAACCACCTCATAAACGTTCCCTACGAACCAGACAGAAGCCAGAGTCACTTGCCAAGACCACCGCCAGGAAATGAGACTCTCCTGATTGTCCCCCTTGTGTCCCACTCAGTCACCTTGTCCACCTTGATCTGCCATTGCTCTGCTTCCTATGGCCCCTTGGACACTGCACCTGTGCTACAAACAGACTGGAACAATACCCTGGACTTTCCTCCATCATCACCCTAATGCTTTGCACTTTCCCCTCTATTTTTTAGCACTACAATAAACACCCTTGGATAAAACTTGACTACTAGTATCTCATGTATTGCAAATTTGTATTGATTGAAACAGCTACAACCATTGCAAATGAACTGTACATAGTATGAGTATAGAAATAATGACCTGTTGCTGGCTGTTGTGATCACACCAGGACAATGTTGTCATATCACCAACATCTGTAAAATGAATATCCATAGGAAACATTAAGTAGGGGAAAGAAGTGGGTGATGCCAGCATGCTACACAGAATACACCAACAGACATACAAATGTGAAGTTGCACTGTCTCACCTGTGTGTCATTGGAAGTACTGACGGATCATAGATGTTCTGTTGTCCACATCCTCCTCCTCTGCCTCCTCATCCTCACTGTCCTCAGGGACCACTGCTGCCACAGGGGCATCTCCATTCTCCTCCACCTGCAGAAAAGGTACATGGCGTCTGAGAGCCAGGTTGTGCAACATGCAGCATGCCACTACTATCTGGCAGACCTTTTTGGGTGGGTAGCACAGCGATCCACCTGTCAGATGTTGGCACCTGAACCTGGCCATCAGGAGGCCAAAGGTCCTTTCAATGATCCTTCTGGTTCGCCCATGTGCCTCATTATAACATTTTTCTGCCCTTGTCCTGGCATTCCTCACAGGGGTCAGCAGCCATGATAGGTTTGGGTAACCAGAGTCACCTGCAAATACTGAGGGACAACATTTAGCACACACTATCCAATATGGGCAACATGATAGGCATACACCAACATATACTGGGTGGGGACCAAGGCTCACCTATTAGCCACAACCTGTGCATCTGTCATTGGGACATCACATTTGGGATGCTGCTATTCCTTAGGACAAAGGCATCATGCACTGACACAGGATACTTAGCATTGATGTGGGAGATGTACTGGTCCGCCAGGCACACCATCTGCACATTCATGGAGTGGAAACTCTTACAATTCCTGTACACCTGTTCATTTTGCCAGGGGTGGGGGACTAATGCAATATGTGCTCCGTCAATCACCCCAATCTTATTGTCGATATGTCCCATTGCATAAAACCCTGCCATCACAGTGGCCAAATCCTCCACCTGGGGGAAAGCAATGTAGCTGCACATGTGTTTTATCAGGGCAGACAAGAATCTTGCCAGCACTATTGAGAACGTGGGCTGTGACATTCCTGCTGCCAAGCCCTCTGCCACTTGGAAAGAACCAGTTGCCAGGAAACGGAGCACTGATGGAACTTGCACAAAAGGGAAGATCCCAATCGGATGATGGATAGCTGAGATCAGGTCAGGTTCCAACTGGCACACAGCTCTGTGATTGTGGCCCTGTCCAGTCTATAGGTGAGTATAATGTGCCTGTTCTCCAGTGTAGCCAAGTCCACCAAGGGTCTGTACACTGGGGTATGTCTCCATCTCCTATTCATCTGCAGCGGTAGGTATCTAGGGGGCACAAGAGTGAGTAGGCTGTCACATTTTGAACAACTATACCACAACAGCAGTCCACATCATGCAATCATGTTTTGGGACAGTGTAATTTAAAAATATGTGCCTATATATCCTGTGATGCAGGATTAACCAACAGGCCTGTTCCCCCCCACCGAAATGGTGCCCACCTATCCTGTGTGGAGGGACAGGTCGAAGTGAGGTAATTCCGCAGACGCTGTGCGCCGAGGCGGTAGGTGCTGGTGAACTGCTGTGCAATTCTTCATTGGTTCATATTGGGCCCTATGGAGTACAGTGGCCAATGGGGATCTACGCCGGCTGTGACGGTATGCACCGCTGCGGATGTGACCGCCATTTTATTTCACATTCCTCACTTGTTTCCTGACCTTCCACAGGAGAGGACCTATACTGCATGTGCTGCTGTGACCTGTGTCTGGAACCTACCATGGCCCATATGACTGGGGAAAGGGCCCCAGCCTTCACTTCGGAGGAGTTGGAGGGACTGGTGAATGGGGTCCTACATCAGTACGGACTGCTGTATGGGCCTCTAGACCAACAGGTGAGTACACTGTGGGCACAATGCATGAGGCATGAATGCATGGAGTTATGTGTGAAGGCATCGTGTGAGGGGGGTGGGTGGATGTCCTCTTGGCGGTGTACATGTTGTGCGCTGGGCTATGTGTGTGCCAATGGTGATGCAAACAGGTATGGTGGGTCATTTGTGTGACAGGCTGGACTGTTTGTCTAATGGTGTTTTCCTGTCTGTATTGCCTCTGCAGGTCAGCGCCCATCAAAAGAAGGGAATATGGAGTGCCATCGCCAAGGAGGTGCGGACCCTGGGGGTCTATGGCAGGCAGAGCACCCACTATCAAAAACGGTGAGAGGACCTGAGACGCTGGGTATGGAAGACCGCAGAGGCCCAGCTGCGGATGGCCTCCAAACAAGGAAGGGGTGCCCGTCGGACCTTGACCCCCCTGATGGCCTGCACACTTGCGGTGGACTACCCTGAGCTGGATGGGCACATGGGGGCATCACAGCAGCCACAAGGGGGTGAGTACAGTGGCTATCATTACAACTTATGGCTGGTGGGGTGGTATCTGGGTGGTGGTTGTGTGTCAGTGGGTGCCCCTAGGCCAGGCCAGACATAGCAGCATAGGTCCTCTGGTGGCTAGGGTTTGAATGGAAAATACTGCTTACCTGGCTTGTTAGTATTCACTACTGGTCAGGGCTGCGTGGGTCCCAGGTGTGCTGCAGTTGGCGGTGTGTACCCCTCCTCATTCCTTGTTGAGTAGCCATTTCACTGGTAGTGCAATGCATAGTGCGTAGGCCTGCTCCCTGTGTGTGAGGGTGCTGTGTACGCCAACGGTGGTGTTGGTGCAGTCATCGACCCAGTGTATCCTTTGTCTCACTCCCCCCCTTTCTTGTTTTGTCATCCTGTCCTTATGTGCATTAGCATCATCTGGTGGAGGAGCAGAGGCACCGGTGACAGAAGGAGCTGCATCCCACTGGACCCTGGAGGCAGAGGCCACTGATGCCGAGGGAACAAGTGGGACGGAGGGCAAGGGGAGCACCACGGCGGAGACTGGAGGGGATAACACAGACTCTGATACCTCCTCCGATGGGAGCTCCCTGGTGGTGGCGGACACCTCTGTTACCACCACAGCTACAGGTACAGCTGCCATCCCCGTACCAGTACCGCCCTCCCAGCAGCCCCTCAGCAAGTTTCCTGTGTCTGCTCATCCAGGAGGGTGGGCATCTCCTTCGCCCCAGGCACCTCAGGCCCTGCCCCAGTGACCCCTGCTGCACTGAGTGAGGAGGCTATTGACCTCCTAAGATCCATCTCTGTAGGGCAATCAACCATTATGAATGCCATCCAGGGGCTGGCATCCCAGATGCAGCAAAGCAATGCATTCCTGGAGGGTGTTCACAGTGGATTGGCGGCCCAACAGAGATCGATTCAGGCTCTGGCCTCCTCTCTGATGGCAGCCATTGTCCCTGTTTCTACCGTCCCACTTCCCAGTCCCATTCTACTCAACCCCAACCCATCCCAAGCACACAGGCAGACGAGCATGCACACAAGACAACACCTAAGAGTGTCACAGGCAAACACAAGCACCACACTTCATCCTACAGGCACTCACACAAACACCATTCAGTTGCAGACATGACATCCACTGCGTCCACTGTCTTCCCCTCCTCCTCCACCTCCCACCCAGTTACGTCCACACTCACACCTGCATGCACTACATCAATATCCACTACCAGCTTCATCACCATACCAAGCAGAACACACACCTCACTAGCAGGCACCTCCACTACATCACATCCATGCACGTGTCCCCTGTGTCCTCTCCCACCGTATCTGTCCCCCTCTTAAAGGACACAAACACAAGCACTCAGACACCCAACAGCCATCCACCTCACAACAGCATACAGCCCATCCACCTGCACCCATATCCATCACACATACACCTCCGACGACCACTCCCTCATCCTCCACTCCCATAACTCCTCCCTCTTCCTGCCCCAATGTCCCTAAAAAGCTTTTCCTTTTCCAGATTGACCTCTTCCCTCCCCCTCACCCCAATCCTGCACGTATGGGCAAGGTACCAAGGACACAGCCCAGCACCTCAGCCAAACAGTTCACGGGGACAGTGGTAGCACCACCTACTCGTGGTGGTAGGGATACCAACAACACTGTAGAGGAAGGAGGCAGCCTCATCTGGGATGAAAGGGAAGAGTCCGGCACCAGCTGTGAAAAAGGGGAAGGAGCCTGCACAAGTTGTGAAGAAGGGGAAAGAGCCTGCACCAGCTGTGAGGAAGGGGAAGAGCCCATCCACCCCTCCCAGGAAGGGTAAGGGATTCCCAACCCATGACCAGGAGGACAAGAGGCACTCAGGTAAACACCGCCACCACCACCAGCTGTCACAGGGCCCCCACCGCCAGCCGTGGATGTGCTGCCATTACTGAGTGCAGGGGCTGCCCAGGAGCCACCCCCAACCAAAACCAGCATGCAGCCATCACCGCCGGTGGACGCCATGTTGTCCACCCTCCAGGGGCTACTGTGCAGGCTGCCCCCTTCCAGAACCAGTGGGCATGACACCCATTTGAGAGACTGTGGCCTTGCACTCCCCAGGACAAAGAGCAATGGGCATGTTGCTCCCTCCAGAACCAGTGGGCTTGTTCCTGCATCCGGCTGAGGTGCCCCCCCCCCCTGAAGTGGCTGCCTATTTTCAAAGTGATGCCCCTGTAGTGTTCTATCCGGACGTGCTCAGGATTCGAGCTGGGCTTTCAACTGTGCCCTGTGGCCATGTGGGCCATTTGAACTTTGGACTGGGCAGTGTCCCTTTTTTATACAAGTGTGCATATCTGTTTCGTGGCCAAATCGGATCATTAATTTTGATGTTGAACTGATTACAATCACTTTCGTCAATTCCTGTTGTCCTTGCAGTATTCTGCCGATTTTCGGGGTCAAAGTTTTTTTGTAGTGCAGCTGGTTGTGTGTATGGTGTGTATGTGAATGGTGTGTTGTGCGTGTGTGTGTCACTCTTGTTTTCCTCCTCCCACACTCCCTTGTGTGCTAGGTGGCTGTACTCACCGTCTTCGTCAGTGTTGGTGTTCCAGGTGGAGCATAACGTAGAAGATCATCGGGAAAACTCGCAGTTCGGATTCCATGGTGGCGTGGTTCTTCCCTGTGTCTCCAATGGTGAGTCCTTTCACTTCTGTGCTCTATTTCCATCAGGCTTTTGTTGGTGTTGGTACCGCCCTGGAAAAGGTGGCGGTTTGCAGGGTCTTAATATGGTGGGTGGAACTTTGACTTCCGCCTGGCTGTTGGCGGCTACCACCGTGGTGGCTGTTGTTTCCACCCTGGTGGTTGGTGTGGTACATTGGCTGTCCATCGGAGATATCACTGCCATGGTCATAATTTGGCAGTACTCACCGCCAGCCCGTTGGCTGTATTCCCGCCACCTTACCACCCACCGCTAGGGTCGTAATGAGGGCCTATCTGTGATACTTAATGGTATATTCCTTGCCTTATGAAGAGTTGGCCTCACCCCTTGTTTGGGTACTATTTTATGACAAAATCCTTCAAATTTTCCTACTTTACCTGAAAACACAGTAGGAAATTGTCTCTTTAGAACTTCCTCCATGGTGATTACAGATTCACCTAACATCATTACCTCAGCCTTACTGTTAGGATCAAGTATGATACCCAAATTACCTCAGTCGACCCACCCTAATACTGAGGGACCCTTTTCCGCTACACATAACTTCCCTTGTGTTTTGGCTGACTTTGAACCCAAATGTGACATCTCTATACCCTACCATAGGGATTATTCACCAGTGAATGTAACAAAGTGCACATCTGTGGGTTTCATTCTTCCACCTAATACCTTAGCAAATTTGTCTTCCCACAGTGAGCGTTGAATAATGGTGTAGAGTGAGCCTGAATCTGCCACAACTTGTAATTCCACCCCACCAATGGTCACGTTACCTGCTGGTTTCCTTCTCATGGTACAACCCACATCTAGTACTGCATCATCTACACTTAGGACACTATCATCACTTTGTAATTCACTCTCTTTCTCAAGTTCTTCATCCTCATCTTCCATCACAAACTTGACAGAGACCCCTTTACTTTTTTTCTACATACTTTAGCGAAGTGACCTATTATACCACAAAATGAACATTTAGTTCTGACGATGGGGCAGTTTTTGTCCCTTTCTATATGACCCTTGTTCCGCATCTGAAACAATCAGTTTGTCATCATATTCATTCCCTTTACCACCCTGCTTTTTTCCTCCTTCCCTTCCATTTCTCCTGTTACTTCTCTTGGTATTAGATACTTTGCAAATCGGCTCACATTCACCTACGCCCTTGAGTGCAGCTGTGGCACATCGTTTTGACAATTCTCCTATCTTTACTCTTGCAGATATTTCATTTGAAGGTGCCTCTCTGCACATCCATAACTTGTCTTGAAAACTGCTATTATTACAATGCATAACAATTTGGTCTCTTATTAAATCATCATACAGAGTGTCAAATTTACATGTAATTGCTATTTTTTCAATTCAGCAACATAATCCTCTATAGATTCAGTTTTGAGTTGTTTCTGTTGAAAAAAAATTGAATCTATGTGGCTACAGAAACTGCTGGTTTATTGCAAGTGTCTACATTCTCAAGAGCTTCTTTAAATTCATCAGTTCCACCATTTGGTCTTATTTTCTCCTCCATAAGATTGTAAACGCTTTGCCCTTCTGGGCCTAGGTTATGCAGTAATATTCTTTTTTCCTTTTAGCTGAAAACTCCTCCTCATGTTCCTCCTCAATTGCCAAGATTTAATTAAGGAAATAGTCTTTCCAATCTAACCACTTCATCATAGATGTTCTGCTCTTGGAAGAAAAGGTACAGGAGGCGACAGCCCATTGATCGATGGGGCCATTTTGAAATGCAACTATTCTCCTAACTTACTGTGAAGACTCTGTTGTGTAATATTGCTGAATAAGTCTTCTTTTTTGTGCAATAACAAACTCAGGCCCATATTTATAGTTTTTGACGCAAATCAGCGCTTGGGCAGATTTGCGTCAAAACGTTTAGCGCCGGCTAACGCCATTCCAACGCGCCGGCTAACGCCATTCCAACGCACCAGCCGGGTGCCTTAGTTATGGAATAACGTTAGCCGGCGCTGCGGCCTGGTTAGCGTAAAACTAAATGACTCTAACTGGGCAGCGGAGGCGAAGGGAAGACTGGGGGTTGTGCGCCAAATAGTGGTGCAAGTCAGGTCAGAGTCAAAAAAATTGGCTCTAACCTGACTTGCGCCATTTTTGGATGCTCAACCCCCATGGAAATTATTCCTGTCTTAGCAAAGACAGGAGTCATGCCCCCGTGCCCGATGGCTGTGCCAAGGGGACTTCTGTCCGCTGGGCATGGCCATTGGGCACAGTGGCATGTAAGGTGGCCCAAGTTAGGCCCTCCATGCCACTTAAAAAAATATATATATACTTACCTGCACTCATCTGCACTCACCGTGGAGTGGTCCTCCCATCCATGGGTGTCCTCTAGGGGTGGACAATGGTGGCATGGGGTGTCCCTGGATGCAGGGAAGGGCACCTGTGGACTGCTTCCATGGTCTCCCACCATGGAAATGAGCCCACAGGTCCGTTAACGCCTGCCCTGACCACGGTGTTAAGAAACAGCGCAAATCCGGCCGGGCGCCTTGTTTTAAGGCCCGCCTCCTCCTGTGTGTCATTTTGACGCCAGAGGATAAATAAAACGCACCTGGCTTAGAGTAATTTTTTGCACGGGAACGCCTACCTTGCATGTCATTAGCGCAAGGTAGGTTTTTACGTACAAAAAATGACGCAAACTCCATAAATTTGGTGCTAGACGGGTTTAGCGCCAAAGTATAAATATGGAGTTAAGTTTGCGCCAAATTTGCGTACAAAAAATGACACAAATCCGACGCAGAGTATAAATATGGGCCTAAGTTCTAGTCCTAGGACATGTACTGGTCATAAATTTACCTTTGATTTTCCATCACCCTCAGCAGCATATTAAGTCTGAATTAATTGCATCACCGTAGTTGTGTGGTGGGTGTATCACTGATACTCTTACTTTGCAATTATGACTGTGTGTGCACAAAAATGGAGGCATGTAACAGCATATGTCAGCTTCACCTCAATATGCTTCTTTTAATCTCAGCAGCGTGTGCGCATCACAGATGCGCTTCATACATTGGCTCCTAGGTGTTCACATCACTGATGCACTATCTTGCAAAAATGACAGTGTGTACACAAAAATGGCGGCACATTAAAGCGTACATCCACGTCACACCGCAGAAGTGTGTGGATGATAGCCGTGCTGATGACGCGCTGGCTGCAACTTGAGCTTATGAGATCAAAGGGTGCACGCGCTAGCTCTCTGCTCGATGATATCTACTTGTGCTCGTGCACACTGTCTCTCAATTGGTGCTTCCTCAGACCTTGCTTCAAATGCTCACACAACCTCCAGAAAAGCAGGGCGGTGGTGCTGATGGATTTGCGCTCCCGACTCCCAGGTAAAATAAAGGCAAATGATGTTCCTGGTGGTTACTTGCTTTTCTTGGCCGTCTGGCCTTCAGACCCTCCTGTTCCAGTGCAAAAGGGTTCAGGTCAACTCACCACTAAATTGTAGAGATGGTACCCTGACACACAATCCATAAAATATAGGTTTGTTCGGGGAACAGGAATGTACGTCCGCAGCTCACGGAGACCCTTCCAACTGTCTCCTGTTCTTGTTTACTGTAGGAGGCTGGCCTGGCTTGTAGTGGGTACCAACTGTACTTACACCTTATGCCAGGTCCAGTTATCCCTTATTAGTGTATAGGGTGTCTGGCAGTTTAGGCTGATAGATAATGGTAGCTTAGCAGAGCAGCTTAGGCTGAACTAGGAGACATGCAAAGCTCATGCAATACCACTTATATCATATAGCACTATATCATATAAAAGACAATACTCATAGTTACTAAAAATAAAGGTACTTTATTTTAGTGACAATGTGCCAAAAATATCTCAGAGGATTTAGGGGGTTATTACAACTTTGGAGGAGGTGTTAATCCGTCCCAAAAGTGACGGTAAAGTGACGGATATACCACCAGCCGTATTACGAGTTCCATAGGATATAATGGACTCGTAATACGGCTGGTGGTATATCCGTTACTTTACTGTCACTTTTGGGACGGATTAACACCTCCTCCAAAGTGGTAATAACCCCCATACTCCCTTAGGAGGTAAGTAACATACACAAAATATACACAGCTAACCAAATCAGGTAAGTAAAAAAGTCAGAAATTAGTGCAAACACTGTAAAACACAATAGGATGCAATAGGCCTAGGGGCAACACAAACCATATACTAAGAAAGTGGAATGCAAACCACGAATATACCCCTAGGCAAGTGTAGTGTGTAGAACGTCGCTTGGAGTGTGAGACCCCACCCAGGACCCTGGAAAGTAGGAGTAAAGTACCACTATTTCCCCCAAAACACACTAAAGTTGTGATAAAGGACTTTGCAAGGACCACAACAGACTGCAAAGTAATGAAAACGGATTCCTGGGCCTGAGGACCTGCAAAGGAAGGGGACCAAGTCCAAGAGTCGCAAAAGTGTCCAGGGGACAAGAGCCCACTAAACCCCGGATGAAGGTGCAAAATGGATGCCTCCAGTTAGAAGAAGATGCAGGTTTTGCAACAATGAAAGGAGGTAGGAGGTTCTGTTTTGTGCACAAGATGTCCCACAGTGTGCTGGAGGAGGCAGAGTTGTTTCCTTGGCCAAATACTGCAAACAGGCCTTTCTACCTGCAAGAGTTGCGGTTGGAGGAAAAGGGTGCTGCCAGGGCCCAGTAAGGACCAGGATGTCGCCACTCAGGTGAGGGGACAGAGGCGGTCCTCAGCAACATAGAGAGCTGACTGAAAGAAGGGGAGCACCTGCAGAAGTCCTGGAACATGGGTTCAAGAAGACTGAACATGGTGGTCGTCTCAACACTGCAAACAGAGGTCCCACGATACCGGAGGTCAACTCACAGAGCTGAGCAAAGCAGGACGAAGTGCTGGGGACGTAGGCTCGGCTGTGCATGCAGGATTTCTTGGAACTGTGCACAGAAGCCCTTGTAGCTGCAGTTAACAAGGTGACCAGGATTACTGTCTGGGGAGGAGAGGCAAGGACTTACCTCCTCCAAATTCAGACAGTTGGACCACTGGACAGTCTGGGTCACTTGGGTCCACCACCTGTGTTTCAGGGGCCACACTCGTCAGGATGAGAGGGGACCCAGAGTACCGGTGAAGCTGAAGTTTGGTGCCTGCTGAAGCAGGAGGAAGATTCCATCGACCCACAGGAGATTGCTTTGTGGCTTCCAGTGCAGGGTGAAGGCAGGCAGGCCCCATAGCATGCACCACCAGGAAACAGTCGAGAAAACCGGTAGGATTAGGCGCTACAATGTCGCTGGTAGTCTTCTGGCTACTTTGTTGCAGTTTTGCAGGTGTCCTGGAGCAGTAGTGGTCGATACTTGGCAGAAGTCGAAGAGAGAAGTGAAGACGAGTCCTACTGGATTCCTGCAAGTCAGAATCTGAGGAAAAGCCCACAGGAGAGACCCTAAATAGCCCTCAGAGGAGGATTGGCCACCTAGTCAGGTATGCACCTATCAGGAGGGGTCTCTGACATCACCTGCTGGCACTGGGCACTCAGAGGCCTCCAGAGTGCCCCCACACCTCTGAAAACAAGATGGCAGAGGTCAGAGACACACTGGAGGAGCTCTGGGCACCACCCCTGGGGTGGTGATGGACAGGGGAGTGGTCACTCCCCTTTCCTTTGTCCAGTTTCGTGCCAGAGCATGGACTGGGGTTCCCTAAACCGGTGTAGACTGGCTTATGCAAGGAGGGCACCATCTGTGCCCTTCAAATCATTTCCAGAGGTTGGGAGAGGCTACCCCTCCCCAGCCTTTAACACCTATTTCCAAAGGGAGAGGGTGTAACTCCCTGCTCTCAGAGGAAATGCTTTTTTCTGCCTTCCTTGGACTGGGCTGCCAAGACCCCAGGAGGGCCGAACCCTGTCTGTGGGGTGGCAGCAACTGTAGCTGCAGAGAAAACCCCAAAGAGCTGGTTTGGCAGTACTGGGGGTCCAAGAAGCATGGAATTGACTCCTCAATACCAGATTTGGAATGGGGGGACAATTCCATGATCTTAGACATGTTACATGGCCATATTCGGAGTTACCATTGTGAAGCTACATATAGGTATTGACCTATATGTAGTGCACGTGTGTAATGGTGTCCCCGCACTCACAAAGTCTGGGGAAATTGCCCTGAACTATGTGGGGGCACCTTTGCTAGTGCAAGGGTGCCCTCACACTTAGTAACTTTGCACCTAAACTTCAGCAAGTGAAGGTTAGACATACAGGTGACTTATAAATTACTTAAGTGCAGTGAAAATGGCTGTGAAATAACGTGTGCATTATTCCACACAGGCTGCAATGGGGTTTGTCTGAGGTCCCTATGGGTGGCAAAAGAAATGCTGCAGCCCATATGGATCTCCTGGAACCCTAATGCCCAGGGTACCTAGGTACCATATACTAGGGAATTATAAGGGGGATCCAGTATGCCAATTTAAATTGGTAAATGTAGTTACTAGCCTACAGTGACAAATTTAAAGGCAGAGAGAGCATGAGCACCGTGGTTCTGATTAGCAGAGCCTCAGTGACACAGTTAGGCACTTCACAGGCATACACATTTAGGCCACAAACTATGAGCACTGGGGTCCTGGCTAGCAGGATCCCAGTGAGACAGGCAAAAACATACTGACATGCATGTAAAATTGGGGGTAACATGCCAAGGAAGATGGTACTTTCCTACACAACCGCTCCCCTCCCCCGAAACGAGGGACAATAAGGCTAACCTTGCCCAAATGAGTCTTCATTGTCTAAGTGGAAATATCTGGAGAGTCCATCTGCATTGGAGTGGGTACTCCTATGTTCCTCTGTATAGTCCATTCCCTGTAGGGAGATGGAGCACCTGAACAATTTTGGGTTTTCACCTTTCATTTGTGTTAAGCCATAATAGAGGTTTGTGGTCCGTTTGAACAATAAAGTGAGTCTCAAAGAGGTATGGTCTCAACTTTTTCAAAGCCCAGGCCAAAGCAAAGGCCTCCCTCTCTATGGCAGACCAACAATTTTCTATAGGGGTCAACCTCCTGCTGATAAAAGCAACAGGTTGGTCCTGGCCCTATGTGTTTAGCTGTGATAGAACTGCCCCTACCCCTAATTCAGAAGCATCAGTTTGTACTATGAATTTTTTGGAGTGACAAGGGGTTTGGAGGACAGGTGCAGAGCACATGGCCTGTTTGAGCCCATCAAAAGCCTTTTGACAGCTAGCTGTCTTAATACCTTTTTAGGCATCGTCTTTGATGTGAGGTCATTAAGAGGGGCAACTATAGTGCCATAATTCTTGATGAACCTCCTATAGTACCCTGGGAGGCCTAGGAAGGCTCTCACTTGGGTTTGAGTTGTAGGGGGAGTCCATTCCATAATGGTTTGGATCTTCCCCTGCAGTGGTGCAATCTGTTCCCCACCTACCAGGTGGCCCAGATAAACCACTTTCCCCTGCCCTATCTGGCACTTTGAGGCCTTGATAGTGAGGCCTGCCTTTTGCAGGGTCTCCAAAACTTTCCCCAGGTGGACCAGGTGATCATCCCAGGTGGAGCTAAAGACAGCAATATCATCTAGGCATGCTACACTAAAGGCTTCTAATCCTTGGAGGACCGTGTTCACCAACCTCTGAAAAGTGGCAGGTGCATTTTTCAATCCAAAGGGCATAACTGTGAATTGATAATGCCCCCAATTGTTGAAAATGCTGTCTTTGGTTTTGCATCTTCTGATCTGCCAATACCCTGCAGTTAAATCAAAAGTGCTTAGATACTTGGCAGAAGCCAGTGTATCTATCAGCTCATCTGTCCTGGGTATAGGGTGAGCATCAGTTTTTGTTACTTGATTGAGACCCCTATAGTCCACACAAAACCGCATTTCTTTCTTTCCTTCTTTACTTTGAGGTTTGGGGACAAGCACCACTGGGCTGGCCCAGGGGCTGTCAGAGGGTTCAATCACTCCAAGGTCTAACATTTTCTGTACGTCTTGTTTGATACAGTCTCTGACATGGTGAGGTTGTCTATAAATTTTACTTTTGACAGGTAAACTGGCTCCAGTGTCAATTGTGTGCTTTCACCAGGTAGTTGTACCTGGAACTAGTGAGAAAAGGTCAGAGAATTGTCCAAGGAGATTGATGCAGTTATCCCTCTGCTCAGCAGTAAGGCAATCTGCCAGTACAACTCCCTCAACTAAGCCATCAGCTTCAGTGGTGAAGAAGAGGTCAGGGAGAGGGTCACTCTCTTCTTCCTGCCCATCATATGTAGCCATAAGCAGGGTTAAGTCAGCCCTGTCATAGTAAGGCTGAAGGCGATTGACATGAAGCACCCTAAGGGGGCTTCTGGCAGTGCCCATGTCTACCAAATAGGTAACCTCACCTTTCTTCTCCACAGTGAGATGGGGTCCACTCCATTTGTCCTGGAGTGCTCTTGGTGCCACAGGCTCAAAATACCCACACCTTCTGTCATGGTTGGTACTGAGTCAGGACAGCCTTCTGGTCATGCCATTGCTTTTGGAGCTCTTGGCTGGCCTGAAGGATTTTAGTGTCTTTCTTCATGTACTCAGCCATCCTTGATCTGAAGCCAAGCACATAGTCCACAATGTCTTGTTTGGGAGCTTTTAAAGGTTGTTCCCAACCCTCCTTCACAAGAGCAAGGTGACCTCTTACAGGGTGCCCAAAGAGGAGTTTAAAGGGGCTGCAGCCCACTCCTTTCTGGGGTACCTCTCTATCAGCAAAAAGGAGGCATAGCAACAGGACATCTCATCTCCTCCTGAGTTTTTCAGGGAGTCGCATGATCATGCCTTTGAGATTTTTGTTAAATCTCTCAACCAATCCATTTGTCTGTGGATGATAAGGAGTGGTGAACTTGTAGGTAACACCACACTCCTTCTAAATTGCTTTGAGATATGCAGACATGAAGTTACTACCTCTGTCTGATACCACTTCCTTAGGGAAACCCACTCTGGAAAAGATTCCCAGGAGGGCTTTTGCCACTGCAGGTGCTGTAGTGGTCCTTAAGGGAATGGCTTCAGGACAGCTAGTCGCATGGTCCACTACTACTAGGATGAATCTGTTTCCTGAAGCTGGTGGAGGGTCAAGGGAGCCAATAAAGTCAACCCCTACCCTCTCAAAGGGCACCCCAACCACTGGAAGAGGAATCAAGGGGGCCTTAGGTGTGCCACCAGTCTTGCCACTGGCTTGGCAAGTCACATAGGAGCAACAGAACTCCTTTGTGTCCTCTGACATATGAGGCCAGTGAAACAGTGGAACAAGTCTGTCCCATGTTTTACTTTGCCCCAGATGCCCAGCCAAAGGAATGTCATGAACCAAAGCCAGAAGAAACTCCCTATACTGCAAAGGGATGACCAATCTCCTGGTAGCTCCAGGTTTAGGGTCTCTTGCCTCAGTATAGAGAAGGTTGTCTTCCCAATAGAGTTAGGGGGTCATTTTGACCCTGGCGGTACAAGACCGCTAGGGCTAAAATGACGGAAGCACCGCCAACAGGCTGGCGGTGCTTCCTGGCCTATGACGACCACGACGGAAGCGCCGTGGTCGCACCGCCGGGGCCGGCGGTATTCCGCCACCTTTGCCCCGGCGGTGATAATCCGCCTGGGCAGCGCTGCTAGCAGCGCTGCCCAGGGGATTACGAGTCCCCTTTCCGCCAGCCTTTTCCTGGCGGTTTGAACCGCCAGGAAAAGGCTGGCGGAAAGGGGAGTCGCGGGGCTCCCTGACAGGGCCCCATGGAGCTTTTCACTGTCTGCATAGCAGACAGTGAAAAGTGCGACGGGTGCAAGTGCACCCGTCGCACAGCCGCACAGCCGCAACACCGCCGGCTCCATTTGGAGCCGGCTCCTGTGTTGCGCCCGAGATCCCTGCTGGGCCGGCGGGGATCTCCAAATGGCCACGGCGGGAGTGCGGTTGCATTGGCGGCCGCCCGGCGGTGCGATCTTGGCGGGCGGCTGATGCCGCCCGCCAAGGTCATAATGACCCCCTTTGTGGGTATCAGTGCATCCCCATTTTGCTGTTTGACAGCTTGCTGTCTGAGACCCTCTAGTGTGGGACAGGTCTGCTGTGCCACACTCAGCTCTTCCCTAGCAGGCCCCACTGCACCCAAGAGCTCTGCAGTGTCAGCTGCCAGCTCCTCTGGCATAGATTCTGCACAGGGAGAGGATTACTCTTCCTCAAAAGGGGAATCATTTGGAGAGGGAGGGATAGTGGGCAAGGATTTACCCTTTCTGCCCCTAGCTCTTGGGAGCACTTGGTCCATTTTTCTAGGATCCAGGTTTCCCTGTCTTCTTTGGTTCTGGGCCTGAGCCCTTGTGAGAGCAAAGCTATGCCCTGGAAAGCCCAGCATTGCTGCATGAGCCTCCAACTCCACTTCATTCCAAGCTGATGTTTCCAAATTATTTCCTAGTAAGCAGTCTACAGGTAAATCAGTGGCTACCACAACTTTCTTTGGGCCAGTAACCCCCCCCCACCCACCACTTGAGATTCACAACAGCCATGGGGACAACAGCCATGGGGTGGCTAAGAGTGTTGTTATGAGCATCAGTCACTTGGTACTGCTGACCAAGTAGGTGTTGTTCAGGGGCAACCAGCTTCTCTATCACCATGGTGACACTGGCTCCTGTGTCCCTGTAGGCCTCAACCTCAACACCATTTATTAGGGGTAGTTGCTTGTACTTACCCATATTAATGGGACAAGCAACTAAGGTGGAAAAATCAATACCACCATCAGAGACTAAAACAGCCTCTGTGGTCTCCCTAAGTAGACCGACCCCCACTACATTACCAATAGTGAGCCCAGCTACACCCTTTGTCTGGCTACTTGTAGTGTTCTTCCCACCACCACTGCTAATACTAGGGGCACTAGTGGATGCACTGGGGGTTGTGGTGGTGGGAGCCTTGGTGTTTATCTTTGGGCAGGTGGGATCACTTGCCCAATGGCCTTTACTTTTACATAAATAACACCATGGCCTCTTTTGATTGTGAAAAGAGGATTTGGAACCCACCCCCCCAGAAGAGTTTTGTGGGCCTGATGAAGACTCAAAATTATTTTTGTCTTTGTCCCCACCCTTGTCATGAGACTTACCATCCTTCTTCTTGCCATCCTTGTCACCCCCTGTATGAGCTTTTCTGCTCACTCTTGTTCTGACCCATTTGTCTGCCTTCTTTCCCAGTTCTTGGGGAGAGATCAGATCTGAGTCTACCAAGTACTGATGCAACAAGTCTGACACACAATTATTCAAGATATGCTCTCTTAAAATTAGATTATATAGGCTTTCATAGTCAGTCACGTTACTGCCATGTAACCAACCCTCCAAGGCCTTCACTGAACGGTCTACAAAGTCTGTCCAGTCTTGAGAAGACTCTTTTCTGGTATCTCTGAACTTTATCCTGTATTGTTCAGTGGTTAAGCCAAATCCATCTAAGAGTGCATCGACCATAACTTTGTAGTTGTTGGCATCACTCTCCCTGACAGGAAGGAGTCTGTCCCTACCTTTGCCAGTGAAAGATAGCCACGAGATAGCAGCCCACTGCCTTTGAGGGACCAACTGTACCATACAGGCCCTCTCAAGTGCAGAAAACCACTTGTTAATGTCATCCCACTCCTTCTAAGGGGGGACAATCTTATGCAGGTTTCTTGAATCTTTTTCTCTAACGGGATGAATATCAAGATTGCTGCTGTTGCTACCACCATGGGGAACTAACCCCAACTTCTGTCTTTCCCTCTCTACATCTAGGGATTCTCTATCTAAGGCCAAATGTTGCTGCTTTAGCCTCAGTCTTGCCTCTTCCAACCTCAGCTTCCTGAGTTCCCTGTCTAGGGTGTTGTCCTCAGAGTGGGAGGATTGGGAAACCTCTGATACAGAGGAAATGTGAGAATGGGCAGAAGGGGACCTTTCTCTGACTGCCTGAACCCTAGTGACCTGGCCTTTAGGAGTGAAAAGTGTCCTACTGCTGTGTTATCCCCTCCCACTACCAGCTTCACTACGTGGCCTTTTAAATGAAAGGTCTTTGGAAGTACCCTCCCCAGAGTTCTCAGGACCCTCTCCTGAATCTATCTGGGTACCGCCCTACTCTACCTCCTGATCCTGGGTTTGACCAGACTGACTCTGGTCACTTTCAAGGAGAAGGTTAAGAAGGAGATCCTTGGTAGGGTTCTTACCAATCCCCATACTTCTTTCTCTACATCTCTACAGAGACCCCTCAAACTTTTAAAGTTAAGATTGTCATAGGTTGTTTTCACAACTTTGGGAGTAGCCTCTACCACAGACATCGTGAAAAGAAAGAGGTTAGGGGTAAGAGAACAAGTTTAGAGCTTTCAAGAACAGAGAAAAAAAAAGTTTTCAAACTTTTTAGAAAGTTTTTAAAGTGAAAGTAAGACTGTTAAGTTTACTTGTGTATACTTCTAAGTATTAGGAATATGGTTTTCTTATGAAAAGCACCAATGGCAAAGTGGTAAAGCAGTTACAAGTACTTATTCCACCGCTGCACCACCAATGTAGGACGCTGGCCTGGCTTGTAGTGGGTACCAAATGTACTTACACCTTCTGCCAGGTCCAGTTATCCCTTATTAGTAGAGGGTAGTAGTGCTCTAGCCGCTTAGGCTGATAGAGGTAGCTATAGTAGAGCAGCCAATGCTGAACTAGGAGACATGCAAAGCTCATGCAATACCACTTATTTCATATAGGTACTATATCATAAGAAAGACAATACTCATAGTTACTAAAAATAAAGGTATTATATTTTAGTGACAATGTGCCAAAAATATCTCAGAGGATATACTACCTTAGGAGGTAAGTAACATACACAAAATATACACAAATAACAAATCAGGTTAGTAAAACAGTCAGAAAGTAGTGCAAACACTGTAAAACACAATAGGATGCAATAGGCCTCGGGGCAACACAAACCATATACTAAGAAAGTGAAATGCGAACCACATATGCACTCCTAGGCAAGTGTAGTGTGTAGAGGGTCGCTGGGAGTGTGAGAAAACACCAAGGGTGTAAAGGAGACCCCACCCCAGGACCATGGAAAGTAGGAGTAAAGTACTACTATTTCCCCAAAAACACACAAAAGTTGTGATAAAGGGTTTTGCAAGGACCACAACAGACTACAAAGCACTGAAGACAGATTCCTGGACCTGAAGACCTGCAAAGGAAGGGGACCAAGTCCAAGAGTCGCTAAAGTGTCCAGGGGGGCAGAAGCCCACTAAACCCCAGATGAAGGTGCAAAATGGCTGCCTCCGGTTGGAAGAAGATGCAGGTTTTGCAATAACGAAAGGGTGTAGGAGGTTCTGCTTTGTACAGAAGATATCCCACAGCATGCTGGAGGATGCAAAGTTCTTTCCTTGGCAAAATACCGCAAACAAGCCTTGTGTAGGAAAGTACCATCTTGCCTGGCATGTTACCCCAATATTCACTGTATGTATGTTTGTTTTTGCCCATGTGTCACTGGGATCCTGCCAGGCAGGACCCTAATGTTCATAATGTATGCCCTGTATGTGTTCCCTGTGTGGGTCCTAACTGTATCACTGAGGCTCTGCTAACCAGAACCTCAGTGTTTATGCTCTATCTGCTTTTCACAATTGTCACTGCAGGCTAGCGACTATCTTCACCAATTCTCATTGGCACACTGGAACACCCTTATAATTCCCTTGTAAATGGTACCTAGGTACCCAGGGTATTGGGGTTCCAGGAGATCCCTATGGGCTGCAGCATTTCTTTTGCCACCCATAGGGAGCTCAGACAAATCTTACACAGGACTGCCACTGCAGCCTGAGTGAAATAACGTCCACGTTTTTCACAATCATTTTTCACTGCACATAAGTAACTTATAAGTCACCTATATGTCTAACCCTCACTTGGTGAAGGTTAGATGCAAAGTTACTTAGTGTGTGGGCACCCTGGCACTAGCAAAGGTGCCCCCACATTGTTCAGGGCAAATTCCTCAGACTTTGTGAGTGCGGGGACCCCATTACATGCGTGCACTGCATATAGGTCACTCCCTATATGTAGTGTCACAATGTCTAGGATCATGGAATTGTCACCCCAATACCTTTCTGGCATTGGGGGAACAATTCCATGCATCCCCGGGTCTCTAGCACAAAACCCGGGTACTGCCAAACTGCCTTTCTGGGGTTTCCACTGCAGCTGTTGCTGCTGCCAACCCCTCAGACAGGTTTCTGCCCCTCTGGGGTCTGGGCAGCCCAGTCCCAGGAAGGCAGAACAAAGGATTTCCTCTGAGAGAGGGTGTTACACCCTCTCCCTTTGGAAATAGGTGTGAAGGGCTGGGGAGGAGTAGCCTCCCCCAGCCTCTGGAAATGCTTTGATGGGCACAGATGGTGCCCATCTCTCCATAAGCCAGTGTACACCGGTTCAGGGATCTCCCAACCCTGCTCTGGCGCGAACCTGGACAAAGGAAAGGGGAGTGACCACTCCCCTACCAGTACCTCCCAGGGGGGGTGCCCAGAGCTCCTCCAGTGTGTCCCAGACCTCTGCCATCTTGGATTCAGAGGTGTTGGGGCACAATGGACTGCTCTGAGTGTCCAGTGCCAGCAGGTGATGTCAGAGACCCCTCCTGATAGGTGCTTACCTCTTTCAGTAGCCAAGCCTCCTTTCTCAGTAGCCAAACCTCCTTTTCTGGCTATTTAGGGTCTCTCCTCTGGGCTATTCCTCAGATAACGAATGCAAGAGCTCACCAGAGTTCCTCTGCACTTCCCTCTTCGACTTCTGCCAAGGATCGTCCGCTGACTGCTCCAGGATGCCTGCAAAACCGCAACAAAGTAGCAAGATGACTACCAGCAACATTGTAGCGCCGCACCCAGCCCGCTTTCTCGACTGTTTCCTGGTGGTGCATGCTCTGAGGGCTGTCTGCCTTCGCCCTGCACTGGAAGCCACAAAGAAATCTCCTGTGGGTCGACGGAATCTTCCCCCTGCCAACGTAGGCCCCAAACTTCTGCATCACCGGTCTTCTGGGTCCTCTCTCATCCTGACGAGCGTGGTCCCTGGAACACAGGAGCAGGGTCCAAGTGTCTCCAACAGTCCTCTGGCCCTTCTGTCCAAATTTGGTTGAGGTAAGTCCTCGCCTCCAGACGCCAGACAGCAAACCTGTGTATTGTGTGATTTGAAGCTGCTCCGGCTTCTGTGTACTTTTCCAGGACTTCCTTTGTGCACAGCCTAGCCTGTGTCCCCAGCACTCTGTCCTGCATTGCCCAACTCGCTGAGTTGGACTCCAACGTCGTGGGACCCTCCTTTGTCACTCTGAGTCGACCGCTGTCCTCAGATTTTCCAAGTGCCTGTTCCGGTACTTCTGTGGGTGCTGCCTGCTTTTGTGGGAGCTCTCTAAGTTGCTGAGCGCCCCCCCCTGTCTCCTCCTCCAAGGGGCGACATCCTGGTCCTTCCTGGTCCTTCCTGGTCCCCATTAGCACCCAAAATCCTCAACCGCGACTCTTTCAGCTAGCAAGGCTTGTTTGTGGTATTTCTGCCTGAAAACACTTCTGCAGCCTCCAGCACACCGTGGGACATCTTCCATCCAAAGGAGAAGTTCCTAGCCCTTTTCGTTGTTGCAGAATCTTCGGCCTCTTCCACCCAGAGGCAGCCCTTTTGCACCTTCATCCGGGGTTTAGTGGGCTCCAGCCCCCCCCTGGACACTTTTGTGACTCTTGGACTTGGTCACCTTCCTTTACAGGTCCTCGGGTCCAGGAATCCGACTTCAGTGTTTTGCTGGTGCTTGTGGTTCTTGCAGAATCATCTATCTTGATTATACTGTCTTTCTGGGGTAGTAGGGCAACTTTACTCCTACTTTTCAGGGTGTTGGGGTGGGGTATTTTGGACACCCTTACTGTTTTCTCACAGTCCCAGCGATCCTCTACAACCTCCCATAGGCCTGGAGTCCATTCGTGATTCGCATTCCACTTTTGAAGTATATGGTTTGTGTTGCCCCTAGGCCTATGTTCACCTATTGCATCCTATTGTGATTCTACATTGTTTGCACTACTTTACTTACTGTTACTTACCTGTTTTGGGTTTGTGTACATACAATTTGTGTATATTACTTACCTCCTAAGTGAGGGTAACCTCTGAGATACTTTTGGCATATTGTCACTAAAATAAAGTACCTTTATTTTTAGTAACTCTGAGTATTGTGTTTTCTTGTGATAATGTGCAATATGATATAAGTGGTATAGTAGGAGCTTTGCATGTCTCCTAGTTCAGCCTAAGCTGCTTTTCCATAGCTACCTCTATCAGCCTAAACTGCTAGAAAC
This sequence comes from Pleurodeles waltl, assembly GCF_031143425.1. NCBI lineage: Eukaryota > Metazoa > Chordata > Amphibia > Caudata > Salamandridae > Pleurodeles > Pleurodeles waltl. The sequence continues at coordinate 1,720,675,746 of NC_090445.1, read as the reverse complement.
ACCTCTATTCTACTAATAAGGGATAACTGGACCTGGCGCAAGGTGTAAGTACCACAA